>NC_091405.1:1672916-2007500 GCF_032191515.1 Phaenicophaeus curvirostris
AGTTCTACCCCTGCCATGGGCAGGGACACCTCCCACTGGAGCCGGTTGCTTCAAGTCCCATCCAACCTGGCCTTGAACCCCTCCAGGGATGGCGCAGCCACCACTGCTCTGGGCAGCCTGGGCCAGGGCCTCTCCACCCTCACAACAAATCATTTCTTCCTAAGATCTCATCACAATCTCCCTTCTTTTACTTTAAAGCCATTATGCCTTGTCCTATCGCTACATGTCTTTGTAAAAAGTCCCTCTCTGGGTTTCTTGTAGGCCCCTTTCCATACTGGAAGCTGCTCTAAAGTCTCCCCAGATCCTTCTTTTCTCCGGGCTGAACAACCCCAACTCTCTCAGCCTGTCTTGTTGTCTGAATTCCTGCCGAAAGGATTACGCTAATGCGGCTAGGATTGCATAGCATTATTAATGGTGCAGTAGGGTTTCTAGAGCCTTGCGCAGGAGTCTTTTTATTTATTATTTAATTCTAAATAAGCAAAATAAATAAATCATATCACTTTATATGCTATACTTGTAGGTAAAATGGAAAACGGAAAGATGGATGGATAATGTCACATTTGACCTAATAGCTGTACAGTTTCATGTTATATTTATGCTGTTTGATGTTCAGCTGCACCAATATCAGAATATTAAAAGCATTTTTTAAAAATCAATAATTAAACCTGGATTTCATTATTATTCAGAGCATACAAATTCATAGGCCAGTTGCATTAAACATGATACAAATATCATAATGCGTGTAATTGTGCTCACACTAATTGCACATTCTGGCACATTATGGTGTAATGATGCTTGAAGTTACCCAACAGTTCAAAGATCAAAGGTCACACAGTCAAAGATTTTAAAATAAAGTTCCTGATTTGTGAATTTATGATAATGGACTAAATCTGACCTTTTCCCCCTCATATAAATAGCTATATATGATTACATAATTATATAATAATTAGCTTGTAGTCCCACAACCATTACAGAGTTATTCCTTGTGTATCTGAGCCCTGGTAAGGATGGCAATACCTGGCATCGTACCCTGCCTCCTGCTCTGTCTCTAACGTGCCGTCAGAAGCATGCATGAAAATATCCAGGGTTTTCTGAGTCCATTTTGCTGCGGATTTCGCCAAGGCTAGACTTTTATCTCTGGTTGCTGGTTCTGTTTAATTGGTAGTTTGCAGACAATAGAAACTCAAAGGAGTTTTATTCATTCATCTTCAAAGAGCTGGAAGCCAAGAGTGTCTAGTGGGGCACCCAGGAAGCATTGCAGAAGACTGAAATGGGAAGGCAGTGTTTTTATCACCTTCCTCATTCAGAAAAGAGAGAGAGAGCAAGAATGAGCAAGGCAGCCTGACCAGGAGCCAAAAGGAGATGATTATGTGGTTATCCAGAGGGATTCTTTCTATTACTTGAAAAATCAGAGAGCAGATTTAGAGAGACAGGTTGATGTGCTCAGGAAGATCAATGAATATGAAAGGTTCATTGATGGCATATGCTTGGGTTTAGACCTAAGTGTCAGCATCAGAGGGAATGACAGCAGAATGGAACGGAAAAGCTGATGGTCAGTGGAGCATCCGCGGGGTCTACACTGGCAAACAGAGTCCCCTTCCCAGCCAGAAGAGGTGTCACCAGGGCCTGGAAGCAGTGAAGTTGGATGAGATTTCAGCCATGGATGTCAGGGAGTTAAATGCTGAGAAAAGCACAGGAAACAAGCACATCTGAGAGAAGCTCTGGTGGAGCTTAAGACATGCTGGTGGTGGGAGATGGTGAGGAAGGGGCTCAGCAGTGGCCTCAGAGACCTCTGCAAAATGCAAACAAAAACTCACACAACAAAATACTCACAGCTTCCTAAGGGGTGAGAGGTTTTTCAAGTGTAAATGTTTGCTCAAGCAGTTCTTTCACTAAAACCACCTTGCAAATCCTTGTCATAAATAGTTTGAAGATGCTCTCCAGTTCTCTGCAATTCTCATTTACCCTGGTCTGCAATCACTTCAACACACTCATCCAGCCCATTGTCAACCGGCAAAAGCACGTGGTCCCACACTTCAGCCGGAAAGCCTGTCCATCTGTTACACGTTGATAGAGTGAGCTGCTGAAGATAGAAGGACTGGAAATATTTTTGTTGGCACAGAGGAAGAGTCTTGGAAAGAAAGCGAGTTAGGGACAATAAAGATAGCCAGGAACTCTGGAGCACCAACCTCCAGACACATCCAGGGCCAGCAGGGAAAATATATCAAAGATGTTAACTGTTAACAGAAGCCAAGAACTGATTTTAAGGTGAACTGGAAGATATTCTTGCTAGTTCAGTGAAGATTTAAAGCAACTGAGGCAGTTTTTTCTATAACAGTATGAAGTTTTTCTTGTTTGTGTGATCTACTTTCTTTTGCATTCAGATTTCAAAATTTTAGAACACTAAAGTCATTGATTCTTAACTTAGGGTAATCGTCAATATCCAAAACTTATTTTCTTGATTGTTAGTGGTGTATAGGTGTTTCTAGCCGTGTTTTACATCTTAATAAGCTATGCAATGCTATAAGCTGCACACTTTAAGGCAACTGACAAATAAATTTTGTGATGGCCACTGATGTGTTTCCAGAAAGTTAAGTGTGGTTGCAGGTTTAACTATGAATGGGTTGTTTTCAGTGAGCTGCTTTTATGCGTTTTGCCATCAAGTCCACACGAAAGGATGCTTCAAAGTAAACTGGATTCAGAACTGAGCATCTGACCCAATCTCTGCTTGTTTTGAGCTCTGAATAATGTATTTTTTCCCTTGTTGCAATGTCATTAGTTTTTGGGATCTTCTTGACATACCTAGAGACTGGGAAACCACAGAAAGAAATAAATTTTTAGATTTGATAACCATGAGAAATGCATGTATATTGTCAAAATGAAAAGTATATCCAACAGAAGAATATAAAGTTCTACGTTAAATCTAATGTATAGAACATATAGAATAACTAAGGAGACAAGCAGAAATACAGTCAAGATACTAAGACAAAAAGAATTGGAGACAAAGGATGAAGATCTTTCCCAATCTAAAGAAAAAACATGCTGGAGTGCCTTCAAACAGAGGGTGTAATGATAGTGGGGCAGAGGCGGAGCAGTAAAAGCAATAGCTGTAGGCAGCTCAACCAGCTTTCAGGGCATGAAATGGTCATGTCTAGAATTATGGTCCATGTGATTCAGCAATACTTAGATTCCAGATGATATGAAATGCAGGCACTGGGAGGGAACAAAAGCATTTTAAGGCAAGTAGTATATTTAAGAGTTTATGTGTATAAGAATATATGTGTGTGAAATGCGCATGTGTCTATAAGCTTATATTGGAACATGTATGTACAGATATTCATGGGAGTGTGTCTGCAAATGTGTATCTGTACAAAGGAGGCCATTAACCTCCCATTCTGGAGTAATTCTGCCATGGAGAAAGCATTTGAGTAGTGTAAACCGCTGAAGGGTTCAAAAACCAGGGGACTCATATAAAAATTATGAAATTAAGACTAATCAGGTTATTCAGATGGAACTATCGTATTTCATTCAAAGTGCAGTAAACATATGGATTAATCAGCCAATAAGACCATTGAGGCAAGGGCTGTGGCTCCTGCTCTGGAAAAAATTATTTCTTTTAATTTTTTTTGTAATTCCTACTTGTTCATGGGCAGATGCCTGCCTGACCAATTTGCTGGTAAAAGTTTGAAAGGAAGTTCAATTGATCATCACAGAAGGACTTTTCACTCTGTTCTTTATTTAAGAAAAATAGTGTTAGTTTTCTGTGTTTTTTAAAGTCTGCCAGATTCAAGTGCTCCATATGCAGTTTAGACAGTGAAAACATAAGCTCATGTGAAGACTTATTTCAAATACTAAGCCCTGCTCAGCTCTTCCTCTGCCACTCAGTCTGGCAGAGCATGAGTTCTGAGGTAATCATGGTCAATGCCTTTAATGGCCTCTGCAGGGCTTCAGTGTGAGTGCCTAGTTGTGTGGTAGCATTTTTAGCTCAGATTCTGCTTTTGAACTTCAACAAAGAGGTCAACATACTGGTTTCTGTCTTTGGGGTACTTTGCAAACCCAGGGTAAAGCAGACGCAGGTGAGAGCAAAGGCGACAGTTCAAATAAAGTGTTGGTGGCTTCAAAGAACATTCAGGAATCGGGTCAGAGAAGTGGTGCTTTACCCTTACAGCTTGCTCTGCTGACCCACAAGAAGGAGTAGGGGAAGCACTACTGTTGGGGTGCTGGTAGGGTTGCTGCTGCAACTCCGACATCCGTAGGCACATCTTGGCGTGCTTGGGCTCTTGGTGAAGGTTTTCCTTGAAACTCCTTGCTGTGTCCTATGACATGCTTAGCTGAGGTGATCCTTGAGTTTACCCCACAAGGGAATGAGCAGATGGGATTTAGTGCAGGGTTGTGCAAAGGAAGGTGGGCAAATCCAGGATAACTGTGAATGAGGCAAGGTGGTATAGAGATGCTGGAAAAGGGATTAAAAAAAAAGCTGTTCCCTGGTTCCCCTGCGATGGTGTGGTTACGCACTCATAAGCATAAAAATGTTGGTGAGGAGACAGCAAACTGATATTTGTAGGCCTTGACATGCACTGAAGTCATTACAGAACAGGCCCCATTTTTTTGCCAGCACAGCCTTGGTAGACTGAGAGAGTTCAGCCTGGAGAACAGAAGGCTTTGGGGAGACCTTAGTGCAGCTTCCAGCACTGAAAGGGGCTCCGGGAAAGCTGGGGAGGGGCTCTTGATCAGGGAGGGCAGGGAGAAGATGAAGGGATCAGTTTTCAGCTGAAAGAGGGAATTGACATGAGGTCTCAGGAAGAAATGTTCTGCTGTGAGGGTGGTGAGACCCTGGCCCAGGTTGCCCAAAGCAGTGGTGGCTGCCCCATCCCTGGAGGTGTTCAAGGCCAGGTTGGATGGGGCTTGGAGCCCCTGATCCAGTGGGAGGTGTCCCTGCCCATGGCAGATTGGTTGGAATTGGATGGGCTTTGAGGTCTGTTCCAACTCAAGCCATTCTGTAATTCTATAAACCCAAAGCCACAAGCACAGTGACTATTGCAGAAAATGTGGATCTCTCAGCCTTGCCTGTGTATATATAAAGAAATGTCACTTCAGTTAAAGCTTCCTTGGGAATATGTGGTAGCTCCTCAGCTGAGGATGCTGTCTCAGCCTTATATAAATACCTGTAGAATTGCTCAAATAGTTCATTAGTAGCTTATGAGTTTTTGCGCTTGCATTCCTTCCTAGCTCTAATTGCAAGGATGTTGATTCGTACTGCAGCCAACTGGAGCCGGCTAACAGATTCTCTGCTCTATTGCCCCATTAAATGAGGCGTTACTGTATTTGACTCAAGCTGCAAAGGATCCCATCCCATTTAGTAAAGAGAACGGCTAGGGCTGACCTAGCTGGGGACAGATTTCCTTCCAAATCTCAGAGAAGTCCTCCCGAATATGAGATGTTAATTGTGGCAGGAATTAAGGATTAAACAGTCATGGCTTCAGGTTACTATTGGGAACTGAAATCAGGATTACAAAGGAAACTGGGCCATGCCCTCGCAATGCTATTACCCCAGTTCTTGAATCTAAAAAACCTTAGAAACTCATCCTTGGTGACCAATAAAAACTAGTCTAAATTGTGCTTACTGAGGCCTGAGGAAAGGAGTCATAATTGTGCAGCCATACTTTGGACACCTTTCAAAGCAGAAGATAACATCAAGGATGAGAGAGGGAAATTCGGCCCTGATTTATACCCTCTGCAACCTTCATTAGCACCAAAGCTCTGGCACTGGCTGTTTGTGAGACCACAACCTCACATCCTGCCTGGGAGAGACAGACCCCACCGCAGAGGCCAGCCCCTCGCGCCTCGAGGCACGGCAAGGAGAGCCGTCGCACTGCAAGGGCATTTCCAGAGGGCAGAGATGGATGGACTCGGCCTGCTGCTGTGGCTCTGCAGCCTTGTGCATCCCCTCCGGGCAGGTACAAGGCTGGATTCTGCTGCCAGGGGCATCAAAGCCAGCCTAGCTCCCCCCTTGCACCCACCGAAGGGCTCGGCATCAGGCTCCTCATTCGGGTGCTGGGAGGGGATGTCCAGGTGGGCTAAATATTTATGATGCTACGAAACTCTGTACCTGACCCAGAATACAAAACCATAGGGATGAAGGGGAAGCAAAAGAAATTCTGTGGTTGAAATTTATGACATGGTAGCACATACTTAATAACCAATTAAAGGGAAGATTTATTGGGAGCTAAATTACATTTGTATTATAAATAGAACCAGAATATACTGTTACAGAACAAAAGCAAAACATCTTAGCATTTAATATTGTAAAAGACAAAGTAATCTAATGGACTCTAAATGTTAATGGGTGTAAAGATTTACACTTTAATTGCATTTTTAAGTCATCTTATTTTACAGTGCTTTTTTTTCTGTGTACATAGAAATCAACAATGTGCTGCAACATTATACTTAGTAGTGGCAAGACTGGCTTTAGGAAACCTATTATTATAGGCAAGATCAGTATATTACTTATAAATCCTTGCAAAGATTTTAATTGAAATGAGCAGTGGACTTTCACTGACCTTGGCTTTCTGTATGCGAGACCTTCATAGCAAATTAAGCCAGTGAAAAGTGTGTGTGTGAGAAGCCAAGAAGGGAGGGAGAGGTAACAAGAGAGTTTCTATTTGTAAAGCCAACAAATAAACTGTATTGGATTTAGGGATTTGCTTTATGGCAGGGAAAAAAATCCTAGCAAATGATCAAACATGAAATTATATCTGATTAAATAATCAAATAATAATATTGTACTTATTAGCATATTATCAGTTACAATTGGACTTTTGGATGGTATCTGAGGTTGGCATTTTACGACGTGCTTTCATAGTCTATAGAAATGTTGCAGACTTCCCAGAAACTTATTCCTGTACTCATAAAATTTCTCTTCCAGTTTGTGTTACGTCTTCAGGATCCCTAAGCTGAGTTACGCTTACAGATGAATCTAACATTACATTTGAAAAAATAAATGTGCACTAAAAGTAATTAAAGCATGTTGGTTCATGAATAATACACCATTTTACTACTATTTGCAGAGTATAATGAGACAAGCTACTAAATTGACAATGAATGCTCTATTATGTGATTGCCAACAGTTTTATAAGATATTGAACAGATTCATTTATTCTATCATCATGTGCATTATCAAGCTATTGCTTTTTAATAAATTAATTTCTCCTATGTCTCCAGAGCCTTACTTTGAAATCTGGCTGAAGGCATAAATGAAATTAATTTTGTGGTCTCAGTTTAACTACCGGTGCAGCGTGACTTACAAACACAGCAGCGCAGTCGGCAGCCGCCGCAGAAGTGGATCGCTGCTGGGTGGCCGCAGCAGTGGCACGCTGGCTTCATTGTGACAGTGAGGATGCCTTGGAATAGCCAGCTGACAGAAATAGGGTGCTCGGACAGCTCTGGTTTATCAGGATGCTGGGTGCCAGCCATCCTCCCTTCCCCTGCCCTTCACCCCTGCCCAGTGACCCAGCAAAAATTGACCCTGGGATTGTGTAGCAGTCGAAACCTGGTGACACCGTTCATTGACTGCAAAGCAGCACTTAATCCCTGGCTGGGTGATAGTGTCATTAGGAAAGGAGTGTGATTGCAGGGAAGACTCTCTGCCGCGTTGGAGAGGATTATCTGTGAACCCTCGGCTAGGGCTGAAACAACACAGAACGTCCACACAGCCTCGATGCTGCAGAGCTGCTTCGCTCGATGGTAAACAACTTCTAATTGCGGCTGTTGACAGGACTCACCGTGTTCTAACTAACCTTGCTGCAATGTTATTATTTCTGAAGGGAGCCTTTCTCCATGTTTTTAACAAAAAGTCTGACAGGTGTCATATTAAAAACAGGGCTTAATTCTAATGCAACTATTCCCACCCGCCCTTCCCTTTTCATTTTTTTGCCTCTGTAATGCATGAATTTCTCCTGCTCATAAAGATTAAAGGAACAGCTTTGCTGGAAGGAAAATAGTGCTGATTTGTTTGTAGTCCAGGTACATTCGAAGTGGTCCCAGCTCCCTTTCTCCTCTCTTCTGCAGCCACACCAGCTCAGTGCTGGGAGGGAAGGGGAGGGAGAGAAATAAAGCCTTTCCTGGGATGAGAGGTAATTCAGGATCCATTGAAGTGAAATTTCAGGCTTCTTTTGAACTGTGACCCGCGGCTGCCGGCTGGGCGCTCTGCAGGCTGCGCAGCCTGTGATGCATTGCTGACTGCTGTCCACCAGAGACTGAGCCTAGGCCAGCAGTTCACTTACAAGTTTACACTGGATTTAAGTCAAAATGCTAAAACACCAGTGTTCAATCTCTGCTAACTGTGTGCTCGGCAGACAGCTCCCAGCAGACTCTGGGCTTGTAAAATCCAATACGCCATATAAAGTAAGGGTTTATGGAGGTGCAAGGGGTTCAGAAGACTTTTTATTCCCCCACTTCCCTCCTGTTTGGTTTCTTCTGATGCTGCTTTTCAGGCGCTGGGACAGCTTCAGCTGTGTCACACACAAACCAGGCAGCAGCACAGAGGGCTGCATACAGATCGCTGCCTCCCATTTCCAGACCTCTCATCTCTTCTGCCCTACTTCTCAGGCTGCCTGCAAAAGGCAGAGTCCATAGAATAATTAAGGTTGGAAAAGACCTCTAAGATCATCCAGTCCAACCTCACCGTGCCTACTAAGCAATGTCCTTAAATGCCACGGCCACATGGTATTTGAACCCCTCCAGAAATGGAGACTCGATCACTGCCCTGGGCAGCCTCTACCAGGGCTTCACCACTCTTTTGGCAAATAATTTCTTTTCTAACACCCAATTTAAACCTCCCCTGAGGTCCAATGTAAAGCCATTAGTTCCATGTTGATGATCGGAGCTGGGACCAGCGTGGCTCCCATGCACAGGCTTTCTCTCTCTCCTCCCTTTCACGCCCACAAGCATCACACGCGTATCTCAATGCCTGCTAAGAACATTACAGAGATGCTCAAACCACCACTGCTTAAGGCTAGCACCAGCTCAAGGAAAAGCATGTCTGCTTTGCCAGGAGGCATCATGTAAACCCAGTGTACAAAGCTTCTAATTTAGACTGTGCTTGCATCCCCACGGGCGCTGCCCCAGCCCTGCATGAGGTTTCCGTATGAACAATGCGCATGGTGCTGACTTCATTGCCAATGTTGGCTAACGTTCGCTGTTTAGAGCAGTTCTTTTAAAGGAGTGAAGATAACCAGCAAAGAGTCTCACCAGGCACTTGGCGATCTGTTCTGCACTCCTTAAAGGTAGATGATTTTTTGGGACTCAAAATATATATTATTTCTTCCTTTTTTTTTTTTTGCATAAGCAACTGCCCAGCAAATTGATAAGAACCCTTTTTAATTAGATAGTGAAGTTGTATGGGTAATGTTCCATATAAGAGGTCTATAAAACACAGCAGAATTAATAAAATGACTGCTTCTCATTTAATTCAGGTCCTCTGAAGAGATCCGTATGTCTTGCTTTGGTCTGTTTGTAGTATTTCTCTCCACCACCCAGCCATGAATTGATTAAAATCACATTCCTAACTTAAAACTGGAGCCCAGTTGGTGAGAGATACTGGGTAGTAATTAAGGTCTGCGCACACACACGTGAACCTCCCATAAAAAAAATACGAAAAGGAATCATTGTACATCCCTTGGATTACATGCAAACACAGCTCATGTTGACAGCTACCTCTGGATGACTCCATCAGTACACACTTTATCTCCAGCTGTCCAAGTAATTTTCCCAGGATTTTGCCCCTCTTTTTCACTCCTCTCCACACAGATGGATTAGAGCAACAAACGGTTTACATGCTGCACATCATTAGCTATCCTCCCTCACTACCCAGCAGATAACAACTGGGCTCTATCATCAGGACATTCATAACACCTTGACACTTTTACAGCTCTGCTGTGCTCTGCCAGAGCAATCTTCTCTTTTAAAGCATGAAGCTAATTCATGAAACACCCGCTGGAAAGTACTCTGCAAATGCAACAGGGGTGGGGGAGAGAAGAAAAAGCACAGCCCAGAAAAGGCATCTATTAAATAACAGAGTTAGCACTGCAAAGAAAACAATAAGCAAGAAAAAAGCACCATGTTCTTTCTCTATCTCTCAGATATTTCTATGTTTTGCTGTTGCCTCTGTCCCACAGTGAAGGACATCAGCAAACGGTCACACATCTGTTGGCCGTATTTCAATGCTTCCATCACCGTGTGTCACGCAGGCACCTCCAGCGCCTGGCGTCAGCGCGGCTCCCTGCGACTGCAGGCTGAGACAGGCAGACAGGTTGGCTGCAAGGGTCCCTGCTCGGGTGCTCTGCTCCTAGTGATGGTGTGGCTGCTTCCCCTGGGGGTGGGTTTTGCTAAGGGACCTCTTTGCAATGGGACCAGTTGAGTGCTTTGGTCAGTAGCGCATTTACTATTGGATATTGCCAGCGGTTATTCCAGTTTTTGTAATCTGCCTCCAGGTTCAGGGCATCTTGACTCTGAAAGATTTGTTAATATAACAACATACCCCCTGCGCAGGTTAGGATCATGCTTCGGAGGGGTCCAGAGGAGGCCACAAAGGGTATCAGAGGTCTTGAGTCCCTCCGCTATGAGGCCAGGCTGAGAGAACTGGGGTTGTTCAGCCTGGAGGAAAGAAGGCTCCTGGGAGACCTTGGAGCAGATTCCAGCACTGAAAGGGGCTCCAGGAAAGGTGGGGAGGGACTTTTTACAAAGTCATGGAGTGATAAGATGAAGGAGAGTGGCTTTAATTTGGAAGGGGAAGGATTTAGATTAGACATTAAGAAGAAGTTCTTCATGATGAGAGCGGGGAGGCCCTGGCCCAGGTTGCCCAGAGCAGTGGTGGCTGCCCCATCCCTGGAGGGGTTCAAGGCCAGGTTGGATGGGGCTTGGAGCCCCTGATCCAGTGGGAGGTGTCCCTGCCCATGGCAGGGGTGGAACTGGATGGGCTTTAATGTCTCTTCCAACCCAACCCATTCTACGATTCTATGATTTGGGGACAGACTTACATCTCTAACTTACATCTAGAATAAAACATAAGCCTACATCAGCCACTGTTGATGGAAATAAATACATTTTAGCAGCATTTTCCAAGCTTCTCAGTGTGTCCCCCACTGCCCCAACCGTACATTTTAATGTCTAGTACACGCTTGTTTAAAAAAGAAATACATAAGGAGAAAGAGTAATTACCGTAGCTTAAATTCAGCCTGATAAGAAAGGCTTGCGCAGACTGAGCAGCTGTTCCACTGCCATTCAGATTATGAAAATATAATCCTAGAGAACCTTGTCAAGATAAATACGGAGCATGAAATGTATAGGCGTTTTTTTCCCAGCCACATATAATGATCAATTCCAAAGCCACAAGTGATACCAAAGGACAAAATAAGATCTGTCTAGACTTTCTCACTTACAAGATATTGATCATTCCAATGGTAAACTGGTTAGTATAAGTGTGTTTGGTTTGAAAGGTCATGAGCTTAACACCTGACAAGGAGTTATTCAACCTTGATATAAGTCAAATTATTGCAGTGTTGCTGGAAAGACTTTCTCTAATAAAAGTCCCTACCTAGTCTGAGAATATCTGAAATTTGTCTTCCAGATGTCAAAAGAAAAAGCGGGGAGGGGAGGGAGGAGGGAAAGTCAAGACTTGGCATGGGTTTCTTCTGGTTCACCTCTATCTGGGCTTGCAAGCAGAGCTCCCAGAAGTCAGTTACTTTCTAGGCAGAGCACGGACAACATCTGCTGCGTGGACAGCAGTGGAAGCTGTCACTGATTGAAATGGCACCTCCATTCCCCTAAGAGCTCCTGGTGGCTCTTCAGATGAGTTTGTTCGCTCATCTACATGGACTTGCAGATCCAGGGCAACTGTACAGGGGAAAAAATTACCATTATAATGGGAAACATTTACTTTGGAAGGAAAGCAGAGGGGAAAAGTTCAGGCAACACCCTTCAGCGTGTGAGTGGGAAATGCTCTGTGGCTGAAAGAGGGGATTTAGATGAGCTCTTAGGAAAAAAATGTTTTCCGGTGAGGGTGGTGAGACACCGGCCCAGAGAAGCCGTACCTGCCCCATCGCTGGAGTGTTCAAGGCCAGGCTGGATGGGGCTTGGAGCAACTGGATCCGGAGGGAGTTGCTTATGGCAGGGGGATGGAACCGGATGATTTTAAGGTCCCTTCCAACTCAAACCATTCCATGATCCTACGATCACCCTCTAATGCCACCTCTTTAGAAAGCCCTGTAGGCTTGAGCGGTGCATCAGAAAGACAGTCCTTACCCAGCCGCCTCCTTTTTTATGAGGATAACTAGCAAGCGCTTATTAGGACTATTAAGAGCTTGATGTAAGTTTGCTGGATCTTTTCCAAGAACTATAAATACCCAATCTATTTTGCTTTATTCAGTTCTTTTTGTTTTGCTGATATGATACTAGTTAAGGTTAATGGGGTTTGCTTTAATATTAGACACAGGATCACTTAACTACCTTTAATGAACACTGGAGTCAATGCATTGCAGAGTCATTCACACAGGCATTGCTTCAGGTAAATCAACCAAAAAAAAACGTAAGCCAGGCCAATAAATAAATCTGAGCCGCTTTAAATGTGCCAAATTTTACACCAAAATATATTTGAAAGCCAATGACTTTGGCACATCTTGGATAAGAAAATGGAGGGTTTGGCATCTGTTTCTTTTCAATCCCTTTTCCTTTTTAATGCCCCCTGCACATCCCTCCTGTGCTGGAACTAGGCTGGGAGTGCGAGAAAGATGATTTTTCACAAGTGTTTTTAATAGAAGCAAATGCTTTGCATCTTCGTGCCTTTTATTATTTGGAATGAAAATGGTAAATATATATATAAGGCTTATTTTATGCTAGTCATCAGCACAGGAGAGTGAGCAACAAAGAGGAGGGAGAGAAAAGGAGGAGAGAAAGGAAGAGAAAAAGGAAAGAGAGAAAGAAAGAGAAAGAGAGAAAGAGAAAGATAGAAAGAGAGAGAGAAAGAGAGAAAGAGAGAGAGAGAAAGAAAGAGAGAAAGAGAGAAAGAGAGAAAGAGAGAAAGAGAGAAGAAGAATGAAAGAAAGAAAAAGTAAGAAAGAGGAAGAGGGAGATAAAGTAGTTTTGTGTCTGTGGAAGATAATAGCAACAGTGAGATTCTACATGAGATAATACACTAGTGTCAATAATTATTTATTAACCAGAAATAGGAACCAGAGGAACCTGACCGACTCAGTGAAGTTAACAGAGTAGCTTACCTTATACTAGATGTGAAACTATGCTAACATTAAACCTGCTTTTACCTCATAACACTGACACACAGAGTCACATATGGAGGAAAACCACCTCTCAGACATTCGTCGAAGGCAGGCAGGCAATCTCTTTAAGTACTGAATTCTCATAAAAGCATGCAATATTTCAGCAATAAGGAATGACAGGGTGTTCATTATCGGTTATTAATGTTTGCCTAAATGGAGCAGAAGGCTCAGGCCTTCGGGGGAGTGCAGAGCTCCCAGCGTTGCTTAATTACCGCCTCTTCCTAACCCAGCAATGCCAAGCTCTGCTGCCATGGACCGGCTGTATCATCACATGAGAGTAATTCCATTTGGCTCTGAAAAGGAAAAACAATGCATCTGGGCAGGCTGTTGCACAGGTGATAGAAATTAATCCATTTTTTTCCCCAGATAAACTCCAGACAATACAAGGAATTTGACTGTAACCATCACCTCAACCTGCAGACTCTTTCACCCATGCCACGACAGTTCTCCGACTGTCTCACTACCAGCATGGACAAAAAAGCTAGGAGAAAAGAAAGAACTTTTTCCTCTGTTTTTGTTTTGTTTTGTTTTTTTAATTGAAAAAGTTGAAAAGTCTTATTGCTCTTTCTGGAAGAATCCTTTTTATTTCTGTATTCTACCAATGCCTGGCTGCAGGAGCAAACTCATAAGGATGTGTTGGTCTTGGAGAAGGGGCTTGCTGCAGGTAGGAGGGGAAGACTCATGGGCAGGATTGCTTATTTACTGCAGGCTGTAGCACAGCAGGTATAAGCAAGGCCATATATTCTTTATCATGGCTTTAGGAAAGACTATGACATCAGATATGGCAGTGGCCAAACAGGGAGCGGCTGAGGATGCACTTGGGCAGAATCTTGAAAGATGCCAATGGCTTTGGAGAAAAGAAAAAGCCTTCGTTTTTGTAAGGTGTAGCTGTTACATTGCAATATTGAGTTTCCTCACATAGTTGCGGTGGGTTTTTTTATTGAAGGATGCTATGAACACGTCTTCCAGGTGAATGTGTGCCTTGACTTTAACACCTATTCAATGCTTATGAAATGCATTATGATTGCAGACAAGAAAATCATGGAAGGCAGACTGTTAACAATAAATCATAAATAACAAGGAGATCAAACAAGCTTCTAATAATAATGTGGCCTTCTATTTATTTGTTTATATTCTGTCTACAGAAAATGCGATGCTGGACTGGGGACGGCTTAGGACAACCTTCTGGCATGAAGACAGCTACAAAGCACAAAATACAAAAAAAATGAACTCAGAAAGAAAGAAGAAAAACAGCGTTTTCTTGGCATCAACAAGAAGCTCTTTATTTTTCGTCAAGTTTTCTAAGAAAAAAAATGGAACTAAGACATTTGCAGAAATGAGACAAACTTTCTCTTCAGGTGACAATACTCAAGCAAGCATGTTGTTTTATTGAATTTAAATTGAAAGAAAAAAAGATAGTTTGGAATGGGCTGCCATATCAGGAGAACTGAGAAACTGTGAACTTTGACTGAAAAAAACTCTTTAAAACTGTGAACTGTGAAATGGATGGAAATACCATCGAACCCCCCAACTACACCCTGTGTGTTCATAAGGAGCCATCATCATCTTTGCTAACTCAACGGTATTTAGGGAATGGTTTGCAACATATCTTTTATTCTAATCTTGTAAGAAAAAACAGAAATATTTAATTAGCTGTGACTTTACCATTTCTGTTCAGATGTTTTATTGCGCCTTCTTGCTCCAAACAGCGCAGATGTATTTGCAGCCAGCAGTCGAGGGCAGGAAAGATTTCTTTCCCTTAATAATCTTTTTATTTGCCACACCCAATAAAATCCTTGTAGGGAAAAAGAATCAACACAACCACCATCTCCCGATCGATACTCAAAGCCTAACAGACAGTAATTATCAAAATAAAGAGGAAATCCCATACTGGGCTATGTACCTACCTATTAATCAAAACAACAGAAAATGTCTGCAGCGTTGCTTTTCTAAAATAAGACAAAAGATGCCTCCTTGGGTTACACTTTGAACAGGCTATAATCAAAAGAAAGAGAACCAAGACTAACTAAGCCCCAGGAAGCCGCATTGTCCCTTTAACCCGCAGTATTCCCCATTTCCCATTAGTACTTAACATTTTTCACTATGTTGTGACTGCTATTATTTCATTTAACACTGGTTAATCTGTATCTGAGGTATATGGAAACCCTCTAGATGATAAGATTGGACAGGTTCCAGTGTTGGCAGTTTTCAAGTGTGCACACACTCGGTGTGTTTTGATCCTTCCAGGAGCTCCCTGCTATTTGGACTGCCTGCCAATTCGTTCTTGGATCAGCCTCTCGCTCAGCTCCCACAGGGCTGCAGCCGTCGCTTCGCCCTGTGCCTCCTGCGAGGGCAGGCAGCGGCAGCAGTTGTTGAAGTACATCCCACCCAGCCCCTCCAGCTCCACAGCCGTGGCGCAGTAGACTGTTGTGGCAGCTCCTTGTTGCTGGAATTAAAAGCAAAAAGAGAGAAAAGAAAATATATATTATAATTGTAATTTTGACTGCAGTCTTTAAAGTCATGCATCTTCTGAAAGCTTCAGTGAAAAGCATCACAGCTGACAGGGTGATTTGCATGGGGACAAGGCTGAAGCCCTGCTGAAGATGCTGCCTGCCTGCCTGCTGGCCACTTAGTTACAAAACACCTTAAGGAAGATGGTCTTTTCTTTTCCTCTTAAAGCAAAAGAAAAGAAAAAGACAATCCTGAACCCCAGTCCTGCTCCTGTGTGTTTTGTTCCTTTACAGTAAAAGCTTGGATTGGTGCAGGGACAGGGGCAAGGTCTGCCCAGCTGATGTTTGAAACCAGAACAATTGAGCCAGATTTGAAGGCAGCACCTCCAAACCTCCCAGTTTCCCTTTGGAACGGAGTAAGCATCTTGGTCATCTCCACTTCCTAATCCTGACCAGCAATGCAGGCTGACAGATGTATTTTGTTTGTTTGAGTTTTTAAACCTCTCGTACAAAACTAACCTGAGCGCTCCCATTAAGGCCTATGATGCGGTCGGGGTTGGTGCTAAAACTGCCCATAGAGCGAGTCCAGAGGAGCCCACGAAGATGATCCGAGGGCTGGAGCACCTCTCGTACAAGGACAGGCTGAGAGAGTTGGGATTGTTCAGCCTGGAGAGGAGAAGGCTCTGGGGACAGCTTAGAGCAACCTCCAGCACTGAAAGGGGCTCCAGGAAAGTTGGGGAGGGGCTCTTGATCAGGGGGTGCAGGGATAGGATGAGGGGGAATGGATTTGAGCTGAAAAAGGGGAGATTGAGATGAGATTTTAGGAAGGAATTCTTTCCCATGAGGGTGGGGAGGCCCTGGCCCAGGTTGCCCAGAGCAGTGGTGGCTGCCCCATCCCTGGAGGGGTTCAAGGCCAGGTTGGATGGGGCTTGGAGCCCCTGATCCAATGGGAAGTGTCCCATGGCAGGGACTGGAACTGGATGGGCTTTGAGGTCCTTCCAACCCAAATCATTCCATTATCCTATATCTTTGATCAATAGTTTCACTGTGGGAGTTCTCATCACTGCCTTGTAAGAATGTTTATCTGCTGCAGGACATGAAGCTTTCCAGCGGGATTCTTTGGTCTGAAACAACCATTTGTCATGTGTTATAATGGTTTAAGAAATGGAGCAGGTAGATTAGAAGCTTTTGAGGAATTTTTTTTTCCTGTTTCTTTTTCATTCTCCTTTTCTTTTTCTTACTAAATGAAATTACGTTCAAATAGGAAGAATGGGTTTCTCGGAATTTCTCCAACAGAAACCTGGAGACCAAGGCCAAGGTTTGGGACAAACACCTTGGCAGGCCTGGCACAGATTGAAATTGCAGTACCAGAATAGCTGTAAAGAAGGCAAGAAGCTAGTTTGCTTTGTAAACAGTAATTAAAAATAGTAGGTGAGAGTGCAGAGCAAGACCTAACAGTAATTTAAAACCGATATAATTTATCTGGCATCTTATGATTATTTATGTACATCTTAGTCCTTTCTGTGGTAACTAATTATGAGCTGATAGGAATCAGAATAAAGAGGCTGCCAAGTATGATTGAAAAAGTAAATGAAGAGAAATTAGACGTTGCCACATTAGGGTAATTTAATGGGGAAATAGAATAGACTTCAATCTCTTGTGATTTTCCTCCAGCCCTTTTCTTCTGGCCTTTCATTGTCACAGCCAAGGAAACTCAGGGTGCTGGGGTCAACCTTCAGGAGACCTCTGCTTTGCATTCTCATCCTTCCAGGGCAGCAAGCAGCCTAAAATGCCCCAATTCTCCTTAATTGAGGTGGCTCAAGTTTGTAAATGCAAAGAAAGGCGTATTTGTTTGTAACAAATGCGTTTTTCTCAGAAGATGGGATTAAACCGGTAATAATGACTCTACATCTCAGAAATTATCTCCCGTTACTAGGTAAACCCAAACCATCTGTATTAAGTATATTGAAAGGCATATATTTGTCAATAGACCAAAATATTTTTAAAGATAGTATGATAGATAGTAATCCTCTTATTAAACCAATATCTTTTTTAAAAAAGAGAAAGTATCTTAAAGGCGATATCAGAAACAAAAGAGAGTTCTACTAAAAATATTATTAATAGAGAACAATAAAATTCCTATGCTCATTGGAACTATCCTATAAAGCTCCACAACACAGGTATGATCACTGTATTCAGCTGTTTAGAATGATTCAAAGCCCCTAAAGAGTATCATTAGGTTTTTGCAAGCAATTCAACTGAACTTTTATTAGAAAGGTAAAATTAAACTAAATAGCTCAATGCAAAGTAAAAGCCCTTAAGCTATTTCTGCAAAGCATCTGTCCAGCCAAGCTAAACTTGAGCTTGCTCTACCAGCATGCCAGCTAATTCATAAAATGGAAGTTCATCAGAGCAGTTGAAAATCCAACCCAAACAATAATTAATCTTTTCAAATGAGTCAAATTGACAACTTTTAAATAAAACTCACAATTGGCAGAAAAACGTCCCCCAGTATAACAGCAGTATCAAACATCAAACACTGACAGAACCTGAACTCCAAAAGGAGAGAGCACTTTTCCTTGTGTGAGCATAGGATATTTGCTTTAAGCGATAAAAGATTATGTGGCCGGAAGCCCAAAGCACTTTATCTTGCAATGCCTCCAGTGTTTCACTGAGGACTGGATGTAAGCAATGTGCCATTTGCTTTTTGGCTGTGTATATCTTTACTTCTTTCTAAATGTTCCAATTGTACTAGCTGTTTTGGAAGAAGAAAGTTCAACGGTTCTAGCATTGAAAGAAAAGTACCTTTGTATTACTTAAGAGAAACGCAGTCGTGTTCATCCCTCCATTGACGGAAGGTAAAGCTTTAATAACTGAGAATAAGGACAAACATGGACTCACTAAGCCTCAAAGGTTCCTTCAGATGGCAAAACTGTGAAATGGAAGGTAAATCCCAGATTCTCAAAGCCATCTGGTTCCCTTTGGTGAATGTGAGCCTGTTGCATGCAGAAGTCTGAGGACTGAAGTGACTTGCCCAAGGACAGAGTAGAACAGGTGTCATAGAATCACTCTTTGGGTTAGGAGGGATGTCAGGAGGTCTCCTGTCAAACCTCCTGACCAAAGCGCAATGCCTAGGAGCCCCGTACATGTCATGCTAAATGGAAAGGTCCTTAAGGGACAAATTCCTCCTTCCCATCTATGACTCAGATACCCCAAATCTCCGCAAAGAGCCGGAGCTGCAGATAAGCACAAAATGTCTGTCCTGCTAGCCATGCCTAGCCAGGCTGAGAAACCACTTAGTTTGTCAGTATTGTTTATCCCTCCTGAACATTGCCTCTTGAATGACATCTTTATATGTTGGGCCTTATGTCAGTTTAATAACAAGTTCTAATTTTTCGCTCATCAGCTTTCCTGCTCACATAGCATCAGCATACGACAGCAGAGGATGTTAGGGAATCTAATTAGTAAACAATTCCATACTGCTGATAGAAGATGAAACATTCTTAAACCGATAGAAAGAGCACTTTAATCACTGTTGAATGACTTTCAATGCCAAGCGGTTTGTGCCATGTCAGAACATAATTTGAAGAAGATTAGAGTACTATATAAAAGAATTAATGTTAACAACTTCGTTAAAAAATGTCTTAAACAATGAGCCTGTCAGTTGTCACAGACTCTCCCTGATCTATTGTGAATAACTCCCTCTCTCCCAACAATTTAAACTGATAAACAATGCTAAAAGCACTGGGCAACCTAAACATTTTGTTTTCCCTCCGTCCCAGTTGTACTGGGTGCTAATCACTAGAGCTGGGGGTCAGCCTTCTTTAACCCGCAACAAAGGCAGTGGCTCGCAATGATGAATACACAGGATAAAGAATTTGTGAGAAGCCCAACTGAATCTTTAATCATGCCTCAATGCCATTTCCGATCCAGTCAAACACTGGAAAGCTGCTAGGCAAGCACCATGCTATCAATCTTTCTAGTGCACGTAAAATTACCCGGGAATCTTGTTTGGGATTAAGTTGAAGAGTGTCTTAGTAATAAGGGTTCATCATTCTCTTCCGCAAATCATTTGTCAGTTTGGTAATACAATCTTCAACTGCAGCAGGGTGGGATTTATACAGCAGTTGCTGTTTATTTATAGTTGAGGCTCAAAGATCTAAATTATCCATCCTTCCAAAATCCTTTGTTGAAATGAAAATACTAAGTAGCTACTAGTTCCTAGGTATTTATTTCGTAACTGTTAGCTGTCAATTTGTAACTGATGGCACTGAATACAAATTAATATTGCATATCTTAACAGTAAAAGAAAAGGGATTCTTGATATAGAGTATACGGTAAAACCCTCATTAATATATGCAATGCATCCGTTAGTATTCTGAGATACCATTTATGTTGCTGATAAGAAAACATATTACACGGTTAATGTCTAGTTTTCAGATTTGTCTGCTTTCAAATGCATGTTTATTTTCTAAAATTAGACTCTGGTTCTGAAGCAGGTTTGCATATCAAATGCATAAATAATAGAAAAAACACCATAACTTATCTGTACATTTATCAGCTACAAATGAATGAGATCCACAATGAACTCTGCTAAGGGCACACAGATAGCATTAAGCACTGCCTGCCAGGGAGATGGGATCAGCTTCTTTGAAAAGGAGGGCTTTATTTTCTTATGAAAAATTAAGGATAAAGGCCAGTTATCTCGGTAGCCTGAGGTGAGGTTTAGCATCGTGCATTTTAAAAGATGGCCAGTGGGAAGTGGTGAATTCCAAATGACAAGAGAGGCGAGTGGTTGTGACAAGGGCCAGATTCAAAGCAAGCCGCTCAAGTGAAATGAAAAGGCAAGTGCTTCCCTAAAACTCTTCAGGCTGTTTCTTGGGACTACAAGACAAAGCCAACACATCCCTAACACAAATCCACCAGATCCAAACCATGGCACTGCGAATGTACCATTTATAGTGGGGTAACTCATTACACAGCAGTGTGAAAATGAGGTAGCATGAACATATTCCAGATCATGAAAACAATGGGATCTCCCATACCTTCCTTGTGCCTCTGAAAAGCACCCTGAAGAGTCCAAATACATTCTTCTATAGAAAGAAAAACTCCCCATTACCCAGCTTCAGCCATGGCCATTTCCTGACTTGATGTGAAATATAAAATCTCCTTGGAATAACAAACAAAATTATATTAAGCCTATTTCCACAATCAGCAGTTCCAAATTGCCCAAGCCAAATCCTATAGTTACAGCCACAATTTTCTGTTCCTAAAACGTCATCTTCACCTGCTCAGGTCCATTGCCTTCTCTGGGGCCCCACAGATTTGCAGTCACCAAGGATCTGCTCTGTTGCTTGTTGCAAACCCGGCGTTGATGCTTGGGGCTGTGGGGCGATGCTGCCTGGCTGCTGGGGTGTGCGTCCATCTGGCTGGCCAAGCCGGGCACGGGCTCCAGGCTGCGGCTCAGCAGCCGAGCTTTGGCTTATCTCGTGGCAGAAAACTGCCCCCTGCATGGATTTGTTTCCTTTTGGGACTGCTAGCAACTCCAGGTGGGATTTTGGTGTAGTCTTCTCAGATTATACTTAATTCTTTCTCTGTAATGTTAAAACGTTTCAGCAGATGAGCTGAATTGGTAGATTCTCCTATCAAGTCTTGCAAAGCATGCAGAGCCTGATGACCTCTTCACAAAAATCTAAGCAGGTCTAAAATCCTCATGTCCTCACCCAGCTTTCAGGATTTTCCAGTGTCTGAAGTGCTTTTAGGGGTGGTCACAGAGCTGTTTGGTGGTACCGTCCCTGGCTGAAGCTGGTCATAGCAGAGGGAGCTACTTCTCAGCGTCAGGAGTTACTGTGCTCCATTCCGTACTGGGGTCACTCAGAGCTGTGGGGAACAGTCACTTCTCGTACGATGCAGTGAAAAAATTTTAGTCTCACATGTGAGATGACAGGAGAACTGTTCAGTTCCTGCTGCAGTCCTCTTACTCAGAGTGATCCCAGGTGCACAGTTATCTTATGACTGACACTCAGAATATGTATGCATTAGTCTCCTGTAAGAAAATAAGATTCCCTGATTGCTTTTTCAGCAAGGAAATATGGAATTGAGATCTGCCTTTGCTAGTTTGGGTGAGGATGATAAACTGAAATAATTCTGTAGCTAAAAAAATAAAACTTTGGAGCTGCCAAATATGATCTAAGAGACAAATCGGGCTCAGCTGACTTCAGGTCCCATCTCCACCCAAGTGCTGGCAGGAACACGTGACCTGAACTGAGCCTGTAATTACAGCCTTTTCAAAGGTTTCACTGAACCACATCTGAACCAAAGATTCTCAACCACCTCCTCTTGCCCCACCACCACATTTAAACCAACAAAGCTTCTCTTAGGAGATAATACAACGGATAAACCAAACTATCCAAGGTCTGCTTTTTTTCCTGGATATATGCCTTTTTCTATTAATTCCCAACTACAAAGACTCAAAACTCTATCAGCTGCTCTCCTTGCAAAGTATAGTTGGCTTCAAGCTGTAACTTTTCTTAGCATCCTTAAGACCTACACATTTACAATATTCTTTACATACATTATAGAAGATAAGTGTGCTATATTCTTTGAATAAGGAAACTGCAGTAGTTCAGGAAAGAGGATTTGTTTTCAACTGCTGAGGCATTAAGACCTAGTGATTATTTCAACTATTCAGTATATGCAGCTATATTTAACTTACATCCTGGGTTTTAAGTTTGCAAAAGAAAATGTGTCCATTGTAATAAATGTATTTTGATAATGCATCACGTTGTTTGTGTTATGCAACACCCCATATGTTCTCAATTACGGCAACGATTGTGCTTGAAAACTTCCAACCTCCAGCACCCAGTGTCAAACAGATTGTCTGCAATCATTCTACAGGGAAAAAAACCAAACAATGCAGGATGACAAGTGAGGAGAACTAGGTTGGCTTTCTCTTTTCAGCTTTTGCTTCCCAAGTGAACTTGGACAAGTCACTTCAATTCCACGTACCCCACTTTGTTGTTTTTTCTGGTTGTGAGGACTAGTTCAGATTTATGGAGTGCTTCCACATTTCCTGATGAAAAGCACTGTGTAAGTATGAAGTGTTATATTATAAAACATGGTTAAAGTGCTTGGAAGATGTAGAACAAGGTTGGTGAAAGAGCTGACAAAAATGTAATTACCTTTCAAAATCATGGATATTTTTCTCTTTTGTGTAGACTTAATTCTTTAACTTGTGAAGCCACCTGGTACAACAGGCTCTATTCCCTCTCTCACCCTGCTTCTTTTTGCCCAGCATGTAGAGAACTTGGTAAAACTCTTATTAGCCAAAACACCATTAAATTCTTCAAAAAGAGATGCTTTAGAGGGAACCAGCCCTTGATCCATGGGCTCACCTCTCCTATCCTTTGCGTAAGCTGGAAAGAGCCATCACGGCATACTGGGGTAGGATTCAGCTGCCTAACGTGGTCTTAAGGCATCTGAGCTGCCTTAGGATATCCTGGCTGCTCTACAGCTATTCTTCAGAGGGGTTTGCCATAGGTTCAGTGTTGTATTTGCCAGCCTCTCCAGGAATCTCAAATAAGCCCGTACAATGTTTAAGACAGCACCAGACACCTATGTCTGTGCAACATAAATGCTCTTATCAAGGCACCTGAAAGGGAGTTGGTTCCCACAGGCAGCCCTGTATTCCTTCCTTCCTCATTGAAGTCCACAACCAGCTTCTGAAAATTCTTTCAAGTCTGACACAGAGGCATCTTAAGCTTCAAAAACTTTAATGAAGCATACGGTGCTACCCGGCCCAATCAGGATTGCATGAGCAGGAGCAACAGCATGCCTGGCAGGCTGCTCATCTTGGCCTTTTTACACACATTGCATTCCCACACAGATCACTTCTGCATTTTCTTCTGCCTGCTGAACTCCCGTTCACACCTGATTTACACTTTAAGCCATCACTGCTCCACTGAAGTGGCACTTTTGAACGCTGCATGCAAATTGCTACAATCCCGCGTTGCTTCCCTTTTCCTCTTGCAGGATGGAGTGGCGTTGTGATGCTGCACCCTCCCGCTCATTTCTGTGGATTTAGGAAAAATCCCTGAGGAAAATGATCCATCTTCATTCCAGAGTGTAACAGGTTGAGTGTGCGATCAGGTTGCCCGTGTTATGTTCCTGGCAGTTGCTTGTACCCGTCCCTCCCTGCCGACACTGGCCAGTGCTGCGAGAAGCAGAGACTCCTTGGGCATCGTGGCAGCACTACTGGGAGCTGATCACACCCCAAAATCCCTGTCACTCTCTTTCCAAGATTCTATGATATGTATTTATATACACATGAGTTCTATCATTGCTTGTTGGCCACTGTCAAAGCTGGAAATCCTCTGGAGGATATTGGAAATCCTCCTGAAACACACACCCTTCCCACTGAGGGTGGATTCTTCCCGGCAACGGTGATGTGAATAGCTGGGCAAACAGGCTGTGGACAATAAGCCTTGACTGCCAAAACGACAGAGTAGATATGCTGCTGAAAGGGAATCATCAGGATAGGGCTTGCTGGTGTGCAGATGTACATAGATGAGAATTCGTTGAAAACACTTCTGTTATTAACTTATGCTGATGTGAAATGCTTTACGGTTTTGCTATACCTAATTTTACTTATATATACACTTCATATTATATAAATGTATGTATACATACAGTACTGTATATGCTGTACATATTATATAGCTTTTTAATACTATTACTAGTCAAAATTTAGACTTTTTCATATGCAGTATTGCAAAGAATGTCACCGCAGACTGAAATTCGGCTTCCTCCTTCAATGCACAGACAATTTTTTAGACTGAATTTCATTTTAGTGATCAATAAAAAAAAAAAAAAAGGCCCCACACAACACAATGCTTTTTAAGCAAGTGACCTTTTGGGACAAATATTTAATAAGCTGTTTGTTTAGATTTTAAGGATACACATTCTTTTTCCTCTGTTGGTACAGACCCACATGCACATACACACACATCTCAGTAGAACAATGCATTGAAAACCATGGGGTGTTATGATGGGGACGTATCATGGTAAGAAATTAACTACTAACTCTGTCTTCCAGAAACTAATTAAGGGAATGTATTTTGCAATAACACAGATCTAGCAAACAGGCCTCTGATGTCTAGGCTTAGAGCTGTAAGCCAGGCACTTCTGTATTATGTATGTGTGATTTTCATAGATAGCCTGCTGTAAAGTGTGCCCTGTTAGTGCATCTTTCAGGCGCAAAGACACTAGCCTTGTTAATATTTCATTTAGTACATACTGTAGAGTCTCATTTATATTACTTCTATAATTAATGGTGATAGCTTAGGCACTGCCTTTACAAGGAGAGATCCCTGTATGTTGGTCGATGGATAATGAGAAACAATAGATATTTCATTCACCAGCAGCTTGTTGCTAGTTAGTAGGAAATTATTGTGTGTACTGTTGCTTTAATTGCCAGGGTAAATAACGCTGCCGCTGTGTTAGTGAACATTTTAAAGCACTTGATGCAAATAGACTAGAAACAAAACACACACACACACACAAAAAATTACCTTTATGATGCTATCCCTTAGCATAGCGCGTTACAAAGGTATGTCTTACACCATTTGCGTTCTATCATGCAAATATATCTTAATATGCATGTCCTGACTATTCAACTACTGTATTTTAGGAAATGCAATTATGCTGCCTTTCTCTTCTCCTATGTAGACTGTAAATAACTGTAGATCTTTCTCTTGTTTTCCTATGTAAATATATGTAAATACTAACAAGCTATGCATGCTGATATTCTAGGCAATTTCAGGTACTTTTATAATCTGAAGGCATGTACTTTAACTGGTTTGTTAAAAAAAAAAATCAACTCTCTGAAATCCTTTAAAGCTCATTAGAAATTAAAGATTTCTTACTAGACTGGTTCGCTCAATCTCAGTTGCTTTTTGTTTATTTTTTCCCTGCTTTGCCACCACTTTCCCCCAAGCCCCACCACCGCGAACTCCAAGGCTGCTTTCTCCAAAGCATGGAGTCCCACCTTGGGACACGATTCATTCCCTGACTGAGGATGTGCACCATTTAGATTCAAAACCACCCTCCTAGAGGCAAAGCACCACCCTCTCCATCCTACTAGTGATGCTTTTCCTACTGCAGCCCAGGATGTTGACAACCCTTTTTTTTTGCTGCAGGGAAACGCTGCTAGCACATGTTCAACAGGACCTCTGTTTTCTGCAAAACTGCTTTCTGTCAAGCTGCCCCCCAGCTTTTACTGGTGCACAGGTTTATTCCTCCCCAGCTTCCTTTTGCGGAACTTCTGTTGCTTCAGCATATTTGCCGAGAGCGAGCTTGGTCCTGTTCTCCAGGTCATAAATGAAGAAGTTAAACAGTCCCCCTGGGGGACGGCACTAATGACTGGCCTCTAACTGGGCTGTGAACTGCTGGTCTCAGCCCTCTCAGGCTCACCAGCAACCAGGTTGTCAGTCTACCCTGCAATCTGCCCAGACTTCATCTTGTCTATGAGGATGTTATAGGAGAAGTGTCACACTGAGCATCCACTGCTGTCTTCTCAGCTACCAAGCCATCTTGTCATAGAAAGCTGTCATGTTGGTCAAACTGATTTCCCTTCAACACAGACTTGGATGGGGGGAATTCTATCCCCTTTGCTCTGACATCTCCTTCTGTTTAATGATGTTCTCTATTTTATGTTCTCAGCCCATAATCCATCGAGTGAGGATCTAACACCAGTAGTGCAAGGGCTGGGGGTAAGGGCAGATGCCAGTCAGCCAAGAGCAGTCCCCTCATCTCTGGCCGTGTCTCTGATCTCTGGCAGTGCTGCTGTCTGCCTGCTCTCTCTGACATACTCCTCTGTTCGAACACACTCTTCGTGTTTCTTTTCTGGCATGCTTATGACTTTGACAGACTGTAAAAATAATTTGATAAATAGCTTGATAAATTTCCCCATCTCTTCCCTCCCGAGCTGTAGCACTGTTTGTGGGAGCCTTTCAATTCAGGGAGTGTGAACAAAAATGAAATTACCTAAGCTTATAAATCAAGTCACCTCCTGCATACAAATTTGGAGGCAAGGTTTCAATTTAGCTCTCTTCTTCCTTCATATTTTTTTTTTTTTTGGTTCATGTATTAAATGAAGATTTCCATGAGGAAAATGGTAAGAAGAAAAAGAAATTCATTTATCCAGTATGGTAAGGGGTCAGGGGGAAACTCCTGTGCATTATCTATCAAAACCCAATGCAACGATAACTTCCTAATCAAAAGAAAACAGCTTTCACAGCCGAAGAGGCTTTTTCCGGAGTAGATGTATAAGAACACACACATTAATTTACAGGATCTTCATGACTTCTTAAGTTCCTCAAACTTTGCTTGGTGGCTGGCAAAGATCTCTTTCCAGTCCTTGAAGACTCTTTTAAGAGGAACATTTAAAAGCTGAGCTGACACGGGCATTATGTTCAAGTGCAAGCTGTACTATTCTTTAATAGAGGGCGTAGAAATGGTTCATAAGATTATTATCTTTCTACAGACAAAACCCATTACCTTCACACTAGGAGGGAAAAGCTAGTTTTTAACTTATATAAAACGGAATCAATTATCAATATCTTTGCATGGTTTCCCGGCTCTGCTGGAAAGCAGTCACAGTGATAAACACACAGACCCATTTGGCAAAAGGGGTCCTGTCTGTGCTGGGCATTTTGTTACACCTTCACATTTAATAAAATCATATCTGCAGAAGAAAAAATAAGTAGTAATGATTTGTATGCAGGGATTCTGCCCTGAAAGTTACAAGAAGAGACAGGAATCGCATTTGCAGACTGATTGCCTGGCTCCTATTTCTTTAGACTTCTTCCCAGTAAAACAGGAATGAACAAATAAAAAGCAGTCATCAATACAAAGTCAAATGCAGTGGCAAACCAGTACAGGTCAGAGCATCCTTACAGCACATTGGTGTGGAAGAAAAGCACTCCTTCAGCAACCTCTGCCATATAATCCTTATCATCCAGCCTCTCACATTAAGGATTTTGTTGCCTTTACCAGTGGCTGTCACAGATGCTTTTGTTTCCAGTGAGAAAAGGAAAGCAGGAAGGTTAGTGGTGCCTTTTTACGGTAAAAAGCATCTACACATGTCCATTGTTTCTTAAACTACTACTTACTTCTTTCAGTAGACAATGTCTAACCTGCTCTACCTCTGTGTCCCTCAGCAAAAGGATCAGTAAGTGCATCAGGCATCCTCAAAAAAATTGCATACCCAGCTGCTTTCCTAGCATGTACAAACTCAGATGCACATACAGGTGCAATGTAAATAAAACACAAAACCCTAGAAGCTAGTAATGGTGTCTGGGAAGGAAATGTTCATTATTAGACTCTTATTTATTTATCCCATTCACGAGGTCTGCTTCTACAAAGCACTTAATGATAAATGACACATTTGCAAATTATCTTCTGGGTGCTGATGAGAAATCAGCAACCTGCGAGTTACTGTGACTTTGAGTGAGTACACTCCACTGCGAATCTCGTTGGTGGAGAAGCCTGCCAAATGAGTGCATTAGTATATTAGGAATCTAATAAATTGAGTAACAAGCATTTGATGAAAAATAGCTGTACCATCCGTTACAGTTATCATCGCAGCCAACAAGGCTACCGGGGTTGGGGTTTTGAAGGCTGCTGATAAAAGAGATGTGGCTGCACTGTGCCATGCTCTAGCAGCATCTCCCTGCTAACTGTGCATTGTAACAAACCCTCAACGAGACACAGGACCTCCTTTACCTAAGCTTTCTTCTGCTTCTTCATGGCACTTTAAAGGATTTAAACCGTTGCAGTCTTACTTAGTCTTCTCTTATCCTTCCCACTGCAAAATGTAGGAAACTGGGATGGTGGAGAAAACTCTTCTGACAATCCAGCACTGAATGAGCTTCTCCACCTGGGAAGGAGCTGGAGGAGGCACTTTCTGTTATACAGCTCAGCACTGTTCAAACATCAGAGACTGCTTTCACGTTCACAATCTGTAAACTTCAAGCTTGTTAATTATGATCACAAACATAATAAGCTAAAGGAGCAAGAAGGCTTTGCCTCTATTCACGTTCAACAGACAGGCATGTCATGCAATCAAATTAGTTTCAGGAGAGGCTCGGAGTCCTACTTCTGATACAGTGTCCTAGTGCAAAAATTAAAAGTCAGGAAATAAATGTTCACCCAGCACTTCACCTGTGTCGCTCACTGCTTTGCTGGATATTTAAGAAGCCCTGTTCCTTCTATGAACCAAACAGATGATCCCCCCCTGCCTAGGAAGGCACAAGCACCCAACACATTCAAGCCCACGGGACCTGCAGGCAGGGTAATTAAAAGCCCAAGGTTAACTGTGTCCAGAGCCCCGTGGAAAGGTTTGGCTGCTGGCACCGGCAAGCCCTGCACAGCCCACCCGAGGCACTGTGGGTGCTTGCCACTCCTCTGGGGAGAGGAGGGCACATGGCACATCGCAGCCACGCTCTGTCCTGGCAAAGCTGCTCTGAGTAGATTATGTCTTTTCAGGCTAATTAATTCTAGTAAGAGCAATACAGCCTTACATTCACAATTCAGAAATCTTCTGCATGCCGCCTAATTTGTTTAAAGTAGAGAGGAACCCAATTCATTATAAAAGCCCGTTTGTCGTCTGCCAACAAATCCCAGTAAACACTCCAAACTCCACACACATAAGAAAAGCTCCTTCTCTACCTTCCCAAAATTGCATTTCTGCTTTTACCTGAGACATTTGCAAGATCCCACAACTCTGTCAACAGTCGCTCTCGAGTTTTGTTTAGCTTATCATCAATAGGCTCTGCTTTTGTGAGTGGACAAGTCATTTGAGTGTGCACCACGGTTATAATGGCCTGACTGACAGCTCAGCCAGATAAACACAAGAGAATAACAGACGTAGGAACAATCTGGGTATTCATTTTGTCCGTTCAACCGGGTTGAAAGGATTTGCCAGCCAAGGGCACAACACTTCAGGCTAATTTGCTCAGCCAAAGCACTGCCAGAGTATAAGGCTGCGAGCAGATGACTGATGTTGGGGAGACCCACGTCCCCAGATGAGGTACTTATTATTCACCTCTGTCTTTTGGGAAATGAAAGCATTTTTTATTCAAAGCATCCATTTGAAAGAGGAAAACATGTAGAAATTAACTTCGGCCCAAACTTTGAACCCTTCTCCCCGCTTCCCTGCTTCTGCATTAATTCCAGGTTCTTGTCCTTGTCCTTGCCACCCTGAACACTGCAGCAGTTTTCTTTCCTTTCTTCTTTCCCCCTATACATTTTCTTCTCCTTTCCTTCTCACATACTTTCTTATCTGCTGCTTGGCAGTTTTGATCCTATATCTGACAGCAGGTACCTTTTCTTTCTTTTCCACCTTCCATTTTGATGCCATACCTGCTCAGCTTTGCAAACCCCAGAGGCTCAGCTCTGTCTTCACAGTGTCTGAGACAGAAGCGAGTGCTCGGGATATCCTGGCTGTGTCTTGCACGTGAAATGCAGTCTGCAATCTTTTGGCTGATAATTAGCCCCACACTTGTACGGGAGCTGTGTGCTAGCCCTGTGCCGCATTAGGCACCGCACCATTACGGAGCCAAGCAACACAGGACTAGTGAAATGACAATGCCATCCTTGTTAAGGGATGTTGTGTCCTGCACATTTTAAGCATTCTGTGTTTAGAGTGATAGAGCCATGAGTCAACCTGCTAATCACGTAAAAATAAATGACAGGTAGAACAGCCAAGCTTGTACTAAGAGAAGGTAACCACCACTCTGACATGTTCCCTCAAGCAAGCAATCAAAATAATAACAGTTTACAGTGGAGGTTTGCAAGTTTGCTCCCATTAATTAAGTTCCATTTTCTGGCACGTTGAGTTTTAAATAATTTTCTCTAGGATGGATTTCAACAACTCTTTTCTCCTGCTGAAGCCCAAAGGCCCAATCCTGCTCTTGGTGACAGCTGCACCCCTCTACCAGCTTCAGCAAAGTGTGGAGCTGAGACACAAGGTGTAGTGGTGCTGTGGTGAACCCCGAGCATCCCAGAGGAGAGTCCACAGCCGGAGTGTGGTGGGCTGGGAACAACAGCCCTTGCAGAAGTGACGCACTAACAGCCTCAGACACATCACAGGAGGAATGCAAAGTGCACCTGACATTTCTTTTGATCTACTCCTAAGAAGCATTAAAAGGCACATTAATGTGCTGCTTTAGTGCATGTTCAATGTGATAGTTGGAGACATAACTGAGCCTTTCACAAAAGTCTAATTGGGGAGAAGAATAAACTTATTGTTTCCTCCTCTGGACATGCACCCTGGAACATAGGCAGAGTTGACATTTGCATGAAGCATGTTGCTGTTTTGCATTTTAAATCCAGGCGTGCTAAATGTAGGCTGAGCGATCACTTTGACTATTGTTAGGAAATCACTACATGTCCACCAGTATTTCTACAGATGTAGGAACTGATACTGCCCCGTGCCAGGTCCCCTCTCCCTAATGCTACCGAACACCAAAATTCAAATATACAAGTCTGTATGGGTATGTTTACATAAATTACTCACTTAGAAGATCAAGTAAACACTGATAAAGTATCTGGGCATACAGCTCCTTTCATGCAAATGTTTCGTATTGACCAGAGATCCTCACACACAAATCATATTCACATTTAGTAACAGAGTTTTGTGCCTTGAGCTAGTGCTACTTAGACCTCATCAGACTATCAAGAACCTTTGCATCTCTGTGCTTTCAGTTGCCATGTCAAATTTCCTTTGCTCTTTTAAGACAACCACACAATGAACAAACTGCAACGACAAACCAAGTGACACAGAAAAAAGGAAAGTAAAATGATAACGGTCCTACCCGTGTTAATCAATAGTAGAATAAAGGGAGCAGAGAAAGTCAGGTGTCAGTTCCCTAGCAGAGGTAACGTGAGGAAGGACATTACAGTGGCATCTTGAATTTTGCTGAAGACTACTTATTCCTTGCTCCTATTTCTATCAGCTTAGGTGAATGCTTATACATCTGGCCAGCATTATATTTTGCTGAACTCTACTTTCTTCTCTGTGCAATACTCCTTACATCTGTTATGCTGATAATTTATGTCCCAGATTAGCTCTATACAACACCCTCAATGCTTTATCTCTGGAAGGATTAGAGGCTTTATGCTGCCCACTTAATTTGTCTGCAGCACCTCTTTCCAGCCTCAGCCAAGCTCCTTGGTCAGAGTTCTCTGCTGCAGCACTAATGATGCCAATACGGTTACACTAAGACATGCACCTCTCAAACTCTTTTGGCAAAGAGTCTAATCGGTGAAAACCATTAGCTTTCTTTTCTTGAAGCTCTCACTCAATCTAGCCCCAAGAATTGTAATGCCAGGGAAGAAAAGGCTGAGAAATGGGAGCCCAGAGAGCCCTGCTGCTTGTCTCAGTGCCTGGCGCTAACCAGAAGGCATGATCCTCGCTGCCAACACATGCCAAGTCCGCTGGAAACAAACAGTGTGTCCTGGTCAAACTTGGCGTGTAGACTGAAAAAAAAAAAAAAAATTAGGGAAGGCAACTGGGAACATAACGGATGCAATTCTGTTCTTTTTTATGATATTTAGAGAACATCACCAGTTCTTCCTAGCTGGTCCCAATTCAGGATTAAAGGAACTCCCTTTCCAAGCCTGCACATGCCACTCAATGCTTCCAAACCACTTTGAGGCTCTTCCTCTCCCAGCTTCTGGATGTCCACATTTTGTCTTGACAATAACATGATTTTCCTCTTGCAAACAAGGTAACATCATTCCCACCACAAATAAGAAAGACACTTTTTCTTTGTGCTACTACTTTGGGTAATGTTCAAGATGGTTTCTGATGAATCCATCTTGAAAACCAGAAAAAGGAGAGAATCCCACTGGAAGTTCACTAAATTGTTTGTCTTACGTGAAAAAAATTGAAATACAAACCAAACTTACAGAAAACTCTAGGATTTCAGATAGAGTACACAAGATTTTTAGAGACTTTTCTCTTAACTTCGTCCCTTAAATAGACCTTTAAGAAGCAACCAGTGTTGGAAATATGGCATTTGCAATACTTGGACCCGTACCCCTTTCAAAGATGCATCCAAAGCTTTCCTCAGGGAACACGTAAGATGCTCCATCCAGCGGCCAAGGCAGAGGAGGGAGCTGAGCATGGCATCCCCTGCACTTCCCAGTAGTGGCTGCAGGAGGGAAAGGATGTGTGTACACTGAGCTTGGAGAGCATCTGGGCTGGAGAGTTGGAGCTGCACAATCCTCCTCAGCAAGAACATGCTGTCACTCAAAGAAAGAAACACATTATTTCGACAGGATACACATCTCTCCTGATCCCTCTGGGAAGAGGAATGGAAATGGAAATGTGTCTGGCTGCCCAGCAAATGCACACAAGATCCTTTTCAGACGATACGCGCCAGTTGACTCTATCTCAGTACTTTTCCATTTGCTTCATACAAGTAAAAATCATGGTCTGTACCGAGATCTCCATCCCTGTTTTGCCATAATGCCATATGTTCAGGAGAACACTCTTTAGACAAGATATTTCTATGGAAGTGCAACATGCTCTTAAGCAGCAAAATCTTTTTCAGTTGGAAACATGTCCCATTCAGGTGCTGGTTTTGGGCTGTACTATCTAACTGCTCTTGGCCATTTTATTCAGCCTACTTAGACCATAGAAGGAAAAAATCACTCGGTGGTGTAAATGATACGTACCCAAAGGATTTTTAGCTTGTTCTTTCTCACTAAGTCCAAAAGTGAATTTGCTGCAAAATAATGAACTTAAGTGACCCCTGCTGACTTCTTAAGGAATGACATTCCATAGGGAGGCCCATCCATGAAACAGTTCAGGTACAAAGTAAGTCCATTTGTCTCAGCTCTTTGGACTTTTTCTTGGAAAAGAATCATTCTTCAGAAAGTTACTGGTCATGTTCAGTCTACAGCTTGGGATGGTCCATCTCATAGTGAAAGAAAAGGATAAAAGGCGAGATTTGAGCCCTTGTAGGAGCCAGGCACAGTTAATTTGGCTTTTTTTTCAGCAGAATTATTAGTTAAGCATAGCCGGACTCTGAACATCTTCTGTCTTCCCACATATCTGGCTGGTGCCTTCTGGCCTCCTGTGTGATGGAAGGGACTAATAAAAGGTGGCAGCACTTGATGCCAGATAGTTTGTCTCTGCCTCATTTAATCATTCTGAATGGACTGATGCTCCAGCACTAGTTGCAGTCACTGTCGGTCTGTGAGAGGGCTGCTGAGAGCTACTTCTCAGCAATCAGCTCGGATCATTGGCAAGACATCTGTCAAGTACACTTTAGCATCCCCACAACCTCGAAGTAAGAGAAGTGGCCTTCTCAATTTAGATGCAACATTCAAGGCAGTTGACAGAAATCTTACATCCGTCTGCCTTTTCTCTCTAAGTTTGCAATCCTGTTCCCATTGAAGTCAGATGGGAATCTTGCCATTGACTTCAATAGACTCAACATTACAGCCATAATGTTCAAGATGGAACAAAATCTACTGGATTATTCTCCAACTCATTGAAAATCTTAAATCCTATTAGGTTATTGAGGAATCTTTATACTCAAGAGACCCTTGACACTGCAGAGGCTCGGTCAGTTCAGACAAAAACCGGGATGTGTCCAAATAAGGTGGCACGTGATTGTGCTCATTAAACTCTTAAAACACATGAGTTGGGCTTTCAGCATAAATCATGGTGTTAGGTCCAGTTAACTATAGCACATACTTGACCAGAACATCTACACTCCAAACAAAAGAATTGCAAGTTAAACTTTCTCAGCCTTCTCATGACCTCATTTGCAGTAAAGTTATAATGGGTTGATGCAACAGAATTGCAAATATGTTTATCCAATAAGAGAACAGACTTTAAAATAAAGAAAAAAAAAAGAAAAAGTTACCATCCAACTCCATTTTTGTGTTGGTGTTTACCCAAACAGAGATCTTACATGGGCTGAAAATGAGTGGGGAATGTCTCATTAGATGTGTAAAACAACCCACTCACATAAGCATATGCTACAAATGGCTTAAAAGCACCCAAGTGCTCTAGTAAACTGCAGGAGCTGATAAGCTTTCCTGTTAATTTTTCTTAGACTAGGTGTTAGTGCAAGTTATGACCATAAGAATTTAGCACATCCATTCAAATTATACCTAAAGCACTAAATCCAGCACAGCAGTAATTTTCTAGTCTTTCATACTTCCCAACTTAATGAAAAGAGACATTAATGTCCCAACCATAGATTAATTAGATGAAGTCGTTAAGAATTATTTCCCAGGTACCTTTTGCTAATACACGTATTATCATTGAACACTACCAACCCTGTTTGGAAGGTTAATGTTATTTTGGAAGAATATTTACAGTATCAATGATAGATAACCCAATACCTAAAAAAATATTTTCCACCTGCAGTGATCTGTCAGCCATCCCACACAAGCCTTGAAAGCTTTCCACTATCTGTCAAAACACAGGGTTTGATGCAATAAAGACTGTAATTATTGAGCATTTACAAGAAATAATATTTTCCCTCTGGTACATGTTATAACAGTTGTTAACATGCAAGTATGAATACTAATGCTCCAAGCCCACCTATGCTCTTCACAAGTGATAAGGATTTTTTTGAATACTGATATAAAGGCAAATACAATAAAAGAGCAAGATAAGACTGAACACGGGGCTTGAAAAGTAAACGTCAATCAGAACAAGGTTTTTAGAGGCATAAGAAGTTTATTTGAAGTAGAGTTTGGAAATAAAGCTGGCAATTAGATCCAGGGATATAAACAGCACTTCTTTTTTTTGTAGAAGAAAAAAAAAATGATCCTTTTGCAACTAAAATCCAAGGCTAGAGGATGTGTGAAGGAAGCAATACTGAATGCATCAAACTGGCTCTGCAGATGCCGTGCTAGCAGATGGCTTAAGCCGACTGAATTACTATATAAACATTTAACTGAAAGTTTGATTTTATAAGTGTGGAAATTATACAAAACAAAAAAGAAAATGAGTCTAAGAAGCACTTGAATTAGTAATTTGCAATTTCCTCTGCTAAGACGGTAGAGCTGTGCTGCTTCATTAGAGTCCTTTGGAAAGGGAATCCTGCAAACCTTGGAAAGGAATTGCACACCGTAAAAAGGAACTCATGAACACACAAAACTAAGCGAGACACTTAAAGGTAAATATATACCTTTCCACTGCTGTTGCAGCTCGAATCATTCCAACTGCAAGTTAATAAAAATCTACTCCCTCTCTACTCTCTATTTCCTCCTTCGTGGTGAGATAACAAAGGCTGCGTTGCACTGTTTATATCTCAGTAACTTCTGCAGTCGTGTCACTTGGGCTCAAATGTAACACACGGGCAGGAAGGGCATGAGTGAAAAAGGCTGTTTGTGCATAGACATCTTCCACAAACACCAAACAGAAAGCGGAAAGACATAAATATACAGGAAAAGGGAGAAGAATTAACACAGATATGGCAAGAAGCCACAGTATACAGTCTGAATAAAATAGAGCATCACTGTGGAATTGATGGGTTTGGTCTGATTAATGCTTAGACACGTGTCTCAGATGACAGTTTTCTATCATTTTTGCAAAGAAATAACAGTGTGGAAAAGGAGGCTGGTGATGGGCACAGATTCTCATCCTGCTGTACTGAATTTCAAAGCAATCTATCCTAAACCTTTCCCAAAACAGGGATCGTTTTTCTTGTGGCTCTGCTGGTGAGCAACCAAACTGCAAAGTGAGCCCATGACAGTGTCAAACCTGACCCTTTGACCACGGTGTTACAGCAGCTCCATCAGCATTAGTCTGCACAGCATCCTCTTCAGACGGCTCCAGCGCAAACACAGGCATGACGGATGCTCCTGCTGTAGGTGTTGAGACTTCACCATTCCAAAGGCTGCCTATTTCAGATTCACTCCTTCTCTAAAGCCGTTGCTTGCTACTCCACAACCAAGACAGCAATTACATTGAGTGCAGATAGCACTAATAGAGAAGTAAGGCAACTTCTTCCTCAAAACCTCTGCTTTGCCAGCAGTCCACATTACAAACTTCCCACTTGGTATAATGATCGAGAAGAGCTCACAACTCTGCCCTTTGAGGAAATCCATTGTGCCAGGACTAAATAAATTCATAATAAATCATCCCTTTTACATCCTGATACAGAACAACTTCTCATAAGCCACTTTTGTTCTCTTCCCATTCAGTCCCTTCTCATAATTCCTTTCCTTGCAGATCACATGTTCCAAACCAACCACTTCACTGCTTCAGATTCCTTGATATTGGGACACAGAGTATCTGGAAATCAAATTCATTGAAGAATTACCATGGTGGTTTGAATCCAACATATCCTGCTGGGTAAGATTTCTAGATCTTATAAGCAGAATGTCATTCTCTCTAACCTGTACCTGTTGTTGGCATCCGGGAGGCGAAGGGGAGAAAACCCCTTGCTGACTGCAGTCCATGGGCAGCTCCAGATTTTGATCCCATGCATAACTTAACTACTACTTAACAAACCCACTTTGTCCAGTTTCCCTCTCTAGTTTCCTTTCTGTTTCCATTTTCTCTCCATTCTTTCTAACTCCCCTCTCTCCGATTTTCTGAATCCACCAAGACTAGCCCCAGAACTGGATCTGGGATTTGAATTTGTCTAGTGTTTGAGTACGAAATGCACAAGCTGGGGTTTGGTTTAGATGGCCCGGTACTGGAAAGATATTAAAAAATGTATTTAAGAGAAAATAAACTTCCAGACTTTGATTCAATAAACTGAAAATCTATATTAAAATGCAAAGAAAGTAACATTTGTTGAGATTTGTCCTTAAACAAAGCAGTGACACAGTAGACAAAACACTCCATGCAGAACCTACAGTGAGAAACATCGTAATAGGGTGATGGAGTTCCATAGCATTCTCCATGTCAGTGAAACCCTGTCTAATTAATGATTGATAAGAAACATATTTGATAACAGGACAAACTATGATTGATCTATAAACAAAACTAACAAAAACCATTCTCGCGTGATCTTTGCCTGCTTAAGTAAATTATCTCTAAATAAACAAACAATACAGACCTAAGGAAAACATTAACCTGTAAATTGCTGTCTACCTCTTCTCCCTCTGATTGTTGTAGAGATTGCAGGGCAGAATTTTCTCATCACTCAGATGATGAATCATAATATAAAACCAGTATTTATTTAACTTGAACTCCAGGGATTCTACTATAAAGAGTTTAATTCAAGAAACCATAAGTTTCTATACTGATTGAGTTTCTGATGAGCCTGACCTTTCTCTGGATGCTTTTTCCCTGCTGGGGTACTGGTAGAGTCAAAAACTAGAAAAACAGACTGAACTGGATGGTCATTTGCATGCACTAAAAGCATATTTAAACCTTTCTTGTTTCCTGGAATGATCAGAAAAAGAAATTCAGATGAACTTTGCATTGTGGAACAAGCACCTCCACGCAAAATTCTCTCTCTTTTTATGGTAATAGAAGTTGGTGCATTTTTTCCATCGCTGTCGGAGCTAAAACACATTATTTATACCTATAGTTCAGCTACAGTGTCATAAATCACCACTGCTATCCAGGCTCTACATTTTAATTTCACTTCAATCAGATCAATTATTGCCACCCCTGGCCTCTCACTCGGCACCAGGAAAGGAACATCTGCTGATGGCAGTGCCACCATGGGCTCCCATAGACTGTCCCCAGCACCTCACTATTAAGTGCTGTTGCAGAGAGATCATCCTGTTTCACCATGGCCAGGAAGTCCATTCTTGCTCTGCTTATCTTAGAAACAAAGAATCATAAAGGTTGGAAAAAAACTCTAAGCTCATCCAGTCCAACCATCAGTCCAACCCCACCGTGCCAACTAAACCACGTCCCAAGGTGCAACATCTACACATATTTTGAACCCCTCCAGGGGTAGAGACTTCACCACTGCCCTGGGCAGCCTCTGCCAGGGCTCCATCACTCTTTCAGTAAAGAACCTCCACGTTCATCCTTTCTATAGGAAAGCTGCATGTGGCAACAAAAGCCCTGAGCAGGACAAACGCTTGTGGCCTGCGCGGGGGTCACCCACGTGAGCTAAAGCCGGCTCGGCTGGATGAGCTGCCATCCACAAGTGAGACACAGCCAGCCCCAAGCCAAAGCGCACCGGTGTTTAAGCCTAGCTGTGAACTTTGGTGACGTGCAGGTTTGGGAGGTAGCACCAATGGGAACAGAAGCCTAACCACAGGGTTATGTGCAGTGATACCAGTGTCATTTACATGTCATGTATACTTAGAAATCTCTCTTGGCAATTGAGAGTGATGAAATCCTGTTGTACAAGGTATATTGCATGTGACAACTGAAATTACAAGCAACATCACCAAACTAGGCTTTGAAAAGCTTCTGTAGTTTATGCCGATTGACAGATTTTTACAGAAAAGCCATGCATTATTCTTACCATACGAACATACAGGACAGAAAACAAAGCCCTTGTATTTCCAAACAGTACAGGCCACAGTTTAACAGGCAAAATACATGTTGGTTGCAGAGCGCAGGCAATCCTAACTCGTGTTGGTTTGCCGCCCACCCTCAGCTGAGTCATCCCAGCAGCTCTGCATGAGTAAGTGCTTACCAACCTGAGGACTGCAATGAATACCTCCCCAGTTCAGAGCTTGAATTCAACGTATTCTGAAACCAACAACTACGACAGCGTGGGAGAAAACAGGATGCCCACCCCTCTGCCTTTCGTATAGCAGAAAAGGAGGAAACCAATGTGTGAAGAAATTATGCACTTTTCTCATTAAGAAAAGTGACAATAGCAACAGATTTTTTAGAAGTCTATTAGAAACAAGACAGAACTCTGACCCAGATAAAATCTAGCTAGTTCTGAACATGGAGAGTCTTCTCAGCAGCAAATTGTGGACAGGGTGTTCTCCTAACTACATCTCAGTTTCTTTGGGTTAAGGGCCCCCAGCATCATCCATCTGCTCAATGTCAAGCTCCTGGGGCGTCTTGGTGTCTAATGTTTCACACCTTTGCATAACCAGAGATGCTTACCTTGCTACCCTTACCATGCTGAGAAGGGTAAACTTCTGTGGATAGATGGTCTGGTTGAAATTGCTTTGGGGAGCCAAGCTTGATCATATAGAGTACGTTCAGAAGCCCTTTATTGGCTGCTTCCATGTCAGGTAGGAATGTTAGCATCTCCAACCCCCGATCTTGCTGCTCATCATTACCTGTCTACCACGGTTACCACTCTACACTGTTTGCAACCCAGCTGCTCACCTAATCACTCCAGACTGGTTGCACCTAACAACTGCCTTAGCAGAGACCTATTATCTAAGCCGCTGAAGTTATCAAGCTTATTTTGCAAGAACTATGTTAGGGCAACAGCAGCAGCAGTTCTGTCAGAGCGATTGTGACTCGCAGCTTGATGGGAGCTGGGGGCAATAAGCTTTTCAGCAGACACAACACCCATCAGACACCGATGCATGAACATACCCTTAGAGCTCGCTCAGACATCTCAGCAGTATTAATGACAATATCCCCAAATCACCCTAGTGGAATTGAGCACGTGTGAAAGCTCTAGGAATTTAAAACAATAGTGGCAAAATCCTTGTTCCAAAAAAGAAAAATAAGGAGGCTCCAATACAGAGCATTATAGGGACAATAAATTTAAAACAAATTGGGAAAACTTCTACTTTGAAGAACTCCTGTAATAAGTTGACGGCTTACCCTAAGTCCTCTAAAATTATCAACTGTTTATGCTATCTGCACTTCAGAAATGAGGCACAGTGCCATGTCATAGTGAAGGAACTACCAGGAGGCAACAATGGGTCATTTTGTGCTGTTGTGGGCTTGGGCTGGCAGAGCACAGATAAAAGTTCAGACTGCTCAATAGCCCAGAACTCACTTAAAGAGTCAATTGAAGCCGTGGCAGAAACATCATCACCTTCCGCAAACGCTAGGCAAACTGCACCGGAGTGGTTTGAAGTTGATTTCTCTTCCTTCAAATAAAATAGCTTGTGAATTGATTAGAGGTAATAGAATTATTGGATGTTAGCAAGGAAGGGGATTTAAGGAAGATGTAATGACACCATCAAAGCTTTGTTGGGTTGCTTTTATTAGCCTGAATCAGCTTAGAGCAGTCCTGACACTAAGAGGTTAGAGGAAGTCTGTTACAGGCTTGCCTATGGGATGAATGCATAACAAAATCCTTCATAAGGGGAAAAAAAAAAAAGGAAAAAAAATCCCAGAGACGCACCAAAAAAAGAACGACAAGTACAGTACTTTAACAGGGAAAATTTCCTCAGAAAGGAAGCAAGCAATGAGGCTAGGAGAGGAATAAATGGTGTAGAAATGACAATCGCTCTTCAGTCAGGGCCCATGACTGCACTCACTGCTGATAAGATCCAGCATGTGTCAGTTGTCAAGTGTCTCTTGTCACACTTCAATGTGAACTTTACAGCGAAAGGGGGACAAGAGGCAGTGAAGGGGAAAATGGCACGGCTCAGAAGGACTTGTGCACTCAGTGTGAAGCCATTTCAATTTTATATTCTAAAGGACTTTGTAGGTGATCCCATGAATGCAATTATTCTCACCTAATAAAAGCAACATATGCTAAGACAATTAAAAGATTTTATTATACATCTATTCATTGTATTTAGCTTTAGACAGCAGATAAACCTAATTTGAAACAAGATGTTTGCAAGGCAGGAAGCAGAAATAATCGAGGCCTGTATCTATAAGAATGTTAGTGATTCATTATATTCTTTATATAAAAAGGTGAATTAATAAACCCTTTCTCTACTAATGACAATTTCACCAAGCAAATGAATAACCTAATTACAAAGCTCTCATTAAACCAGCATAACTTTTGACTTACAGTGTCCCGTTTGGGTGAGTGTACATTTAAATGACTTTATTGCCTGTCAGGAATGCCTGTTGGCAGACGTATGCCAAGTCTGACATAAACTTAGCACACTCACCCCTCTACCAAGACATCAAGGTTTCCTCATCACATATTAACTCCTCTGCTTTGGGCAAAGAGGTCTTATAGCCCTGGTGGTCAACAGGCTGAATCTCTCTACACTTGCATTATCCAACCTAAACCAGTCCATGATTCTACAAAATAAACTTCTCATCTCCAGCAAACAAAATGCTCTGGGTCTCTAGTTTCAAGTGTAAAGAATATTTTGTGCTGCCAGCCCAAACCAGGGCTTAGAGCTGCCTCAGAATGAATGTAGCATCAGTGCTGATTTTGGAGAACAAAGGAAATACTTCTGAGTAGAGGATAAGCTCATGGGTGAAGTTGTGTAGCAGATCTGGAGTGGAAGCTCTGGTGCAGCCAGTGCAGAAGCAAGAAAATCACAGGTAATTATGGCAAGATTTGCATATGACCGCAGTGACTCCCCTCGTTGAGCCAAATGAAGGGTATAAAGGGACTCTGCTGCTGCAAGCCTACCAGAATTAGGCAGAAATCTAACACTTCATGCATAACTAATATTATTATTGTGTCACCTAAAAATATCATATCCCCAGCAAACAGCAGCTGTGAATGGGTTTAATCCAGATCAGTCCCACGTGGCCAGGACTACCAAAAGCAGATACTGCATGTGAAAAACACCATGTGAATCTGCCCTTTTCTGATTCCTGCCAAATGAGCAATGTAAGAAAACAGACCCTGTATGATCCTCTACCTGAAACCACAGTTATAGAACCACAGAACTCTAGAATAGTTTGGATTGGAAGGGACCTCAAAGTCCATCCAGTTCCACCCTCTGCCATGGGCTGGGACACCTACTACTGGATCAGGTTTCTCCAAGCCCCATCCAACCCGGCCTTGAACACCTCTAAGGACGGGGCAGCCACCACTGCTCTGGACAACCTGGGCCAGGGCCTCCCCACCCTCACAGGAGAATATTTTTCTCTAAGATGTCATCTCAACTTCCCCACTTTCAGCTTCCAGCTGTTCCCCGTCGCCCTAACCTTGAATCAAAAGCCCGTCCCCAGCTTTCCTGGAACCCCTTTCAGTACTGGAGGCTGTTCTAAGGTCTCCCTGGAGCCTTCTCTTCTCCAGGTTGAACAACCCCAACTCTCTCAGCCTGTACGGGAGGTGCTCCAGCCCTCAAATCATCTCCATGGCCTCCTCTGGACTTGCTCCAACAGATCTGTGCCCTTCCTGTGCTGAGGAATCCAGAACTGGATGCAGGACTCCAGTTGACTGTAGATAAATTCCACATTTGCAAAAAGAATTTTCAATCTTCTTAACAATCTTAAACCAAGTGACACAGAGTCACAGGCACCAGCTGCAAACCAGCTAGCAGCAACCAAAACTTCAGGTTGGGGTTAACAGCTTCTAAGGGTTTAGTTAGCTTTCTAAATTCATGTGTGAAAATCTATTAACATTGAAAATAAAAAGCAAAACAAAAGCACCTAGGAAAGAAGAAGGTAAAAAAGATAGCAATGTGCATTTGCTCTCCTCAGGTGTCCTGAGTTAAAAATAAGTTTAGTGAAGCCCATCATCAGAGCACTGAAATTTTCTGTTTGTCCAGTTCTAGTAAAGCAGAATGAAACATCTATTCTGGGATGGCACAAAAGAAGTAGATTTGAGGAATCTGTTCCTCTGTGTGTGGAATAAGCCAGCTCCTGGCACCTCTCCCATGAATTCTGGGCAGTTGCGTTAAGCATCACCACTCTACCTACTCATGGCACGGCTCGCAGTTTCAAGTGCAAAAACATGAGTGAGTTTTCTGGCATGAAATTAAGCAGGACCCACTTGAATCTCTGCCACAATGTTTGTTCTTTGTTACAGCTACTTTCTTTTCCTTTGGGTGAGGGTAGAAAAAGAAGTATCAGTATCAGTCGCCTACAGCAGGTACTCCCATCTGGGCAGTGATATTGATACCAGCTACTGTAACCGAGACTTGCGACTGAGTAGAAAAATGGATTGAGTTTAAAAACTCTGAAGTCCTTAAAATAATTCCTCTTTGTTAATGGAGCCACGGTATGACTTAATTCTATAATATCATACATACGAAACAGAGAATCACAGACTCTTTAAGGTTAGAATCTAAGACCTCTAAGGTCATCAAGTCCAACAGTCAGAACAACACCACTGTGCCTACTAAACCATGTCCTGAACTGTCACATCTACACAGTTTTTGAACCTCACCAGGGATGATGATTCCATCATTACCCTGGGTAGCCTCTTCCAATGCTTCACCACTCTTTCAGTAAATGTATTTTTTCTAATATTCAATATAAACCTCCCCTGATGCAACTTAAGGCCATTTCCTCTCGCCCCATCACTTGTTTCTTCCACCACAGGAATTTTCTCTAAATTGATTACCACTCACACATGGAGATACTGGCAAGTTTGGCTTTATGTCACGCAAAGCTGGTTCATTCAGCTTGCCTTCAGCAAGAATGAGAAATGATAAAACACAAAGGCAGGAGAGCATCCTGACTTGGGGAGCATCAGATTAAAGTTTCATCTCAAGAAGAGTACCGTAACTGCCAAGTGCAGGTTTATAAATACTCTTTGACTAATGATTTAGAACAGCAAAGCAAATGGAAAGTGTACCTAAACCTGACAATCATCAGCTATTTTCCCACTGGTACTTGAATACCTATGAAGTGAAAATATCACCAGAGATCTGGCTAGCACGAACCATGACTCATGAATAATACGGATTTTTATCAGCATCCTGTCACAGACACTCTTAACAAACTAACTGTAAGTCCAGTGCAAGACAGGTCCTTTGCCCACCTGTGGCATTGGAAAGTTGATCCTGTTTAAATTTTGGACTCTTGACACAATGCAAGAACTTGCTGTTTTACTTTCCAGTCCCACAGAGCAACTCCGCGGGATCCCACTAGCTGGAGCCCCCTTTTCTATACTCCAAGAACCTTTAAAGAATACCAAAATCCAGATTTTCTTCACAGGCTGTAAACGCTTCTTTGTGGAAGCATCTCAGGTGCACACATAGAACTTGAAATTATTGCTTTTTTATTTTCTGGATCCTGGCATAATATTATTTTCTTTTATTAAATCCCCAGTTCCCTACCCTCCTTCCTTGTGGGAAGGATCTCTTTATTAAAACCTGTGTGATTATTCCTTCACACCCCCGCCCCCTCACTCCCTACCAGCTCACAGCCCTCTGTGCTTCCTTTGCAAATAAAAATGCACACGTGTGTGCAAATGCTCGACGCAGAGCATGATGTGGATCATAGCTTAATGGCAGCAAAGAACTCTGCGCAAACTGGCTTTACAGTGTGAGTATGGGATAAAAAAGCAGTGTCTGGTGTTAATGTTCTGTTCTGGTCTTTTTTTGAATATCCAGTTTGGAAGAAAACATATGGATTTCTCATTATTTACACTACTGAAATCCCTTTTTCACTTGGCACCTCTTTATGATTATAAAGTGGATCTGTGATGTGCAGTGATCTTTATTAAGAGGCCATACTGTGACTATACAGATGTAGTCATAGAGCTGTTGTCTGCAGCATTGTATCCTGTAAGCACCTTAAACAACTGAACCGTATCCCATGCAGCCCAGGAACACATGAGCTGTTTGGTGCACTGTAGCATGCACAGATTAAAAAAGTATACTGGCATTTGATTTCCAAATGCTGCATTTATTGCTGGAAAATGTAGGAATATTGCACAGCACCACTGTATTTTTGATATGGCTCTATCGTCTGATACAGACAGCGAAATTGAGTGCACCCTCAGCAAGTTTGCAGGTGACACCAAACTGAGCGAAGCAGTTGTCATGCCAGAAGGACGGGATCTCATCCAGAAGGACCTGGACAAGCATGGAGAAGTGGGACTGTGCGAACCTCATAAGGTTCAAAAAGGCCAAGTGCAAGGTCCTACACCTGGGTGGGGACAATCCACAGTTTCAGTAGAGGATGGGGGATGATGTGGTTGAATATAGCCCTGCAGAGAAGTGCTTGGGTGTGGTGATGATCTGGCAACATGTGCTTACAGTCCAGAAGACCAACCATATTCTGTCCAGCATCAAAAGATGCACGGCCAGTGTGTCAAAGCAGGAGAGTCTGCCCTTCTGCTCTACTCTGGTGAGACCTCACCTGGAGCCCTGCATTCAGCTCTGGAGCCCTCAGGGCATGAAGGATGTGGATCTGTTGGATCAAATCCAGAGGAGGACACAGGAGAGTTGGAGTTGTTCAGTCTGGAGAAGAGAAAGCTCTGGGAAGACCTTACAGCAACCTTCCAGTACCTGAAGGGGGCTACAGGAAACCTGGATGGGGACTTTTTACAAGGATATGGGGTCATAGGATGAGGGTGAATGGCTTTAAATTGGAAGGGTAAAGATTTAGATTAGACATAAAGAAGAAGTTCTTCATGATGGGTGTAGTGAGACTCTGGCCCAGGTTGCCCAGAGGAGTCATGGCTGCCCCATCCCTGGAAAAGTTCAAGGCCGGGTTGGATGGGGCTTGGAGCAAATGGATCGAGTGGGAGTTGTCCCTGCCTGTGGCAGGAGCTGGAAATGGATGGACTTTGAGGTCCCTTCCAACCCAAACCATTCCATTATTCTATGAATCTATGATCTGAGTGTGAAGCAACTACAATGTAGCACATCCACATTTAAAGTACCATGCTTATATGTGATCGCTGTGTGTGGGCGGGGGGGAAGGTAATGATGACAGGCTTCCTGTTTGGTTTGGGGTTTTGGTTTTTTGTTTGGTTTTTTTTTTAATGCCATGATCCTCTGCAAGAGCTTGATGTTCTGCAGGGCAAAAAAAACCAAAAAAGATCTCACCTGATCTTGTTGCTGGCAAGGTGCCAAGCCCATCTGAGGTTCAAATCTATATGTACATAAAAAAGCAGGAAGCAGTCTTAAAAGGAAATGCTAATTAGCTTCCTGGGATTTCAAAATTTAAAAGCTACTGTAATTGAGTTTATTTTAGCAATTCTTTCTTTAAGGAATGTGAAAATTGGCCCTAGAGTTGAGACTTCAAACAAAACAGGATAAAGAAGCAAAATCTCTACTAATATTGCTTATTGCACTCAATATGATTATACTCCCACACTGAAGGTTGATCGATAAAAGAGAATTATACATCAGTATAATGACTATAAAAGTAAAATGACTTCTGGTCAACTTTATCAAAATACTTAGAAAAGCTGGAAGAGTATTAGCAGTATTAAATGAAGAACAACCAGCAGTTTGTATAAGGGGCTCTCGGTGGCAAAAGTGCTCTGATTTTCACATTGGCTGAGCCATAAATTAAAATCTTCTGCATTATTAACAACAGCGAACACATCCTTTGGGGCATAGAGAGTAATGCAAGTTCACATTTGAATTAAAGCATGGGTGCTAATGAATAGAGACAAAAAAGTCAGGCAGGAAAAGATACAGAACATTTATGAAGAATAAGGTGAGGCAAACACAGTACTGACTGTGAAAGAGTAAACCAGGAGTTTGCAACACTATTATCTTTATCCATACGATTATCACACTAGCAAGACCCAGCTCTGAACAAGTTTCAGTTTAACATTATTGTATCAAACAAAACTTTCATTAACGCATCCAGTAACCCTGGGATCCAGGATCCAGCCCTTGCAATATTGCATCCAGTAAACCCTCATTGATCCAGAACCAGGTGCTTCAAAATAAGGTACATGCAGAGGAGCCTTGGTTATACCAAACTTCTACCGGTTCATCTTATAATCCCTTCTCAATCACACTTTTAGTCCCATACTGCTCTCTAGGAGAGGTTTCCTATTTCTCTGGAGTGAGCCAGCTTGCTCAATGTGGACAACAGCCCAAACACAGAACCAAAACATATTTACTGCAGATTGGCTTTCAAGCTGCTAAAAAAATCAATTTGATATTCCAGAAATCACTGGGCTTCACAGTTCAGGGCATGGGACATCACTTATATTAAAATCTCAATGAGTTAAAACTCTCCTGGCTGTTTGGCCAGGCTAGCAGTGTTCTGCACACCTCCTGGCAGCCTTTCACCTTGCCCTGATTATGAAAATGATGCATGTCGTGCTGATGCAGAATAGCTGCTTTCAGCTGGGGGTTCATCAGTTTTAAACACTTGATTTTTAATTCAGGTCTTGTTTTATAGACAAATGACAGTCACAAGTGTACATTTTTAAGAGCAGAGCAAAGCCTTGAACTTTCAGAGACTATGGAATAGCTAAACCACTCAACAGCACAGAAGAGGTTTAGGCTGATGAGGGTGAACAAGACCCTTACTAACTGCATCATCAGAGCCATCAGCTGTTTACCCTTTTTCTTACCCCAGGATTTGTCAAAGGGAGTTGAAGGGATCACAGTTGCTTCTGAGGTGGTGGAAGAAGACAGGACATGGATAAGAATTACATTCACCACCCAAAGTATGTTTTAAAATACATCAATGGGATCTAAAGTCAACTGAAAGAAATTTTTTGAGGAGTTACAGGAGCCTCAGGTCACTGAAACATAGAACAGTTTGGCCTTTCCGCTTCAACCCCCTGCCATGGGCAGGGGCAGCTCCCACTGGATCAGGGGCTCCAAGCCCCATCCAACCTGGCCTTGAACCCCTCCAGGGATGGGGCAGCCACCACTGCTCTGGGCAATCTGGGCCAGGGTCTCCCCACCCTCACAGCAAAACATTTATTCCTAAAATCTCATCTCAATCTCCCCTCTTTCAGCTTTAAAGACATTCCCCTCATCCTATCCCTGCACTCCCTGATCCAGAGCCTCTCCCTAGCTTTCCTGGAAGCCCATTTCTGTACTGGAAGCTGTTCTAAGGTCTCCCTGGAGCCTTCTCTTCTCCAGGCTGAACAACCCCAACTCTCTCAGGCTGTACAGGAGGTTCTCCAGCCCTTAGATGATCTCCGTGGCCTCCTCTGGACTTGCTCCAACAGCTCCATGTCCTTCTTGTGCTGAGGACTCCAGAATTGGACACAGGGCTCCAGGTGGGGACTCACCAGAGTGGAGCAGAGAGGCAGAAACCCATGCCCCATCCTTCTGGTCCCACTTCTAAGGTGTGTGTAGGTCTAAGGGAACTGAAATATCTGTACCAAATGGAAACACGTATGGGTGAGACATCAGAGCTCTGTCTTGATAGCTCCCTCAGAGAATTCAGAGGAATTAAAAGTGTCTTGTTTATTCCACTGAACACTAAAGCCCTGAAGAGAGACCAAATGAATTTCTCCGGTGGGCAAATCAGCCTACGGGAACAATTTAGACCTTAATAAAATAAATTAATAAAAAATTAGTGCTCTCTGATCGTCTTGCCTAATGATGGACAAATATTTTGTGGTATCTTTAAAAGATGTGGCTCTGCGAATAATAGGAATTTCCAAATTAAATATTTGGGCAACAACATTTGTACTAAAATCTTGAGTAGGGAGAGTTCTTGAGAACCTAGTTCAGAGAAATGTAAAAATTAAGGGCATTTGGAAAATATTTAGAGAAATATCACCTGAGATGACCTTCGCATTCGACACACTGAATGTGACATTTAGAGGATTTTCCAAAAATTAAGCAACGCATAAGGTCAGGCTTTGTGATGAACTTTTCTGAGTGAACTGTGGTCAGTTCTTAGAAGTTACACTAATGTAGTTTATTCTTGATTTCTGACATGCGCATCTTTATTTTAAGGTCTATTTAAATCTGTTTTCATAATAAACGAGGTCAAGATAGGAACAGAGCTTAATCTCTCTGTTGTTCTAACATTTGGCTGGTATCTAAAGCTCGTATTTCTTGCCACGAAGCAGCCTTTTGAAAGACAATCGTTGTACCTGAAATGTGGATAGTTACAGAAATGGCATTAATTTGCTTAGACCGGGAGATTTTCACAGGAGAGCAACTAGCAGAAAACATTATGAAAATGTCCAAGAGGACTGGTAATTGAGTTGATTAGTATGACCTTGGTTATGAAGGTAATAGAAGAGTGAACGGTGCTTAGACTGAGTTATAACACTGCTACCTCGCTGGGAGATGTAGCGAGGTATGTAATTTGTTCCGGGTGAAGCCGAGCAGCCTCGCCTCTCCCTGACAGGATAATCCACTCTGACCAGCAGAGCTTGGCCGGCCACTGCGCCGGCCCCAGCAGAGGAATCGTGCAGGATCGGGTGAGGGATGCTGAACTGGGCGCTTCCCTCACTGCAATATGGTAATTTTCTGCTGGCAGACACTTTCCGATAAAGTTTTCTTTTAGAATTAAGCAAATTAAAAATAATTTTTAAAAATTTAAGAATGGAAACTTTCTAGTTGCCTTTGATTTAAATTCCAGATCAAAAATATCTTGATTTACTTACTCCCCTGACCACACAGTTCTGCCATTGCTTCTTAACCCATCACATTTCAACCTGCAATGACTCCAGAAAAGCGGTAAAAAAGTCAAAGTTTGTCTTGCAGAATGGGGTTGTATTTGTTCAGACACTGCCTCAGACGGAGATCTCGATGTACAAGACTTCAATTGAATTTCTTTCATTAGATTAAATGTGATTATTTAAAGGTTTGATATTTTAGATGGCCTGCCTTTACAGGGGAAAAAGGCTCCTGAACCAATTAGACCAAGAAAGTGAGGAAATAAAAATCTAACATACATACTATATATGTACTATATATGTACATAGTATTATGTATCTATATATTTTGTACTATACTTTGTGCTTATGCCCCTGTCAGTAACGTGGATGGGGTAGAAATTATCTCTCAGGTGCCCACAGAATAAGGAAAAAAGTAGTCACAGAAAGGAATTGTAGAACTTATGCAAGTAATCTCTAAGCACTAAACATCAGAACATATATTTTTCAAAACTCAAGGAATGGACCCAAAGCAATGTCTTTAAAGTCAGCATAATTTAAATATTATTCCATTGCTTCCATCCCTGACAAGTTGTCGTGCTATTTTATTGCAAGTTGCACAAACGAATAACTGGCCAAGGTTCCCTAGAAGGAAAATGCCTACAGAAAAGATTAAATTACATTAGAATCACTCAGTACAAGCTGTGTGCATCCAATGCAAAGTCTGCCTTACTAGAAAACCAGCACAGGTATTCAGCTAAAAACTGGCACACACTAGACTGTCATTTCAGGCTGTATTTCCCCACAAAGCACAAATCGGTGTTTTTTGGTTTCACAGCTATCAGGATGAATTTGTATTCTTTTTCTGAGGAAGTCTGAGAGGATGGAAGGAGATGCTTAGAAAAAAATTAGGAAATAATTTTGTGTTTTCTCTTCGAAATTAAAAACCTCTCCTTCTCATTTATTTAAGTACCACGGAGAAATGGAGCTCAGAATGGATTTATAAAATAATCCAAGATATCTAAAGAGAACTGTAGTCTCAATAAGATTCCGAGTGTAATCATTTCAGGGGCAGAGAAGCAGCAGCAGCTTCCGTGTGTTTGTATGTTTTGGAGACCTGCAAAAATACAAGGCGCTCTGAAATCAGGTGTTATATATTCAGCTCTCATTTCACAGAGCTAAAATCAAACTGAATATTTAATTCTAAGTATAAACTAATGACCTGATCCAGAATCATGTAGCATGAAGATAGATTACTGTTGACATGTGGAGTCCCAGTGAAATCCCTGGGATATTATGTGAGCCGAGCAGTCTGCCTGCATGCTCCACAATGCTCCAAACAGGGATGCTGGAACAGAGCTGGGGATGTTAATTCACAGTTACCATATTTAACACTGCAGGTTTAATATCATTCCTCCTGTTGTTTTGAAGGTCAGTGGATCTCGGTGAAATTTCCCACACTCAAAATGATGTGCACAGTCATTTCCAAGTTCTGCTGCTGCTGGTTCTATCTTGAAGTAAAATAAAAACAATTCCAGCCAGGCCCTGAGCTGTTTGTAAAAGTTTGCAAGCTCCAAGTAGGACAGATTTACTTGTGTTTTACCAGTCTTGAGCTGACACTAATTATCCCACTGTGAACTTTGGATGAAATCCTCATCCTGCTGAACTGATGGGAGTTTTGCCACTGACTCCAACAGCACTGGGAGTTCATCCTCTGGCTTAGGCTCTGTGCCACAGCCTGATACTTTCTGCATAACGAGGCCCATAAAGTTTATCTTGAAAGCCAAAAAATATTAGGTCAACTTGTAATCACTCTGATTTTTCCCTTCTCGGAGGAACAGCTTGTTTCAGTCAGCACTGCAGCCTCTCTGCTCGGTGCTGCCGAAGGAAGCTGCTCAGCCATCCTTAAGGGAGCTCTGCCGGAGCGAGCGGCCTCCGCACAGCTTCAGCTGGCGTATGCAGCGCTGATGTTAATTTATTAGTATGCATTACCCAAATTCAAAGACTTTCCAAGGAAGTTTGACTGCAGCAGTAGCATTCTGATTTATGAAGCTTGGTTATCATTTTTAACCCAGAGCCCTATCCTCAGCCTGACTCGACTGACAATGACATATATATACCTGGCGTGTCTGTCAAGCCTCGCGGGCTGACTCCTCATCCCTGTGGCATCTCGCCCCTGCACTGAGACCAGTTACACCCCACTTGCCATGGGTGGGTCACTGCGACAGTGCCGTAACTGGCTCTGGCCATAGGTATCGGTGCAAATCTGTGCCCAGAAGCAATTCATTCTTAAAAAGCCAAATTCATAACCAGCTCTGTGTATTTCAAGCTTGTACTGCAGCCACTACTGCAGGGATAGAGACTGCCAGAGAAACCAGGCTTGCAAAGAAAAAGAAAACCAGAAACCTGATACCAAACATATGACTGTACATGCCTAGTTGAGTGCCAGTGTGGGTATTTGTATTCTACTACTAAATATGGATGTTAAATGTTGCCTCTCCCTTGATGCCAGACCATTAAAATTTTCAATAAACCACTTCAGAACATATTTGAACACGCTTGCTAATAGTAGCAAAATGTCATACAACCCAAGCATCCTTCCCACATGGAGAGAGAACATTCCCCATTACAAACATACGGCAGCTAGAGGAGGTGTAGGTGGTTACAGAGATCACAGCAATGGAAACATCCCTGTTTGAGTCCAAAAGAATTACATTAAAGATGCTCAAGTGTCATTTTAAGAGTCTACATCTTGACATCTAGCAGTCAAAGAAGCTTTCATGGTCTTTCTTCAAACAAGAAGGCAGAAGCATGAGCAGGGATTTTTCTTTTATGCTCAGTAAGATAAAAACTGAGTACAAACACTGAAGTATCTATTCTCACAGCAATCCCACAGAATGCACTGTTACTCCCATTTTACAGATGAGGAACCGAGTCACAGAAATACTATCTGGTTTTAAAGGTGGCTTAAAAAATAAGCTGAGGATGCTGAGTTTACAACCAGTGTTTGAGCCACAAAACCAGCATTCATCCTTCATAATAAGGTCAACTTTTCATTCAAAAACTATGAAGGTGTTGAAGGAATTCAGTAAATCCTTCAGTAAAAGCTGCTAAAAGCTACATGACATTAAGATGAAAACTAGTAAACCTGAGCTCTAAGTAACATATCCACTCAAGCAGGCTCCAAAGAAAATATGAAAAATAGGTGTTTCATAGCTGAGGCCAGAAAGAGCAAAACAAAATGTCTTTGCAGATGAGTTTGTCTGTGTGAGCAACGTGCTTTTGCTGAGAGACTGGTGTGTGCAAAAAGGGCATATTTTTGGTATGTCAGCTTCAATTACGAGCAAACTAAGAGTGCAAAGTGACAGCCTTCTCCCAACAACCTCCTCCAAAGAAGATGCCCATCAGCCGAAAGCCCTGCTCCCCTGGGTGACCTTTCTTGCTTTATGACTGGGCATAAGGGCACATGGCCATTTTATTTCAACTTGCTTTGAGAAAACGGCTTGTTAGATGTTTATTTCCAGCAGCCACTCCCGTCTGCAAAGAATCTTCCAGGCCAGTGTTTCACTTGGAATACCAACAGGATCAATTTGAACTCCCCCACTCTGTATCTCCGATCATCCATATTCATGGCCATTTACACCATTTTACAGAAACACGTTTATGGGCGAGGATGCACTTTGTCCTGCCCGGTGCTGAGGTTGTTCCTAACGCGTTAAAGAAGAATGCAGAAAATGGACCTAGTGGGCAAGGTGGCACCACAGGGACAGATCGCAGAGCCCAGAGCCCTGCCAAACAAAGCAGCTTCGGCACGAGTCTGAACGCTATCTTTAACAATTTTTATCGGGCAGCTATTAGGAGCACTTCACAGCCTGCTCAGCTCCTCGACACTTTGTTTTCTCTATTTAAACAAAAATTACAGTCTCTCATTTCACTCATGTGGCAAAAGGGCCCTGTAATCTACTGTATCCTTGGCTCTGTCACTGTGCTTGCTGACCCTACAGTGAGCAGGCTCTGACCACCAAATGCGAGCGGAATAAATTATCGCTGACACTCCAATATTTAATTATGCAGCTGTCAGAGCGGCCCTTTCGAAATTCATTTTAATAAAGTGGGAACTTTTTCCTTTCAAGGTTAGAGCCAGGGGAGTCACCTTCTGTGTCAGGCTGAGGTCTCCACCATGAGCTTTGCATTCTTCCCCGAGAAGCCTGTCACTTGGCCTGATAGAAGGACCAGATAACGGCACCGATGTCTATTGGCCTCCCCCGCCCTGCCTGAATGAACATCCTTCATTTAAACCCACAATAATGAGGACCTCAAAGTCAGGCAGGCAGCCACAAGGGCAGCTCGTCAGGGAAAAAAAAATGGCTTCTTATTATAAAATTCACTCGATGTTATAGCTGCAATCTAAAAGCAATCATGTTCATCTCACCGTTTTAACTGGTTAACCAGAAATATTTAACATGTTAAAAAATGTGAACGGAAACCAAATCTATGAAGCCACAGCAGCCTGTATTTATCCACACTGAGCTCAGACAAGGGGAGGAATATCACTTTGTATTTTGCTCTGAGCGAAGTGTCTCACCAGTTTGGGTTTTTTTTCAAATATCTAGATAATAAATCTATACAGCAAAACTCTTCCTAAAAACACAGCGCAGAATATATAATGTACACATACCAGAAGGTATGCAGTTATTGATATGTGCTTCCTAAGATCCTGGAATGCAAAGCTGCTGTGTGTAGCTACACATGCACACACAGACATATAAACACAGCCTGTTGGTACATACACGAAACAACTCTGTGTAATAAAGTACTGTCCAAAACAAACCTCTCCTTCATGAAAATAGAGACGGTTATAAAATGTTGTCATGTCTTCATATTTGCAGATGCTTCCTTTCTAAACTTTTGAATTTTTTAGTGTGCAGTTGGGAGAATAACAGACAAGAGTTTACCATGAACAGCAAAAAAAAGATATGAGTAAGAATGTAGTTGACCTAATGAAGAAGAGAAAGAAAAACAAGCAAAACACATACCCCACATGCATTCCAAATCTTCATGTTTCTGTGTGACAATACCTCTAATTTCCAAGGAGCAATGTTAATAAGAACTTTGACTTAACAAGCTCTATTTCTTACCCAGGTTCCTATGGTGCTGTATAAACCCCGGAGACTTAGCTAGGCAGCATTTTCCCAAGTATGATTATACATCTTTTACATGTGGGGAAGAGAAAAACACATAAATTTTGTGTGAGCTGGGAACTGAAGCTCTTAGGGAAGCCCCACAACTCCCAGTTTAAACCGAAAGTTTTCCTAATGAAAAATAAATGAATGGCATGCCGTCCCACATCCCATAGGTGCTAAGTGACCTATCCCAAGACACTAAGTGTCCCAGGAAAAGAAATTCAAGCTTTTGCAAACATTTTTTTGACTTAATTTGTTCCACAGTGAAGTCACAGCCAAGAGAGAACAATATGAGTCACTAGTACAAAATGTTTTATTTTCTGGATTCATTAGCGCTAATGAAGACCAGGTGTGAGGTACCAGGGGAAACACTGTGCATAGCAGCTCTCCAGTATGTTCTCCTGCCCAAGTCATGCCTCAGCATTTGGTCTTTCACACTTTCCCTGCAAGGGGGTGCACTTTGGATCTTCCAAAAAACACACAAAGAAATTGCTATCTGCAATGCTAGCAGAAAAAAATGTGTTGTGCAGTTTTTCCACACATGCTGGGTTGTACCACAGGACTTGGTATTAAAAAATGAAATGAAAATAGCTCACTTATTGGCTGTTTTCAACATGAGTTCAGAATTTACTTTTGAAAATGACTTACTTGTACGATTGTTCCCTTCTGATTCATTTGTTTCTCTCATACCTGGCTAAAATGGCCAATAGCACACATAGGGGCTTATCCCAGCCAGCGTTTGGTACTGAAACAAGAACTTTTGAGTACATGTGGTTCCTCTTGTTCTCTTTTTGTCAGTGGAGTTATCTGATGCCTTCAGATGCTGAGTGAGGAGGTAATTGAGTTGAATTTAGTGGGAGACACCGCACTGGATTTGTGTATAACACCAAGGGTAACATCTGGTGTCTCAGAAGCCTTGATTAAGAATTGTGAACCTGGGTCCTAGTCAGTTATTTATTAGCTGCACATGAAGTATATAGTCAACGGGGCCCTGCTTCCAAGCAGTCTATGCATGGTTTTGTACCAGGAACAATAACTGCCAGTCTTTTTTCACAACTTGTGCTAAGATTATCTCCCACTGCTTCTTTAGTTTTGGCTTTGCCATTTCACTTTGGTAGAGAAAAATATTTTGACACATTGCTGGCATTTTGGCCTCAGACCGCACAAAGCTGCATGTGTCTTCTTACTGGCTTGGAGTTCACCATCGATGCTTACCATATGGAGACCACGCTCCAGGAACTGAAAATAAACCCCTAATGCATAAAGAAAATGTATTTATTATGAACCTAGGCAAATCAGGACCTTAAGACATCATTCTTTTCAGTGTGTTTTAACTGAGCAGCTTCAGCTTCACACAAGCACACGAGCAGACCTGAAGGTTTCTGATGAACGCTTCATTCCAAGCACCACAGTTCATCTTCTGGTGTCAAACCAAAGAGATTTGCTGAATCCTATTTGCCACTAATTTTTACAGTGGAAAATAATTATAGAACAAAACATCAGAGAAAAAAAAATAATCCTATCAACCTGGTGTGATGTGCACACGTAAACGTGCCAAACATCCCAGCCGAGCAAAGCATAAAGATGAACAATTGTTGAATGCACAGAACAGCAAAGGCCGCGGTTCAAGTACAGCAACAGGGAAAGGGCAAATAAATTCTGAGTCAATGAGAAAGCTTACACTAACCTGGCATTGGGAGAGTTTTCAGTCCACAAATTCCTTCACAACTGAGTAAATTTAAAGAAATAAAACTAGACTGAGCTTTGCTTTAATACCTGCTGGGCTAGTTTCCCACACTGTTCACTGGCTTGTTAAATATGAAAAAGATTTGCCCGACAAAGCCACAGTGAGGAATACAGTCACAGATGGGTTAACTGTTCACTCCTCGGATCTCGACATTTCTATTTTCATTTAAATATAACCTGTTATTATAACAAGAAAACTCCCTGGCCTTGTGTACAAGATTCAAATATAATCAGCAATATCGCACTGTCCCTTAATAGAAGGTGCAATATAAAAAAGATCATTTAAGATGCCAGTAGCTTCCCTCCTGACCCTGCCTGGCTGAGAGGCAAATTGCATTAGAAAATGACATGCCATTCATCTCACGAGTAGTTGCAGGAACATTTAGCTAATTAAATGATTAATAAATTTAACACTGCTTTATAATTTCATTTAGCCGTGTTGGAAATCACACGGTGCACTGCGTGTGCACCAAATGAGATTAGGTGGGAGTTGTGGGTTTCACCGGCTGCCCTGGTAATTGAGATTAGTCTATTACTACAGTGACCTTTTTAACTTTTATATTCTCTTGTTAAAGTGAAATAAAATTTTATTCACTTTAAGGCATATTTACATAGTGAAATTCACGTGAATGTAAAGAAATACTAAGCTAAGAAGCGTTCTTTGTACTTGTTGAATCTGTTTTTATTCTTTTAACCATATTTTGTACCCTTTTAAGGATTCTTGCTTGAATTTGGCAGCCCACCACCACCACAGCATGTTCGGAACCAAATTCCATCACTCAGAAAAAATCACCCCAAACCTGTTCCCAGATGGTGCAAACCCAAACGGCAGCAAATAAATCCACCACCATGCTGATGGGGTTTGGAGCAGGGGGGTTGGTACACAAACAAAAGCCATAACCTAGATGGGCCGATGGATCTGCACATGTTTACTGTGGCTTTATCTGGAAATCCCTCGGGGACTGTAGTTCGGTGGTGACTCTGCTCTAGCACATTCAGCTAAACAGGCAGTACACTGTGGCTCTCGAAAGTGGGGGACAGAAGCTACACTTACATTATAGCAAAGCCTCCCACTTTTTCTACATTCACCCCTACACGCGACTTCAAAAGGAGCCAACCTATTCACAAGCATCACAATGCACTATGCAATTATTTATCTGCATAATTGGTGCTCAAACATAGTTTCCAAGGAGCAGGAGAAGACCCTGAAGAAAGAGTCTCTTCTCATTTTATCCACCTTATAGTTAATGGTTGGACTCGATGATCCAGTGGGTCTTTTCCAACCTGGTGATTCTATGATTCTATGAATTGGAAGTTGCTGCTGGTGTGTGGCACACTCCAGGTTGATGTGTTACCACAAAGAAAGAAAATCAGTTCACAATGTTATTATTAAAACTGAAATGCATTCCTTACATTTCTGTGTAACAATTATGGATACTGTGTCTTCAGACAGTCAGCACAGGTTCAAAGGTTCGTATTCAGCTAGTTCAAATAGCCAAATAAACTCAAATGCCCCACAAGAAATAACCTTTGTCTATTCAGACACAGCTTGCAGTTATCTTAATGGTAAAACTATAAACATCTACCCACATAAAATCCATTTTAGCAGTACAAGGGCTCATTTTATCAATTCGTGGAAAACTTGTCAAGATTACTGACACTTAAGCCCACTCAGAACAAATTTTCAATCAATACGTCTAATGCTAGGAGGGATGTGTTTCAGTTTTGAACAGAAGTTAATGTGTTTCAATTTTGAACAGATGTGTGTTTATAATGTGGAAAACAAATGAATTAAAATGCATATCATTACTGGAAACTGATATCTATCTGAAGCACATGGTAACCCATTTCAGAAATTATATTTGAAAAGGACATGTCAGAGCAGTGTTGGCTTTTTTCCTGAGATCCTGATCACTCAAGAAAGGAATAAAGTACTTGATATACTGTTCATACAATATGGATATAAAATCCATGGTGGCTGAAGTGAAACAACGCAGTGGAAATGGGATCTGACAAGAGTAAGTAACAGTTCTGCTCACTTACTCTGGTAAAATAAAACTCCAATACAGATGGGCCCAACATGTGGGAGAAAGAAACTGTTATCAGCACTGAATATAGCAACTGCTGCAACAATTTCATCCTGAAGGCAAAAAAAAGGTCAAACAAATGACAAGCGATAATTGCAACGGCTATGTACTCTGAAAATTTAAGAGGAGAATTATTCCTGAATTTCCAAAACTGTACTGTCCCCCCAGATGTGAAGGATCCCCAGCAGGATGCAGTGGTGCATCCTTCTTTTGACTCAGTGGCAGAAGTCAACTTGGCTTGCGAGGGGCAAGATGTTCACCCAACACTGCAGGGCTATCTACTTGCAAAAAGCCAAGCTCGTGGCCATGAGGGATCAGCAATGTGGGGTGTCACCTCTCCTATTTTTAGATGTGACTAATGTAGGTGTCTATATCTCAGCTTAATGTCTAGACTTCCTTTACCGTTAGTGGAGAAAAAGGCACTTTTTGAGTTCATCTGACCTAATTTAGTCATTTACCCTCAACTGTGGTATAGAAAATCTGCCTTGGACCATGAATACAATCAAAACCTGCTAATTTAATGAAAAATATCCTGTCACTAAGCTGCAAGTTCTTGACAAGAACTGAAGAACAGTAAACCTACCGGGAGGCCTCCGGAACTAACCTCCTTCTCTGGAACTCTGTGTAGAATGACAAGTGGCTGAAATGTCCCTGTGACAGATGCATGATATTCGATGTATTCACAGACTGAGAGCTAGGAAGTCATAAAATCACAGAATGCTTTGTGTTGGAAGGGACCTTCACAGGTAATATCATCCAAGTACTTGGAAAACCTGTTCTGTTCAGGACTTCCCCAGGAATGGTCAATTATGGCATTTTTCTTTTCATATTTTTTTTTCTTATAGGAGCAGTCATTGGCATTTGGATAGATATGTTATTTCTGCCAGTGAAGATAATACCTGAAGCTGATGATCTGATGACATGTGCTCTATAGACGATATCTTGCAAGTGTCAGAGGGAATACTGTTTTCTATAAAAACAAGGACATATGCACAACAGAAACTCTGCCTCTAAAAAAATTCAGCTTGTACATTGAGCTTTCTAGAACTAAAAGTGTAATGTGAGTTTATTTCTTGGAAACAGAGATTATTTATGCTGGCAGCAACAGATATGACAGGATCTAAATAGCCGTTAGCCACTCACAACTGTGAGAAGCTGGAAAACCTATCCAATTTTTCCAGGAACTTCTGTCCCTTAGTGTCTCCCTAAGTCATGAATCACGTTCCTTCAGACAAGATCAACTGCAGGTTTTATTAACAGAGAAATAACCTATAGAAAAAACATGTTGCAAACAAACAGATAAGACTTAGCAAAAAGGCTGATGTAACTCCTATTAATAACAAATTTGGTCTAGAGAAAAATGTGACAAATCTTGAGTACATTGACCTATATATTTTTTCAACTGTTTTGGGGGTTGTTTTTTTTGCAATTCTGGTCTCAGGTTACATCTTGTGAGGATCTGGTAGCACAGAATATTCAGCAGTGAAAAACGGTCATTATTAAAATAAGCACTTTGATCTTTTAAATAGGAGTAGTTTCATCCACTTCCACTTACATAGTGTCCAATTTTGCATCAAGGTAAGTTGGCATCCATATTCAGTTTTAACTTAAATACACATTAAAGGCTCCTGCTATGAGTTCTAATAATGTGCACTGATGTGGAACTACGGGCATTGTTTCTTATCATTAGCACTGGGAAACAGTGTAAGGTCAAGCTTGTGTCTTAGTAAGTTGCCTTTGATTTTAATTACCTCATACGAAAGATGAATTCTGGGTTCCAGTAAAGGCAATATGAATTTTGACATTAGCTTGAGTGAGCCTACAATTTCATCCAAGGTCAAAGAATGTACGGTTGTGTGTGCACCTACCTGTACACATACACAAGGCTCTGTAGTCTAGGATTTCATATTGCTTATCATCAACTAGAAAACAAAAGCTTTAAAACAGTCTCATTCAAATGGGATATGAAAGGTCTGCATATAAGCTTGATCTCAATCAACTTTCTTACAACCATTATATGTATAAAATGAGTTTATCCATGCTGATAAGACTGTGTCATCAGTGGGGGTGAGAACTATGTAGGTCAAAGCCATGTTAGTCGCTTGGCTATATAAAGTTTCCAGGATAAGATGAAAAGTTTTATTTCCTACTGAAAACTGTTAAAGCCACATTAATTACCCATTGTCAGCAAAGAATCAATTGCTACAAAGGTGTCATGGTTATAGAAGAGCCTTTTCAGACTATGACACGTCTGCTGTGTTGACTCCAGATGAGCCACAGCATCCCATCACATGCAGACCAATGGCTGGGCTGCTGTCACACGTGAAAAAATAAATGTTTCTTCTAAAATTTTGGCTCATGGCACTGATTCAAAACAACACTTGGAAAAAGCGACTAAATCAACACTAAGGCTAATTCAGCTGACTCTAACTCAATTAGATCTCCTGACTCGCATCCAAATTAGATACCTAGGGTTGTCCAAATTAGATGGCATAAGTAACACCCATAAGGAAGTTTTGACAGTAGTCTCTTATCCATGGAAGAATGACTGTGCCAGTCATGTTTGAGCTTGGAAAATGCTCTTCCCCAGTCACCCGGCAGGCCAGCATCCCCTATCCACAAGTCCCACCACAACTCTTTTCCCTGTTTCCCAACAGCACCTTCTTTCAATTTAAATCCATGTTGTGATACAAAATAATAGGTAAACAGAAGTAGAAATGGTATTTTTAAAAAACAATTCAACTATTACTTCTTCTTAAGTATTTAACCAGCAGTGACAAAGCAGTGATTTTTTGCACTTGAAAAAGCAGGATGATAACTCAGTTACCAAGAGGTGGCAAATGGAAGCATTGTCAGCAGTGGGATTAGAAACCTTGAGTTGCATTTCTAATGGTGATTTAGCAGATCAGAGATGTCAAATTCATGACAGGCCTGATCTGACATCCCAGCTACTGAAAATGGAATGTATTTAGCAAAAGTTAATACAACAGACACAAGTACGTTGGGAGAAAGAATCCCTAAATCTGGTCCTGAGTTACTTGCTGGTTACCACAGCAGACTGGGAGCTTTGCATAGCAATCTATTGTTGCCTCTGGACATTCCTGAAGATCTAGGAGGAATCCATGTGTTGGCTGAACTGATTCTTCTGGCTCAATCAGACATGAGCAGTCTGGACTTCCCATCCCTACTGTAAGTAAAGACATGTTGCCGGATATTTTTACACATTGTTATTTTTGTATGTTGTTCATAAAGTGAGTTTCAGACCAAATCTATCCACACAGGTCTCACTGCTGCTTTCCCCTCCCCCAAAGAGTACACTTGAATGCATCTTGAATGCTGCCTCAGTAAAATTCTTGGATACGCAGTACGAGTAATGCTATTAAAAGTAAAGAAACAAACCCTGTAACTTCTGTTTAGGGAACCCTGGCAAATCTTATAGCTTACAGTAAAGCAAATTTAGCTGTTTTTTAATTTCTTAGGTTGTTTAATTTTAATTGGAATATTGATTCTCAAACTAATTTTTGTGCCATCAGTGTCAAATCCCTGACTTGTAACCACTGAGATCAACCCAGCAAGCTCAACGCATTGGGTTCTGCCAGGTCTGACTCTGCCCCAGCCCGACATATCTTTCAGGGTTATGATTCTCACTAATGGGCTATAATCAAGGCTGCAATCTCTGTGAAGACTCAACACAGCGGTTTGTGGCCAATGGACCTGCATAAACTCACAGATCTACACCAGATGCCTCTCCTGGCTCAAGCTCAAACCACCCTTTGACTAGCTGTGCAACCTGGCTGCACTGCACAGAGGGTGCAGATCCTCCCACAAGGTCTGCTATCGCTGGTTCCGCACTCTTGGTTATGATGGATGATTTTTACTGCTAATGAGAAAGAGAAAGAGAAACTGAGCAGGTGTTGGTTCTCTTCCAACAGTCTGTCCTGACTGACGGCTCCGCCTGTGCCTATCCACTTGAAAAGAAGTCTGAACTAGAGACGGATTAGTGGTCACATAGGCTCTCCAAAAGACGTGTTTCTACAAAGCTTGACTCTATGCCTCTGGATTCATTGTTTTTTGCAGTTGAGAAGAAGCTGTGTACACAACCTGCAGGATGGCGTATTTACCTCTTCAGTCACAGAAGCAGGGCAACCTCTGCTACCCCTGCATAAAGTGTCACCGGTATTAAGCAAAATATTTCAGGGAAGAAATAATAAAAGATGGAAGTTTTGGTGTGTGCGAAGTCTAGTTCCTCACACGCGATGTGCTCGTTGATACAGATTTAGCATTGTTTAGTGTGATTGCTGCAGTTACTCAGAATGTGAACCATTTGACCAGACTACATTAACTCCTGCTAGTAAAAAGCAAACGGTTAGCCCTTACTCCTCTGGAACAAGTGTAGGACTATAGGAGGGAATTCAATGAGCAAATCTTTATGAAGCCAGCCGTGGTTTAGCAAACCAGCATGATGGGAGATGCACTCTCTGTGACTCAGTGCAGGTGTAAGCCTGCATGTGCACTGCTGCCACTCTGGTACAAACAAGCTGCGCATTGTACTCCGCTCATCCATCACCCGCTCTGTCAACACAGGTCAACTAATCCTGCTCTGCATGACCTCTGACCAGCACGCCGAAGGGAGGCAACAAAAATTCAAATGCACTGCTGAGGGAGACAGAATTGTTAAAGCTGCCTTTTCTTCTTGCCGAGACAGGGTAAAACAAACTTCTAAATGCTATTAGAGAGCAAACCTCCGTAAATGAGGACAAGCAGCTCTTGAGTTATCCCATTTCTGATTAATACATTGCTCAGGTCCTTCAAGAGATTTTCAATAATAGAGACATTTTACTGGGTTTTTCTCTTAAAGACTTCTGTCTCAGTTCAGTCATTTTATCTCAATATTTCATGGTTAAAATAAATAACAACAACAATAGCAAGCAGAGGCACTGCCCAAACCAGAAAAAAGACAGCAGACACGCCAGGTCAGAGCCGTGAACTCCACAGAGCGAGACAATTCCTTAGTTTATTGAAGCAAAAGAATAAAAAATGTTGATGTTCGATTTAAAGGTATGCGTGATGAAATAAGAATATATGAGAGTTAACAAAGAATCCAACCCTGGAAACATTCAAAGCCAGGTTGGATGGGGCTCTGAGCAACCTAATCTGGTTAAAGATGCCCCTGATCCTGCCGAGCAGGTTGGACTGGATGACCTTCATGGTCCCTTCCATCCCAAACCCCTCTATGATTCTATAAGACAGGCCAAACTCTCGAACTGCTGTGTCTGGAGCAGACTGTTTATCCTCTAGGTCTCAGGGTAACTCAAGAGAAGAAAGTAGGCCAGAAAGGCTTTTGTACTTACAATAACAGTCATCTTATTCAAAATAATGGCATTGTTCCTCATTCAGAGAGGTTTCAGTACTGGAATGGCTAAGCTACAGGTATTTTCACGCCTCAACGTTTCTTCTTTATCTTTGGAACAATGAGCTCTCAATATTTTGAAAAACTAAGAAGAATTCACAAGGCTCATAAACAAACCAAGTGAAGGCTTTTCCTGCCTTCACTGTCAAGGCAGTCACACGCATAATGTTTTTATTGAAAAACTAAAACAGGTATTCAGAGCAAATTCAAAACACCTTCCCACTTCCTCCAGTTACAAACAATATAGCGGAAAAATACACACATTGACTTGTATGTTTTTGCTTGCGGCATATATGTTCATTTCTGCAAACAGAAGGTAAGATGTGGAAATTCCTTTGCACCAAAAAGAAACTGAGCATAATAAACACAGGATAAACATTGCACATCATGTATTACAGTGAGTAATGCACTCACAAGAATCCTCCCAGAAGACAGTAGCAACCGGTGGTGATGAAAGGGAGGCATGGGATTTTATAGGGTAACTTCCCAGGCAGGTAAAATTGAATGCAAAATGCAAGAGTAGTACTGGCACAGCTATGCATTGTCTCTAAAGGACACAATTCAAGCTAATTGTGTGTTTGGGTGAGAATGGCTTAGAGGAAGAATGGGGGAATATACTTAACACCACTATTTTATAGTTTTAAGTGATAAAACAATTGCTCAAACAAGCTTTAGTTCCATAATAGCTTAAAGTCAACCTTCCTGTTTCTTCATTCCTGCTGCCAAGTTGCATCATAAGGTAACACATCATGAACTCACCACTCATTGTTGTTATTGTTTTTGGAGAAACAGGGACTGGAGTTGGGGTTGTGGTAGGAGGAGAAGTACACTAGTGAAATCACTTTCAGTAAATCCCCATTTTGAATATCATTTCACTTCCTAAACAGGAAGTGCCCTATGAAAAACAACAAGAGACGAATATGCAAGTGGAAGAAGATCTCAACCTATCAACTGAAACAGGGCCATTGCACACACTAGACATGATTTCTGCGTGAGAGTGCTTTTCAGCCTGAATCATGAAGATCTATTTAAACTTATTTCAGCAGCTTTATGAGGGTGTCTACTACTTAGCTATCAATGGAATATCAGCTGCGTTCAGCAGCTCCTCGCTTGTTCCTGCCTTGCCAATAAAAACCCTCCAGTCCTGAGCATGTCTGATGACTTTGAACTCAATTTTCTAGTGTGAAGCTAATCAGTTCCTGCCTTTTCACCCTTCGTATAGGAGTCTTTGTGGCCATCTAACTATTTCTATTCAGGATTCTGGTAGTGGCTTTTGTAATTATATCATTGATGGTTTTTCAAATGCAAGGTCAGCCCGTAATCTGACCAGCAACTCTATACATTGCAGTGATCCAGATTCAATTCTAACAGACTGCTGGAGTATTGTAATATGTAACTCAGAATGGATTAAGCCTACAGGGTTAGGCAAACATCCCAAAGATTCAAATCTCATCTTGATGACTAAGAATAACCAGCTTCTGGCTCTTAAAAGGTTTTACATATCAACAAAGCTGTGCATTTTCATTAACAGCTATCACACCACAGGGGCCTGCTCGTGTTTATCTTGGGAACTACCAGAAGCTCAACATTTAGTTTAAATTTGTTTAAATGTGACTCCTGTTGAAATCGGTGGCAAGCTGTGTGCACATATGTGAGTTAGAGCTGTGCCTAAGGACTGTATTTCCACCAGTTTTTCCCATCAAAAGCTGTGTCTTAGAGAAATGTCAGGTGATTAATTAGAAAATTGGACATGTTAATAACAAAAATTCAGTTATAACATACATTTTCTAGGGCTGTAACATGCCCTCTGAGTGAGAGGAACAGTTACCAGTTTGCTGGCAAATTGACTGTGTTTTAAGGTTGCCTTCCAACTGACATCCCAATTGGCAAACTCAGGCACACAGACAGGCTGGGTAGAGAATGGATTAAGTAGCCCTGAAGAGAGGGACTTGGGGTGGTGGTGGATGAGAAGCTCAACATGAGCCAGCAATGTGTGCTTGCAGCCCAGAAGACAAGAAGGCTGTGGGGAGACCTTAAAGCAGCTTCCAGTACAGAAAGGGGCTCCAGAAAAGTTGGGGAGGGGCTCTTGATCAGGGAGTGCAGGGATACAACAAGCGGAAATGGTTTTCAGCTGGAGGAAGGGAGACTGAGATGAGATCTTAGGAAGAAATGTTTTACTGTGAGGGTGAGGAGGCCCTGGCCCAGGCTGCCCAGAGCAGTGGTGGCTGCCCCATCCCTGGAGAGGTTCAAGGCCAGGTTGGATGGGGCTTGGAGCCCCTGATCCAGTGGGAGGTGTCCCTGCCCAGGGTGGGAGGGCAGAACTGGGTAGGCTTTGAGGCCCCTTCCAACCCAAACCATTCTATAATTACATGATAACATACAACAACATTTGTTATGTATTTGTACATTTGTTCACCACTCTCTTCTTTTCACCCTGTAATTCACATTATATTCCTAACTTCATTTTGCTACAATAACAAAACCCAAATCCAAGAAGTGTTTTCACTCGTAGATTCCTAAACGAAAGGATCACAGTGTTGAGAAAGGTGATCTTCCTTGCCAGCTGTGAGGGTTTCAATTTAACCCACACTGAGTTCACTGTAAAAAGGGAGCACAGATATGATGAGTTATGAACTAAACTTTGACAACATAATTATAAGGAAATGTGGCACAAAGGCTGCAGCTCCACAAAGAGCTGTTGACACAATCATGAAAAGGAAGGAAAAGCCAAGACAGTGTAAACAAATGCTATCACAAATGCTTCATCTACTTCCACACTGTGTTTTAACTCTGGTGTTAAAGCCAGACCCCAGTACGTACTGCCGGAACTGGGGAGTGACATATTCCTACTTAGTATAAATGATCACGTAGAATTCAGAAAAAAAAGAAAAACTTGGTAAGGCATCCAGTGCAAGGATCAATGTGCAGCTGGAAGTAGCCCTCAGCTCAAGATAAACAGTGACTGAAAATCCCTGCTGGTTGTTCAGAGTCTCAAGGTAAATTTTCTTAGGTGTAAGGGCGCAGGCAATGCTGTCCCGTGGAAAGGCCAGCTCAGGAAACTCCTCCAGGCCTGGATGTTCCCATTGTGGACAGTACTGCTCCCTGTTATGTTTCAGAACCTCAGGAGAGGTTTTAGGCACTGTTAACAGACAAGTCTCAGGGCAAACGCGGATGTTTTTCATTTTTGACTGGAGTGACTCTGTTCCACTGCATCCATGGGGAGTAGGTTTGTCAGGGGCTGCCTCTATCATATGGCGCCTAAGTTGAAGAAGGAGCAAGGAGGTTCCCCTGGTGCTCAGCACCTCAAAACACCAAACTATTTAAAGGAAGACTTCTCTACTACAAAATATAACCTGGTGAAAAACAACTCCCATTTTATTATTGTTTTAGAAAAGAATTTGTGATAATTTTGTCTTTAATACCCATTTTCTAGTAAGAAACATGGGGTTTGTTATTGAAGACAGAGTTGTTTTACATAGCTAAGAGTGAAAATGGTAATCTTTCAAAATTTTTCAATTTCAACCTTTTTGGTTTCTTTTTTTCTGTTCTAGGATTTTGACCTCTAACATGATTTGAAAGAGAAGGTTTGTAAATGACCACATCATTGTAAATGACCACAGGACGTAATTTTTTTTTTTCCTCTCCTCTCAATGTCTGTAAAATGCTGAGAGACTTTTTTGGAGGATGATAACTCTGTAAGTTCACATAATTTGCCTAAAAAAAAGAAAGAAAGGAGAAGAAAAGTTACAATGTATTTTTAATCAAATTGCCTGGATTCTTTTTCTGCTAAAATTCTTCATCTCGTAACATGAAAATACAGGGGAACTGAGTGATGAAGAAACTCCCCATTAAAAAAATGCAAATAACCCATTTTTAATTTAAAAGATAAGCTAATTAAAAATAATGGCTGTGGACAGTTCCTGACAAAGCACTTCAAAAACAAGAACCATGTATTTCATGCGACTTCACTGTTTTTAATTAAGATGATTTTTCATTTTCCCTCTTCTTGGCCTGTGATAATAAAAAGCTGCAATTGGAAACCAAGCGGGTTTTGCCCATTGAGATGTATAAAGAAGCAAGACTGATGTTGCTCCTAAATGGGAAGAGAATAAAAATTCTAGATGGTTTCACCTGGCATTAAAAGCATTTTTATTCAGGAGAAGTAAAGAGGAAAACCCACTACTCCCCACCCAGCAGCAAAGCTGTCCACCGAGTCATCCCCCTCCCTGGCTGCTGGTCCTCCAGCCTACATTTCAATGGCACTCACAGCTCTGTTTCTGCCAGAAACTTTTCCTATCACTCATCATTAGCTGTGTGACCCTCTTCTGTTCTCTCCGATGTCACCTTCTGACTGTGATTCTTCAGGAACAAAACTGCTGTCACCAGCTGTGATGGCAACAGTAGAGTTATCTGATCAACACACAGAAATACAGGTATTCCCAATTTCTGCTGGTGACTACATAAGGCTAATTTGTCCTGTCATTAGAAAGCACCTTCTTAATCTTCCTTACAGAAGTACTGGTACAGAAATTGTTGATTTGACATCAGCCAGAGCAGGACTAATAGTGGGACAGCCGAAGTCACACAGGTGTGCTTTGGCAACTTCAAAATAAAGATGCAAGAAGTAAAACACAGAATCATGGAATAGTTTGGGTGGGAAAAGACCTTAAACATCATCCAGTTCCAAGCCCCCTGCCATGGGCAGGGACACCTCCCATGGGATCAGGGGCTCCAAGCCCCATCCAACCTGCCCTTGAACACCTCCAGGGATGGGGCAGCCACCACTGCTCTGGGCAACCTGGGCCAGCATCTCAGCACCTCATAGGAAAGATATGTTCTCACACCCCAGTCAAAGAATAAACAATGCTATTTGGGTGTGGATTCACTATTGGATAAACAACGGGATATCAGTGCATCCTGTCTTATCCCATTAGTGCTGCCAGTGTTAGACCGAGGCTTGGTGTGACAAGACTCCAGAGCCAGTCCCCTCTCATCTCCTCTCTTCCAACAAGTCAGGCACAGCATCCAGCTCTGATATGCTCTCAGATTGGATCTAGCAATATGCTAGGACTCTCCTGCACTACTTTGAAGACGTGGACCAGTGTACATGGCCAGATGAGGTAAGCTTGCATCTGTTTCCTGCCAGCACAGTGGTGCAAAGCTGTTAAGGACACTAACCTGGACCCTCATGTCCATTGTGCTGTTTTCCAAAGATAGCAAGCAAGAACAGGAGACACGAATTATCGCAAACAGATGTAAACATGAGAACATACCGTCCACCTGACCAGTGGAGGATTAGAAGGTACACAAGACATTTCTTGGAAATGTTGCCTTAGTGGTCATTCTCTTAACAAAAGGAGGTAAAGGGGACTAGAGTGTGTGTAAGAGACTCCCAGTCACTGGTGAAGCTCCTGGCTGGGGAAAGGTAGCAGGTAACAAGGAAGGAACACACACAGAAACTTAAAATAGCAAAGGATTCATAGAATCATAGAATAACCGGGTTGGAAGAGACCCACCGGATCATTGAGTCCAATCATTCCTATCAAACACTAAACCATGCCCCTTAGCACCTCATCCACCCGTCCCTTAAACACCTCCAGGGAAGGTGAATCAACAACGTCCCTGGGTAGCCTGTTCCAGTGCCCAATAACCCTTTCTGTGAAAATTTTTTTCCTAATGTCCAGCCTAAACCTCCCCTGGCGGATCTTGAGGCCATTCCCTCTTGTCCTGTCCCCTGTCACTTGGGAGAAGAGGCCAGCACCCTCCTCTCTACAACCTCCTTTCAGGTAGTTGGAGAGAGCAATGAGGTCTCCCCTCAGCCTCCTCTTCTCCAGGCTAAACGACCCCAGCTCTCTCAGCCGCTCCTCATAAGACCTGCTCTCCAGGCCCTTCACCAGCTTCGTTGCTCTTCTCTGGACTCTCTCCAGAGCCTCAACATCCTTCTTGTGGTGAGGGGCCCAGAACTGAACACAGGATTCGAGGAGCGGTCTCACCAGTGCCAAGTACAGAGGGACCTGGACCTGCTGGTCACACCGTTTCTGATCCAAGCCAAGATGCCATTGGCCTTCTTGGCCACCTGGGCCACTGCTGGCTCATGTTCAGTCGCTGTCAACCAACACCCCCAGGTCCCTCTCCTCCAGGCAGCTTTCTAGACAGACTTCTCCTAGTCTGGAGCTGCACAGGGTTGTTGTGCCCCAAGTGCAGGACCTGGCACTTGGCCTTGTTAAACCTCATGCCATTGGACTCTGCCCAGCGATCCAGCCTGTTCAGATCCCTTTGGAGACTCCCGACCCTCCAGCAGATCAACACTTCCACCCAGCTTAGTGTTATCTGCAAACTTGCTAAGGGTGCACTCGATGCCTTCATCCAGGTCATTGATAAAGACATTGAACAGGGCTGGACCCAGCATTGAGCCCTGGGGAACCCCACTTGTCGCTGGCCTCCAGCTGGAGTTAACTCCATTTCCCACCACTCTCTGGGCCCCGCCAGCCAACCAGTTTTCCACCCAGGAGAGTGTGCGCCTGTCCAGGCCAGAGGTGACAGATTCTCAAGCAGAATGCTGTGAGAAACTGTGTCAAAGGCTTTACTGAAGTCCAGGAAGATCCATCCACAGCCTTTCCCTCATCCAGCAGCCAAGTCACTTTGTCACAGAAGGCGATCAGGTTAGTTTGGCAAGACCTGCCTTTCGTGAATCCGTGTTGACTGGGCCTGATCACCCGGTTCTCTTGCATGCTAGAGACTTCAACTCCTTCCACCTTAAATTATTTTGTGATTCAATGATAATTTGTTTTTCCTCTGCATCCATACAGTCCAAAAGTGTTAATTTACAGCTTTTTAGACATTCAGCTAATAGTAACACCATGTTGAGGAGTCATTGCCTATTTCTAATTCAGACCTACCCAAGAGCTCTCCCACTTATAGCCATGGTGTAGAAACTCTCAGATTCTGAAGAAAATCAGATGTTATTTGTCATTCACCCTGCGCACCCCAAAATGCACAAATTCATAGAACCATAGGATGCTTTGCTTTGGAAGAGACTTCCACAGGTCATGCAGTCTGACCACCCTCCCTGAGCAGGGACATCTTTAACTTGACTAGGTTGCTCAGAGCCTCATCCAACCTGACCCTGAACATTTCCACAACCTCCCCGGGCAACCTGTGCCAGTGCATCACCACCCTCATTGTAAACAATTCCATCCTTCTACTCAGTCTAAATTTCTCCTCTCTTAGTTTGAAATCATTGCTCCTTGTCCTGTCACAAGAGGCTTTGTTTAAAAGTCTGTCTCCAGCACTCCTGGAGCCCCTTTCAGTACTGGAAGCTGCTCCAAGATCTCCCCCCAGCCTTCTCCAAGCTGAACAACCCCAACTCTCTCAGCCTGTCAGTCCATAAGTCTCTATTCATTTTGGGGCTTATAATCATGGGTGAGAAAAATCCCCTCCTGAACTGCAAAGGTGGGGTTCATGACTAATCAGGAAACCTTTCCAGGCTTGTAAAATGTGAGAGGCAGACCTTCACAGTTCATGGGTCATATATTATGAATAGAACCCACAGTCATTACACAACCAAATTTTATAGACTTTAACTGACTCCTTGAAAGCAACCTAAGGCTTTTAAAATGTGAGGCCTCCAAGAAAAACAGGTTTAGAGTATCTGAAGATGCTTGTAGGGCTCTTAAGCATTTCATTCAAGTCGTGTTTCTTGCTGCAAAATTTATCAAGTTGAGAGAAATATGTGCCTTCAGTTTCGCTCAGAATATTCAGTGGTGCTAACACTCTTCCAACACTAATACAGGGTCTACAGAAGAAAAACTGACGAAACCATTTCCCCTCCTTGGAATGAAAGAAGAGCTGACTTATTTTAAGTTTATTTTTACCAATTTAATCTTCAGAACTTCAAAGTTTGTTTTCTGCCATATTTTTTAAGGCAGAAACCCAGTCTCTACAGGATTCCAGCCAAATATGTGCAACATCAGGGTACACCTGGAAGTCATTAAGAGCCACATTTCAAATCATGCTGCAAGGGGGTGAGGAAGACTCCATCCTCCTCCATCTCCATGTTGACACCCTGTTTCTATTACAGTAACCTTGAGCCAACGGTGTTCAAAATAAGGAGTCAAACTGCAAACAAACACATATAAAGAATTCTGCAGCCCTGCTCCAGGCTAGGTCAGAGGCCAATGATGTCAGCCTGAGATAGACAGAAACCTCATAAAGGACCAGAAATTTCCCAAAGAATAGTGTGAAAGCTTTCTGGGATGTTAAGCATGTGAATATTTAACTTTAAAGTGTGCAGGAATAATTTTTCTTTTCTTGATCATTTTAACTTAAGAATCTTTACTTCAGGTTAAAACAACATGAATTATTTATTCTTCCGCAATCGTTCTCTTGAAATTTTGGCACAATTCCATGGCTTGTTTGCATTTCTTTTTTAAGAAACAAAAATGATAATAGGAGTTAGAACTTCTTTTTTTTTCTCTATATATAATTTTTTCCTGGTAAATTGTGACTTGATATAGATATGAGATGCCAGATTGTTGGAAGTGAAAGAGGAATTGCGCTGTGAACTGCCATACCAGCTGGGAACCACATTTTCTACTAAATCTGTGGGCAGGCTGTCTTGAGAAAACAGAACGGGAGCTAAATTTGTTGCTATTTTTGGGTGATAAGTAGATAACTGAAAAGACAAAACACAACAATATCACCTCAGAAGTGTTACTTTTCTAACTATTCTTCTTTTCCCTCTCTTTCTTTACATTGGCTTTGATACAAAATACTTTGTTCACCCTTTTTAGCTTACATATACATGTCTACAAAATCGGCTTTTCATATTCTATTTATCTCTTCTCAAGCCAGGCACAATATCATAAAGCAATGAAGAGATGGTTGCTGAGTTCAACTTTTCTACTTGCAAGACAGCATCTTTTTTTGGAATTCATATTGATTTTAACAAGAAACTCCACAGCTCTGCTGCCACTTGTGTGTGTTTATTACAAACAACTTGATTACTTTTTTTAGCATAAACCCTTGATTTTTCCATTCACAGAGCAAGACCTTTGTTTCCTCTGAAAACAGCTGAGATCTGAATAAAGTCTCAAAAAGCATGGGATGGTACCTGCCATAGAATGAAGAAACATCCCCAGGTAAGCTAACTGCAACTCATGCATGTGGAACTAAATCAAATCATTTCACTCAGGTGGGAGACTGTCCTTTTTACCTTGGACAAGAAACAATTTTGAGATGTTTGGGACATCAGGTGGTTGAAGGGCACCAGACATTGCCACACAGGAAAGCAAGGGTTATTTTTGCAACCTCCCTGCTTCATCCCAGGGATGCCAATCATAAAATCATTAAAGTTGGAAAAGATCTCTAAGCCCATCCAGTCCAACTATCAGCCCAACATCACCATGCCTACTGAAACATGTCCTGAAGTACCACATCTACATGCTTTTTGAACACCTCCAGGGATGAGACTCCATCACTTCCCTGGACAAATGGTTCCAATGCTTCACCACTCTTACAGTAAAGACATTTTCCCTGAAACAATTTGGGGCCACTTCCTCTTGTCCTATCACTTGTTAAAAGGGAGAAGAGCCCAGCACCCACCTCACCACAATCCCCTTTCCAGGAGCTGCAGAGATCAATGAGGTCTCCCCTCAGCCTCCTCTTCTCCAGACTAAACAGCCCCAGGCCCCTCAGCTGCTCCCAGAACCCCTGGGCTCCATCCCCTTCCCCAGCTCCATTCCTTTCTCTGGACCTGCTGCAGCCCCTCAATGTCTTTCTTGTACTGAGAGGCCCAGAACTGAACCCAGGATTTGAGGTGCAGCCTCACCAGTGCCGAGTACAGGGGAAAGATCGCTGCCCTGGCTGGGCAAACACCCCAGCTCCCAGCTTTTCCCCATGGGAAGATGGCAGGACTCATCTCCCAGTCCTTATGGGCAGAGTCTATCTCTGTTCTTCCCCCCCCGAGCTCTGGTCTCTGCTCCACTTGGCCTCAGTGCTGCCAGGGGAGCACCCCCACGACAGCAAACACGAGGTTTCAGGAACAAGTCTAGGCTCTCAGTTTCTGTCTGGCCACTGCTCCTGGGTCACTTCCAGGTAAACAGCACCAGCCTTTCAGCCCTTGGAGGCAGTTGGGGGAGGCTGCGATAAGCCCTGTTTGTCCAGGTGCACAGCTAGACAGGGGCTTTGCTGTTTTTCTTCAGAAAACAGCAAGGAGGTGCCGTGGGCCTCCACCTGCCTGAGAAGCTCTCATGCCATCCTTGCCATCCCACCCATCACTGGGAACTCTGGAGGCTTTAAGAATGTTGGGGGAAAGCTTGTTTCAGTTTAAACAAGGTGAAGAAAAGACTAAATGAATCCCTCACCTTAACCCCTGTACGGGGTAGATTTGCTGGAGAAATTATCCCACAGAAAAGCCAGATGGAAGAATGGGGTGAGAGAGTAATGTTTGCTTCTTAAGTATGATTTCATTATTATTATTATAACTTAAAGAACTGATTGTTAGAAGTGCAAGTTTCAGAGCTAAGACCATATGCAGCCACTGCTGGAAGCACCGTGACAAAGTGATAAAAGATGAACCAGAGCAGAACCCATTGTAGGGCAAAGAAACAAATCAAGGTCACCCCTGATATGGCAGTGTAAATAAATGTGGAATGCAAGGAGATTTCAATCCTGAATCTCACAAAGACTTTGTAAATTAAGAGAGGAAGAGTATTTCTTTGCTGCTCCATGCACACAAAAATGATCTGCCCCAGGAAACAGCATTCATTGTTATGTCTTTTGTTTCTTTGGCAGCTCAGAGACCCTGTTGACACAGAGCACCTTGTCTGGGTACTAAACAGGAGTATGAAGTATTTCAGAGCCCTCAAACCCACGGTGTGAATGTTGGGGTTGTACTATGCAAGGACAGGAGTTGGACTCAATGATCCTTGTGGGCCCCTTCCGACTCAGGACATTCTATGAATGTTCTATGATTCCTTGTTGTGCTTGCATGGGGCGTAAAGAGAACACAGAGTGATGTCCACAGAGAGGCTGAGGGGTCTCTCCTAACACCCACAGTGTAGCCAAAGACAGCAGAGCTGCCTGGTTCGCCGGACAGGATAGGGGAGCAGGGGCTACATGACTGAGTCCTCATGGATTTCTGCTTCTCCCCGGGGCAGATCAACTTTACATTTCTCCCATCTTAAATTACAATTTAGACATTGAAAAGAATTGTGAACAAAAAGGTTCTGGTTTGCACACAGAAAAGCTGAGCTGCCTCTGAGGCTGCCTCGGCGCAGGGACGTTCTACACTGCGATACCAGAGAAAACAGACTTTTAACGTAAAATCTTTGAAGGGTATTGGGAGTAAATCCCCTTGTGTTTAACCTCTGGGACACAAGAGAACTGGCAATAACTGCAGCAGTATTATCCAGTGGTCTTAAGGAGCTGGGAAGCGTTTAAGTGAACACTGGACTCCTGCCTTGACTCCTGTTTTCCCAACCCTGCAGCTCTGAACGTTGAACTAAACCACTGTCAAAAGCCAGGCAAATACAAACTCACATCATCTCATGTTTAACTCCAGATATTTAATTACACATAGAGTTAGCGTGTTGTAGTTGAAATCATACTGACAGACAAAACTCTCTGTAGCATTTAATACAACCGAGCAAATATTTTCCTCCTTAAAGTGTCCTGGGAGGTAGGGAGAGGATAACCCACTTAAAATGGGAAAAGCACACGTAGCATATCCCCAAATATATTTTGAGCCGCATAAAAGATGCACCTTGTTCTTACAACAGCTAACTCAAACTCTTAGAAATGAGAAACTCCTGCACAGGGTGTCTCGATGCTGTATTTATTTGTCTGTGAATATTTATAAGCATTTAAGCTACTAATGTTGTTGGCATTGTTAAATCTTGATTGTGAAGTTTGTAAATATTCAAAACAAGCAGATGTTTGCTAATCCCATTTACCTTTAAGGGAAGAAAATGTAAAACTGGAACGAAAGCAGATTGTTAAACTGTTTTCCCAACAGAAACAACCAAAATAAATTACTGCAGTCTGAAGACTATAAAGAGTGACTTCAAAGGTCAAAGGATTAAAGACGGTCTAAACCATGAAAAGCATTTTATTAGATTAATAAAACATATGATTTTGCTAACTTAATTATATGAACAAATTAGCTGGAAAGGAAGTTCAGAGCTTGCCATCCCAAATTAGTGCAGGCTATAGCAAAGGTGCAACAGCTCCTGACCTACTCTCAGCTCAGCTTACGCACTTCTACCTCCCTCTCCAAGCCATTCAAAAAACAAGAGCAAAAAGAAGAGTGAGGAGGGTCCCTAGAAGCAGGGTGAGGGCTGCAAGGCTGTGTGGTTGCCAGGGATATTCATGGTCTTCAAAGCACTCAGTCCTGCTCTGGGACTGAAGCTCTAGAGCAGGCGCAGCTGGTGCCAAGGAGGCCTGCACTTGGCTCTGCTAAGTAACCAAAACACTAATTCAGTTCTCTGTTCATCTGGTTTAAATCATGCTTTTAAGTGTATTTATGTGATAAAGAATTGAAGCTGTTTCTTTTGGCCATCTAAATAATTGGGACACTCTCATTTTCAAATAGATTGACATTTAAGTACAACAAGCACAATGAAAAGTGAATTTTGGCTTATGGAGCCTTGAATTTGCTTAACCCTTTCAGAGCTTAATAATGGCTCTTTTGGAAGTCAGGTTTCTCGAAGAAACATAAGCCTTCCAGGGCCTGATCCTGTTCCCACTGAAGTCAGGAAAAGCTAGATTAAAAATGACCTCAAAAAGCACACTGCAGCATGGACCATTTTACACAAAAACAAAGAAATTATTTTCAGATAAAAGACCAAATTTAAATTTGTAAAGAATCTCTGCCTCAAACCAAGTGACTGAAAAACCTCTCATTTACTCCCACTGCATGAACAGTGGTGAAGAAATCCAACGGAAAAAAACACGCCTTTAAAACAGGGTGGTAACATCTCAGGAGAGAGAAACGTGACAGTGCCATGTTTGGCAAGATCATTCTCATCAGCTTTATAAAAGTTCAGACCCATGTTCACATGGTTAATTCATCTGCCCAGGTACAGCTGGAAGGAGCAGTGCCTCCTCAACTCCATCTGCTGTGACATTAAATATGGCAAGGTTATCATTTAATATACCGCCACTGAAGAATTGATTTATGGCCTTGGAAATGTGTGTGGGGGGGTGTCTCTTTCCCAATATTTTACAATTTGCTTGGACAACACTGGGAATAAACCCTTAAAATGTCTTAAGTAGCAAAACTCAGTAAGTGTAACCCCAGTAAAATAAGTTCAAATACATCTTCCTCCTTAAGCAGAGCTCACTAGAAAAGCACGTTTTGCTGCTCCACTTCCCCACTCATTATTTTAGGGTTTACATACAGGATTGAAAAAAAAAAGAAAAAAAGAAGCTTTTGCCATTTTTACTTATTATTCATCCCTCAGACTATCCCTATCTTGTGACAGTGAAACAACATTTCGCTTCAATAGCATCACCACCCTGTGCTCGCCCCACTCGTAAGCCTCTCCGAATCCACCAAGTTTCAGCCTAGCAAGATGTGATAAAGTGATGCAATGTCCACTAAACACTACGGATTAGCACTGTTTCCAAATGAGAGGATGCTTTGAAAGGTCCTCCCCATTGCTATTTCAGTCTGCACAGAGATCCTCACACAAAAACAGCCTTTTTTTCTTTGTTGCTTTCTTTCTTTTTAAATAACATCCCAATGTGTCATGAGCTTTGGATAGGAAAGGAGATGAGCATGATTCCATTTTTAATTTTGAAGGTCACATAGCCCAAATCATAAAGAAAAAGTTCTCTTGGGTCTGTGCAGCAGTATCTGAACGTGCAAACAAACAGCTAGATCTGGAACCAATTTCAGCCTGATTTATTTGGGTTAACCTTACATGGATTTGGGATTTTTTCTCTTACTGAAAGAAAAGCACAGCAAAACAAAGAGCAAACCCTTCACTTTTTTTGACTGATGACAAAAAGTCATTTCTTATTTATGCAGTGTCACGTGGCTCTACTTCCCCATAAGGAGCGGGTTGGACAGCTGTGTCCAGTGTCAGGAAGACCTTTCTAGGGAAGCCACACCAGGTTCTCTCCTGGCTACAGTGGATACCATGGCAGCATGACTGGGCCACTGCTTCTCAGCATGACATGGGCGTGCAGATCTCCCTCCTTAACGTTTAACCCTCTCTTTACCTGTCCTTACCAACTCTTGCTTCTGTCTTCAACTACGCAGGATCAGCTGCATGTGAAAGCCCCGACTCAGCCAGGTAGCCATCAAAATGTCCATTTTTCACCCTGCACCACAACACGTAGCAATACTGACTTTGGCTAATGGCTGCCCTTAGGGGGCCAAGAAGACCATATTAATAGTAATTCATGTTGGGACGCTCTGAATCAGCAAGACTCATAACAAAATGAAAATAGCAGCAGCTTTGCATCATTACAACTCTACCCCTTGTGGATTTTATGCTAGTGGCGATATCCCTGAGCTGGCACAGAATAAAATATTCTCCTTTTAATGCCATTCTCCTTCTCTCCAACTCCCACACTCAAAGAAAGCTAAGTTTGCTAAATAGAACTACTTTCTTATTTTAATGAATGCATGCAAAGCATATTTATATGAGTACTAGAGCTTAAAGGTCATCAAGATTTTCATTGTAGATCCCATGCTCTATTCACTATTTGTACAGTTTTTATTCAAAGGGATCTCATACTACAGGTGCAAGTCATAACAACAATCCCTACCGTTTACTGTAGTAGCTCTACAACCAATCTTCTCATCACCTCTGAATGTTAAATATTGGAATAACAGTCACTGCCAAACACGAAACAACATTAGTGCTTCACACGAGAATTACTGCAAGATTCTCACTCACAACCCTTTGGTATAAACATGTGAGGTTTTCTTTGTCAAGCGGGTGAGATGCTAACCTTGTTTATCTGTGAATGCAAAACATCCAGCAGTGTCACTCTGACCTCTGTGTGGAACCTCAGCTCTCCCTATGCCGCATAACAATGTCGCTTTTGTGCAGCCAGCGTAAGGCCACGGGAGTCAGGATTTACTGCTCCAGCAATGGAATCACAACCTTCACACTTTGTGGCTGGTTCAGTTCGCATTCTAAAACAAAAATGTATAAACCAACAGAACTTTCTCCTTGCTTCTTGTATCTGTTAACTGATATTCATTATCATTCACTTTCCAAAGATTTCTTTTTACTACAAACACAGGAAGGAAAACCCCAGAAACAAAACACACAACATGTTTGTTCTGGGAACAAAAAGTGAAGGATATAGCTTTAAAAGCTTTCCCTGAATTGCCTTTTTACGCACTGTGCAGAAAAAGCCCTACCCATACTTAATGTCCTAAGTATTTCTATGTCTACATTCAATCAATCTGTTGAGAGTAAAAGTTACAAAACTTTTACCATTTAAAAACAGGTATTAGAATAGCAATTTTCCAGGCTTTATTCACTGCAGATGCAGCTCTTCTGTATATTTAACATGCATTTTGAAAGGAGATTTATGAACAGCTAACGGAGTGGCTCTGAACTGGAAAAGGCCAGAATACGGGAAAGGTAATGTGCAAGTACGAAGGGAATGCTACGTATCTGTTCATGGAATGAGCTGAAAATCCATGATCCAATTAAATCAATAGAAAACACAGCTGCTCAAGAGCTCTGTGGCCCATGCTGTAAATCTGGGCACTGAACATAATCTCTTCTTTTTTATTCCCTAAGGAGGTTACCTGCTTATGCAGGAGCGGTTCTTGTGGCATGATCTGCAGGCATCAGGCTCAGCCCCTGCGAGCAGCGCTCAGTCTGGCACCTTTGGGTTGAGGGGGTCGCGTGAACACCTCCTTTCTCTTTCGGTCCCATGTGGTTTCACACCTCGACCCCACAAGTTCACTTTGAACTTAAGGTTCAAATGAATGCAAAATCCCAACACAAAAGACAGTAAAAACCGCTGCTTATTGTGGGAGAGGCAAGCCAAACTGTGTATCTGAGGGTTTTAAACAAAAAAATAGAAATTAGACTAATTGTTTCAATGGCTGTTCCCGTACAGCTCGCTATTCAAACAGAATAGAGCTACAATATGAAAGTCTCTTAATACCACCGGTGTGTTCTTCCTTGTGCTGGCTTCTAAGTAAATGCAGGCAACAATTAGGTCTCATATCATGACAGTTAAAGGCACTCAGTGCATACAATGGCAGTAAGATTAATTTTTTTAATTTCACATGACTATAAATTCTATGTCTGCATTAGACTCACAGACAAATCTAAATCAATGCTATGCTAGGTCAGTCCTTAAGTCACATGTGTTTGTATATTTGTGTCTGTTTTTGCGAGACAGGGAGAGGAATGACATTTATAAGTAAATAACCAGTTTAATGAACATCAGTCATAGGTGGGAAATCAAGTTTAAATTCAAGTCTGTCCTTTGCTCTCATTGCCAGAAGAAACTTAATGATAATTTTGGTTTTCCAGGAAAGCCCATCAGGAATGACTGATAACAGCCATTTATTCCAGCTCAGGTTCCTATGCAACTATTTGGCTGAGACTTGACCCTACTGAATTCCAAGTAGTCTTAGAATTTTACTGTAGGGAAATTTTAAATTGTCTCACAGACAGTTACGTACCAGCACTTTTAATGCTGTTTTGATAACGACAAAGCACTGTTTCATGTAGTTCAGAACAACAAAACACTTTAGCAACTCAGAAATGAAAGCACAGCTCTAACTGGTGCCTGGGAACCTGTATTTCTGCATCCGATCGATGCAGTTGGTTTTGGGATTCCATGGAAAAAGGTCAGTTGCTCTAACATAGAAACTGCCACAAGATATGTAACCAGTCATCTTCAGGCAACCTCCCCAAAAATTTCTGTTCACAATCAAAATCAACTGTTGAACCAAAAGCAAGGCAGGTGGCTACCCCTGTATGTGCAGTGCTAAATGGTGAAACTAAGTCTTTTGAAAAATCAAGACCTCCTCCCACATAGAGCTGTCATGGGAGAATTTGTTTCAGCCTTTGCATTCCATATACAATTGCCACATTGATTTTTTTTTTCCCCTTCAAAGCCAGGCTTTCGACTTTCCCTCTGCAAAGACGAAACATTGTCAGACTGATTATGAGGAAGCTCACTAACAGTTCATGCATTTGATGCTGTGGCTATAATGTTGTACAAATCTAATGTCATGAGTCTTGGATCATGTACAAACAGAAAACAGCATCAAAGATGCAGCTTTTCCCCAGGTATCGGTCTTTCAGCTTGCAGAAGACTTGTTCATTTCAAAACATGCTGGAATAACTGACTGCACTGAAGTCCAGAACTGCCTTTATATATCAGCCTTTGTAGAGGACTATGAAATGTCTGGAAGCATTTAAAAGTTTTATAATAACGTTTGAAATCAGCAAGGCAATCAGTGAGACTTGCGGTTGTGCACTGGTCAGACAACACTGCCACCAACAGCACTTTGCAAAACTCAGTGGCTGTCTTAGGTTTATAGGCCAAGTGTAAGCAGTGTCCATGAACAGACATTTTCATCTTTATAACTATAGTTTAGGATTTAAGGAAATGTTCTTATTCTCCAAATCAACATTTATCACTATTTACAGATATAAATAACACAACAGGGGAGAGTGAGAAGGGAGATGATCTGACCTGACAATAATAGAGTGGGGTTTTCCACAAACTGGCAAGGGATGACTTGTAATTTAATAAAGCCTTTTTCATAAGATATCAAGCCAGCTGAAAAATGCACCTCCAAAACAGCCACAAGAAGTATTGTGTGCCATTGAAAACAAAACCAGCAGTAAGACTCCTGTCCTGAATAGCAGAATCAAAGGTTCCAGACTCCTCACTTCCAGCCACAGGCTGTAACGCACATTTCAGGAGAATGGGCACCCACAGAAGAGTTCTGGCAATCAGAGGGAGGACTAGATAGGTGTCTCACTGCACATGAACAGACATAAATAAGTGTACGTTGTCCAGACCTTTCAATGTGTAGGATGAGAAGGAATGGTTTTCAGCTGAAAGAGGGGAGATTGATATAAGACCTTAGGAAGAAATTTTCATGTGAGGGCAAGGAGACCTTAGCCCAGGTTGCCCAGGGAAGTAGTGGCTGTTCAGGGCCAGGTTGGATGGGGCTTTGAGCAACGTGATCCAGTGGGAGATATCCCTGGCCATGGCAGGGAGGTGCAACTGGATGGGCTTTGAGGCCCCTTCCAACACAAGCCACTCCGTGATTCTATGATATCTGTAACCAATGCTACCACCATGTGCAGCGAGCTGGCTTTAGGTGACATGTGTTCCTCATTTGTCTGCTGTGTAACCAGTGTGTTTACTGCTACAAAATCAAGTTAACATTTACAAAGCATAATTATCTTTAAAAAATTACTTTGCCATAGCTTTCAACAAATCTAAAATAGACTGGAAAAGAAACAAGGCAGGCTGTATCTTGTTAAAGTTAACATTTTATTGAGCAGGTGGGAACAGCAGTCAGCTGTCTGCTCTTAGTTTCTTTCCTCTCTGCGCTCTCCTGGGAAGGGAAGTAGTCTAACAACTAACAAGTTTATTCTGATGTTTTTTTTCTTTTTATTCTAGTGCAATTCTGGTTAAAAGTTTTGATTCACAATAGTCAAGATCAAAACCAGAAACATGTGCATGTCCTGCAGGCTACACAGCTCCCCTGCTTAGGTTTCCAGCCAAAGTTTACAAAACCAAGCCGAGACTGACACAGATCATAACTGCAAGACATGAAATGTGAAATTATGTGACAGATAATTAATCTAACGAGACAATCAGAATGACAAGAGTTTATTCACCCCTGCTTTTCAGAGTCACATCTACCTATAATTTATGGCATACATATTTTCCCAATTTGATGCAACATTTACATTAGTATAATCAAACCCTTTCAGAGCGCCTGGTTCATTACTTGCATGGCACTGTATCAATTGCACTTTACTCACTTCCCTAATCAAAGTGTATCTGAATTCTTCAGACTGCACAAATGGATATAGATTTTACAGGAACCAAACAAACTAAATGTATATGCATTATTTTAATGCTGAAGCATTTATATTCCCTTATAGCTGTGATTTCTAATCCAACTGCCTAATGTAATTCACTGAAAAAAACACATTACAGTAATTTAAAGGGAAAATAAACACAGAACACAATACTAACGTTCTAAGCTCTTGCCGTTTTGATGAAGCTGTGATTCAGTCAAGTTCATGAATGTGGAAGTCAGTCATCCCTGTTCATCAAAATGATGATCAAAAATCGTATTAAGATACACTGATTTCAGTGGCACGTAAATAGAAGTTTAGGCAGGATTAAAGGTAAACACAGTCCTGAACAAGGAAAAGACCAAGGACACACAATAAATGATGCCAGAACTCCAATGTTACTTCAACCACTTTCAGTTTAAAGTTCTTTCAATGAAATCTTGTGATTTCTCTGCACATACTCTCTTGGTGCATATCACGCATGCCAAAGGGTGGCAAGTGATGTTATTGCTTTGCTTATGTTTAAGACTTTCCTACTGCTTTATCCTGCAAAAGCCTACAGTTCTAGACCATAACATTCCATGTTTTATTACCCTACCCATCAAGTACGCAGTGACATCAGGAAACCTTTACAACTGCCATTAAGTTTGTCTAGACAAAGATGACTATTTTCTTAATTCTTTTCATTACAGAAATGTCCTTTATTTTCTTTTAATGACAGAGTATATGTTCACTTTAGAAGCATTTGTGCATACTATGGTTGATGCATATCATACAGAAAAACGTTGGAGAAATTCTTGTAGACTCTGAGGCGTGTTTATATACAGTTATAAAATACGCTTCTTGGATACTTTTTTCCCCCTCCTTTCTGATATTTGGTGAAAAACTGAAGCCCAGTGCAGCCAGCTGAGTCAGAGTCTGCTCTGTATCCTACATCGCAGCTCAGTGTGTGAACTTATCAAGCACCAAGCAGGAGACACTAGACACGCGGTGGTCTTGTCCTTTAACCTGTGAATCCTCTCCAAATGTACAGTGTGGGAGAACTACATAACAGCATTCATCAGGTTAAAAGGAGTTCTCAAGATGGGCCCCATATGGTTGTTTAAGGGACTTCTAAAGCAGTTACTAATATTTTGAATCCAAAAATAAACCAAACATTTGCAGGACACTTCTGGTTCGCTCTCTCAACTGATCTTTCATAGAGGACTCCACCAAGTCTACATACTTGTGTTTTATAGTACTACACTTTCATCCATTCCTTGTGCTGTAGAAGCAGAGCACCGAGGACAGAAATGTGGGCAGTAAGAACTGTGAACTCTGCTGCTGCTGGCAGTAAAACGCTGTTTCTGAGGGCAGTCAGTCATCTACCTGTTTGGGCAGCGTGTGGCTGGCGTGCAGCTGGCCGCGGCGTATGGGTGCAGAGTCAACCCTCACCAGCACCAGGACCGACACAGGCAGGAGATGCCGGACCTTCCAACACTACCAGTTCTATCCAATGGTCATCAAAAAATACCTGCATTTCTAACACTGGCAAAACTGAGTTTTCCTCAATTTTTTTTTCCCTAGTAAACTGACCATAAATGTTTGAAGATGAAAGCACTCAAGGAAATTCAAACTATTTTACTGTGCATTTTAGCTTCAGAGTATTTTGTACTTAAAACAGTGTAGAAACATGCGCAGACCTGTGCCAGAGCAGCTATTTTTTACATACACTAACAAATACATTTTTGAAAGAAACACAAGAAAACAGGGGAAAGGGGGAGCCTGGGCAGATTTTACACCCAATATTAAAGAGTAATATTAGTTAATGAATTACTGAAAATCAATATTAAATAAAAATAGTATTTTCTCTTAATACTGGAGTTTTTATGTGGCTTTTAGAACCTTTATTGTTTCAATAGCAGAGGTAACAAGGTTAATTCCTCTTTAACGAGGGGCTCTCTCCCCTCTTTCTCCCCTCTCTCCTTTTTGGCTCGGCCTAAATTTCTAACACTACCTTATGAAATGTAGTATACAGCTTTTAATTGTGCCCAGAGGCAGTACAACTTCAGAGAGGGTTCGGAGCAACTGGCAGAGGATTTGGAGAACAGCTGTGTTCCGGGAACATGTGCAACAGCCCCGTCAGCACCTGCACCCACTTAGTACGCCCACCCCCTCTGCTCCCTGCATGCTCCACATCTGGGATTAATCACCCCTTTTAAAGGAATTAATACTCTTAACATTTTTATTTTATTATACCTGTAGGAACACGATGCTATATTAAAATCTGCAGCTTATAAGTAGTATTTTGTTCAAGCCAGAGTTACTGGGGGGAATAAAACCTCCCTGCGCTTTGCCAAGAATGAATTGTTTTAATATCCCAACATTCAATATTATTTATTATTAAAGTTGAGCGCTGCTTTGGTGAGTAACTGGCTTTCTCATGCTTTAACCTCCTTTTCCCAGCTGAACTCTACCTTACAGTTTCAACATTTGCTGGAAATAAGACGCCTGAGTTCACCCCCATCGTGTGCTCCATTCATGTTGGGAGGTTCAAAAAGGAGTCCTTTAAAAATGTCACTCTGTTCCAACAGCGGGATTTGCTTACATAGTTTAGACAGCACAGAACTCTATTCATGCACGAGTTATGCCACATTAACCATTTACGAAGGATTTTCATGTTAATTCTACAGGGGAGGAATCATATTAGATTTGCCCATTCCGCGTAACTTGTAAAGGAATTCAGCAACATGAGTCCTGCTCGTTGTAATGAGGGAAACTGGAGAGGAGAGCTGAGGAGCAGGAAGATCAGCTCTGTTCCTGATTCATTAAACCATACAAAGTCAGACACCTGAGTGAACACTTCTGAGGCAAAACCACCAAGATTTGTCACTGTTGCTTGCATTTAGGAGTGCACTAGAATTTAGTTTTAATAATTTCTCTGAATCAAGAGTTTATCCCAAAATCTGGTGCACCAAAATCCACAAGCAGCAGAAAAATACAGTGCTAATGCTTTCTGCATTATTTACAGAGCCAAAAAGTACAGTGTTAAATCTTGTACTGCAACATTTCACGCTAAGAATGTTTTGGCTGGTAAGTATGAAATGTTTTGAAACCCACCATTTATCCAAGAATTGAACAGAAATATTTACCCTTCCAGACTTTTGGGTAAATACGTTCCCAGGTTTCTCAATACGTATTTAGTAATTTGAAAATTTAGCCTCCAAAACTATTTATGGCCTTATATATTCTGAAAATTAAGCAAAGAAATGCAACTTGGTGCAAACATTTTGCATGAGGATTTATTTTCCCTGTGGTAGATACAACATAGTCCTTTTGCATTCTGCAATTCAGTTACTTAACTTTGTTCTACTGAGCTGGAATTGTTTAGTGGCAAGATCATAGAATGGCAGAATGATTAAGGTTGGAAAAGATCTCCATAGCCCATGCAGTCAAACCATCAGCCCAACCCCACCATGCCTACTAAACCACGTCCCAAAGCACCACAGCACCATCTTTTTGAACCCCTCCAGGGATAGAGACCCCATCATTTCCCTGGACAAATGGTTCCAATGCATCACCACTCTTTCACTAAAGATTTTTTTCCTAATATCCAATGTAAACCATCCCTGGCACAATTTGAGGCTATCTCCTCTCATCCTATCACTTAATACCTGGGAGAAGAGACCAGCACCTGCCTCATCATAATCCCTTTTCATCAAATTTGTAGAGAGTGATGAGGTCTCCCCTCAGCCTTCTCTTCTTCAGGCTAAACAATCCAAGGTCCCTCAGATGCTCCCAGAACCCCTCTGCTCCAGACCCTTCCCCAGCTCCATTCCCTTCTGTGGACATGCTCCAGCCCCTCAATGTCTTTCTTGTACTGAGGGGCCCAGAACTGAACCCCGGATTTGAGGTGCAGCCTCACCAGCATCGAGTACAGGGGCACAATCCTTTCCCTATTCCTGTTGGCCACACCATGGCTGATCCAAGCTAGGATGCTGTTGGCCTTCATATTGGTCGTGTCCACTCTAAAGGTTAATTCTTCTTGTAACTGAGAACTGCCTTCTCTGACCGAGAAGTCAACAGCCTTCTAGTCCCATTTATAAATGTTGGGTACCCTTCTCGTGAAGCAGATGGGCTGCAGCAGAAGACTAATCACTTCCTTGGCTCTCTGTGCCCCCGGTCTGTACTGACTTTGCTCTGTTGTTCTTCTTCCTGAGAAGAATTCCCTATTTCTGTCAGAGTGCACAGTATATTTATAGCAACTGCGGCCTAAAAATCTAAGGGCTTAATTAAAATACGTGCAATTCTATTTTGAGAATTACCATACCCTGCTTGACTATTATGCACATTACATATTTTAATGAGGAAGAAGGAGGAAGGGAAAACCTTGCTGCTCCAGCCCGTGCTGGCAGAGGAGCCATCCTGACTCACTCAATTTCTCACTCCCCCTCACCTTGGGAGCAGCCCCCAGGAAAAATCCACTCAGCACCACAGGATCCCACACTGCCTTTTGTTGGGATTTCTCCCTTTTAATGGAGTTGGCAAAAGTATTTTTAAACGTACTTGGTATTTCTTTATTATTCTGTCATGGTGTTGTTATGAGGGTATGACAGATGTGTGTTAATTTGAGTCTTGGTTAGTTCCTGTCACCCTGGTTTTAATGGAGCTGAACAAGTTCATATAATGCTATCTACCTCATTGAGAAGTTGTAATCAGGATGATTTACGTTATGGGAAAATCCATATCTCTCCCAGAACCTGCAGTCCAGACTTAGCAAACATGGGAACAAACACAGGCATAGCTGCCCATAGAAGCCAAGGTAGGGGAGAAAAAAGATGATGACACATGGTTATCAGGGAGTCTAGTGACAGGATGAGGAGCAAGAGTTTTCAGCTGAAAGAGAGGAGATTGAGATGAGATCTTAGGAAGAAATGTTTTCCCGTGAGGGTGGGGAGGCCCTGGCCCAGGTTGCCCAGAGCAGTGGTGGCTGCCCCATCCCTGGAGGGGTTCAAGGCCAGGTTGGATGGGGCTTGGAGCCCCTGATCCAGTGGGAGGTGTCCCTGCCCATGGCAGTGGGGTGGAACTGGGTGGGCTTTAGGGTCCCTTCCAACCCAAACAATTCTATAAGTCTATCATTAAATCAGCAAAGCAAACATACACTTGCACCATTTTAGTCTTGGAGCCATCATACACTGCCTCTCCAGAATGGTAGTTTCCTATCCATTACCAGAAAACAAATCCTGATGGGCAGAGGTTGGGACAGGCTGAATGCAGTTCTAAGTACTGATGAGTGGAGATGGGGACAAGGGGGTGAACAGAAGAACAAATCAAACATTCTTTTTATTTTCCCAAATTCTGCTGGGTTTGGGGCATAGGTGTGCTGGTTTTTCACTGTAAATACCACCCTCATGGCTTTTTGGATGCAGAGAGATGAAGTCAGCCCTCCTCTGAGCAGGAGAGGGGACTCGGTGACCTCCAGAGGTCCCCTCCAGTCAGAATTTTTCTATGGCCCTAATCAAAGCCCTCAAGAGATGCTGAATCTGGCAATGCCAAACATACCCAGGAAATGTAAAATTAGAACTGATTCGCAAGACGTTTGTAAACCAGAAGCCTCTGATGCCATTATGCGGTCATCTCATACTTGGACAGAAGCCTCTGCTGCCTGAGAAATGTTGGATGGAGCAGCCTAATTTCAAAACACTATTTTGTGCACTGCCAGCTTTTCCGTATGGAAAACAAAATTGCAGAGATCTTGGGAACTGGTAAATTTGCCAAGCTGGGAGTCAGGGTATGAATTTAGAAAACGTTTTTTTAAAAGTACTAGCAATTAGATGGTAAATACAGATGCAAAACTACATCTCAGAACTACAGGAACAGATCACAACATTAGGCAAGAAGCAATATTTTCAAAAGTACTAAAGTGATGTAGGTGTTTTTATTTTGCGGCTAAAAATAAGGACCCTGGTCCTCAAGGCCTAAGAATAACTTTGCACCAGGAATTTATGTCAGTGTAAAAAAAACCCTGCCTTTAGAAATTATTCTTTCGATATATCCCTGCCATCAAAAACCCAAAGATGTATAAACATCCTGGGAATAATGCTTTTACACTCAAAGAACATCTACCATGTCTTTTTTTACCATTAGAATCTGTACTTGAACCAAAAGCGCTGGCTACAGCAGCCAGAGTTGTGAATCGCTGCAGCAGACCCTGACCAAGAGCCCCTCCCCAGCTTTCCTGGAACCCCTTTCTATACTGGGGTCTAGAGTATGCTCTAAGGTCTCCTCGGAGCCTTCTATTCTCCAGGCTGAACAACCCCAACTCTCTCAGCCCTTTGATGTAAAAGATCAATTTTTTTCAGAAAAAATGTTTATCCCGCTCCTCCAAAAAAACCTCATAAAAACCCCAAAGAGCTCAGTTTGCAGAACCTCAGGTGGCCAAGGACGCGTCAGGACCAGGTGAGCTACACACCACTTCAGAGAAGTCAAAGTTTTTAAAAGGCCAAATCACTGTTTTTACCCAGTCTTCAATCTAATCTCACAGGTTACATATTCTGCTACTTTCAGGTAACAACAGTTTTGATTAGTAATCCAGCAACCTCCATTTTCTATTTGGCAGTAGAGTCACTGTTGATGGGTAATCATATGTGTTCTGGGACCAGGTGTGGTCAGATTTACTTGGCGTTAACCAAGATTAGTCCCTCTGTAGCTCCTGGAAAGGAGCGAGATGGTCTCTTCTCCCAAGTAACAAGTGATAGGATGAAAGGAAATGGCCTCAAGTTGCACTGGGGAGGTTTATATTGGACATTAGAAAAAAATTCTTAATTTCTTTATTGAAAGAGTGGTGAACCAAAGGCTGCCCAGGGCAGAGGTGGAGTCCTCATCCCTAGAGGGGCTCAAAAAAGCGGTTAGATGTAGCACTTTGGGACATGGTATAGCAGGCACAACAGGGTTGGGCTGATGAGCTTAGAGGTCTTTTCCAACCTTAACTATTATGATTCTAAGATATTGCTTAAAGCCAGGTTTATGGAAGCAGAAAATCAAATGAAGGCTGACAAAGACTGATGGTGTGAAGAATTTACCTTTGGTTTCAAACCAGCATGGTAGAGCCCTGTGCCATCAGTGCTACTCATTTGTCAACACATTTCCATATCCTAAGCCCTTGTTCCACATTACTGGGGGATCTCCTGAAAGTTTTCTACAGTGCATTTAATGGGGGGAGGTCAGGAGAGAAGCAAGCTTTGCAGGAGCATGTGTTCACTCCTGACTCAGGTATTTTTCTCCGTACCCTAAATGGAAGATGCCGATTCATCATAAATTTTCCCCTTACACAATAGCTGCTATTTATCCAATCTGACTGAGAAATTTGTCACTGGTTTAGATTCTACTTACTTTGTCTGACCTTGTAATTATTGAAAATATGGATGCTATTTCTGATTAAGACAAATTTTCTGCAATGCTCATATTCCTGGATGTCAAGTAACCCATACTCCAGAGCCATCCCATAATTCTGTGATATTTTCACTCTAAAAATTAATTTTACAAACACTCCCTCACTCTGCATGATTGTCACAGTTTCTGCTAGAGAGAGCCCAGGGCTGGGAAAGTGCCAAGCAGGGCTTAAACACGCTCAAGAGCTTCAAAGAGAAACACACACAATACTCTTGATGTCAGCCACTCACTTTAATAAATGCTTAAATACGCAGCATTAAAAATAACCAATCAAAGGTTTTTCTTTGCCATCCCCACTCTTGCAGTGATTCTGAAATCTGTGTTAAAAAAGAACACCACAACCAGTGCTTCTGCATGGCATCCAGGACACTCAAAGTCACAACATGATTTTCATTAGAGGGAGAAATATTGGGAAAATTGGTACACGAAGTCCATAAATCTGAAGATAAATAATGAAAAGGAAACTTCCCATGAAATGCCCCAGTGTTCATTTTATTTAATTTTCTCCATTGGTGAAAATAAATTAAAAATGAACAAGACTTGTTTATGCCTGCCCTACACTATTCTCTGCATTTGAATAGCAACTGCATATTAATTTATCAGGATCCCATAAATTATAATTAGCCAGAAGGATTAACAACATAAATCCTTGAATTTAAAACCAACCTGCCCTGCTCTCTCTTCCCTTAGCCCTAAAGTGAAAAAGAGCCATAAACCCCATCACTGCTGTTTGATCCATTAAACTCATGAGACACTTTTATTTCAGCTGAGCTACGGGAGGGAAGGAGATGCTTTGCAAAGTCTTTTTTAAAGTTACAGCAGCCTTCCTAGAAGCAAGAGAGCACGAGCTCTCACAGGAAAGGCCCAGCCTGAACATGGTAGATGACTCTTGCTCTTTCCACTGCATCACTCGCTGATACCAGGGAGGCTTCTCAGTATGCAGGAAATGGGCAAAAGATCTTACTACTGAAATAGGTGAGACACGAAGGTATCATTTCCTAAGCACACCTTCGTGAAGATAAAAGAAAAATCTAACTAAAGTGACTACGCGTTTCACCGTACGTGCAGATCTGGTAAGAGTGAGGATGTTCTGTGGGTGTAGCAGATACACTGGCATCAGGACACCACCGTTCCACTACAGCTTTAATATCACAGAACCATGGAATGGTTTGGGTTGGAAGGGACCTCAAACCCCATCCAGTTCCACCCCACTGCCATGGACAGGGACACCTCCCACTGGATCAGGTTGCTCCAAGCCCCATCCAACCTGGCCTTGAACCCCTCCAGGGATGGGGCAGCTATGACATCTCTGGGAAACCTGGGCCAGGGCCTCCCCACCCTGACAGCAAAACATTTCTTCCTAAAATCTCATCTCAATCTCCCCTCTTTCAGCTGAAAACTCTTGCCTCCTTATCCTATCCCTGCACTCCCTGACCAAGAACCCCTCCCCAGTGCCTTCTCTTCTCCAGGCTGAAAAACCCCAGCTCTCCCAGTCTGAGCTCGTATGGGAGGTGCTCCAGCCCTCGGACCATCTCCAGGGCCTCCTCTGGACTTTCTCCAACAGATCCGTGTCCTTCCTGTGCTGAGGACTCCAGAAGTGAATGCAGTGCTTCAGGTGAGGTGCCATGATTAAGGAGCACAGGGGCAGAATCCCCTCCTTGCCCTGTTGGCCACACTTCTTATGATATCCTTACTCATTAGTTAAGGACGAAGCAATGAATGCCCCCACATGCATAGAAATCACCGTGAGTATTTTACTGATACTCATCACAAATAACTCAAAGTGCTTTGGCAGAAAAGCACAACCCATTCGTACATGTAATCAGGAACTTCAATCAAAAATAAGAATTTTAAAACCTACTTCCTTCCCCCTTGCTCCTGAGAGATTTCACAGAAACATAGAATGCTTTGGGTCAGAAGGGACATTTCCAGGTCATCCAGTCCAACAACTACAGTGGAGAATAGCAAAGCTAAAACCTGCCAATCCCACCTGAACATTCAGGACTTGTCTAGTGAGGTGAGACAAGAGAGCTGCCCTGGGAGAACAAGCCCGCGCTAATGCGCAATGAGGACACGTCTTTCAACATAACTTTCTAAACTGCACTATCCATTAGTATAATATATTAAAGTAAACAATAAAAAAGAAGTTGGTTTTGATGGGTTTTATCTTTGATACCAGACTGCTTTGCAAGAGTCAGTCTGCAATGTGAGTGACCTGAAGAAAGTCTGTATCAGGCACAGCGACGTATATTAAGGACTGCCTTTTTGTTTTGGTGCTCGAAGGAATTCAAGCACTTCTGAAGACACTAAACCCTTATGGTCCTTGTAGCAGTACCACACACATGGAGAGGGGATTAAGCAGTGGAACCGGAGCCAAGTACCTCACCTACCACGCACACAGAGCTGGCTCTGCCTGCAACAGCATGCAGCCATCCCCTCACCCTCCTTGGTAGAGCACACACCTTTTAAATTCAGGTAAATAGCATTGTCAAAGGCAGAAAAGTATTAAATTCAATCCTATGAACTGAAACATAAAAGGATCAAGGGAGGAACTGCCAGTTTGCTTCCCTACCCAAGTGAGAGCAACGAGGAAAGCCTTTTCTTGCACTGTCACCCAACAAAAGGCCATCTCCTGAGGGAGCCACAACTTGCTCCCCCTCCTTATCTCAGGAACCATGGATTCAGTGAGGGCAAATCTTCACTGGCATCAAAGCATCTGCTGGCCAACTTGCCAGCAGGTGTATGGAAAGGTACCTTCCTTTCCCAACAGCCTGCACTGGTGTCTACTAGCCTTGGCTTTCTGGTCCTACAGAATGGCCCTGAGTTGCAAAATGAAGAAGCCAAGAAAACAAACAGAAATATCTGGTGACTGAAAAACAGGTGAGCAGGGAGAGGAACAGCAATTTATGGCAATGCCAGCCTGCTCTCCGAGCGGTGGGCTTAGAAACAGCTAAAGATGGTAAGCATCACAGGTAGAGCCTGGCTCTGGTTATCAGCCCTGATGCTGACGGGTTACCACCTTGGATTTTATTCTGTGGATACCACACAGGTCTCCTGAGCTGCGGAAAACCTGTGACCTGTGAACAAATCCCTTGCAATACTGTTGACTGAGAGTATTTTTTCCTCCTCGTGATTAATGTTTCAGGGCCTGACAAACTACAGGGGCAGCAGTTTTTGAGCTTGATATGAGCTATCCAGGGAAAGGCTGCGTCAGGCAGACACACCGTACGTGCAGATAAGGCAGCTCAGATCAGTGTGCGATACACCTGCGTGTGCTGCCTACATTAGATGAGCTGAACATGACACAGAGCATTTCTGCTCACTTCACACGACTGATATTTATCACAGCTCCTTTCAAATGCTTATCTCCATCCTTTGGAGTTCACTTACACGGCGAACAAGGTGAACTCCCAGGTGGAACACAAGCCCAGAGGTGTCAGGGGAGGTTTCCATTCAGTAAAGCCTGGATACCACTTGGTTTAGAGAGATACAGAAGACACCTCAGCAAAATGTGCTTCTGTAGGATTCTAATACGTGCAAGCAGCATAAATACACTCAGCATAAGACACATGAAGAAAGAAAAGCAACAAACATTTTTCGTTAAACATATACGTTACATACATTAGGATTTTCTAAACATATGCACACAGTCACACAAATCCCTGCCTGGCCGTCCCGTTCCCTTTAGTAACAATGTTAGAGTAAAGCAGCTCGCATCTTTAGTATTTCTTTTCCCTTCTCAGTAAGAGGAATGAAACCTACTAATTTAGACAGCTCTGCTTAGTTGTCCTTACTAAGCACCAAAGTGAGTGATCTGACTAAAATACGCAGCCAACGGGTTACCACTTCTCTTAATCAAAAGAAACCACAGCTGGGATACAAAATATTTGTCCACTTGTACTTAAGGTAAAAAAAATAAGAGAAGGAAATCAGGTTGTATACGAGCAAAGAGAGAGGGAAAGAAATCATAAGGCTCAAATGCAAAGAGCTTTGCAAATAGAGGCTGAAAATCAGCATCATCTTAAAAAACTTCACTGCAGCATATTGCAAAGGAAGCTCCTACATTCATTCCATGGGGGAATAGGAAAGTGCACTCTCTGTACAAGGCTGCAGAAGAAGGAAAGCTCTGTAAGCCCATCCCAAGTCCCTTAATTATTTTAATTGCTGCAGTGTGATGCCAAGGTGCTGAATTACCCCCTCAGGCTCTGGCTGCTTAGCCAGGAGGTACTGAATTAAACTGTCAGAACATGCAGAAAAATTGCAATGGTGCCTGTCAACCGTATTTGTTAAGAGACACGGGTAAGGCTAGTGACTTGTATAGAAAAAGAGCTGCCAATGCAAAGTCGTCAAAGCACAGCACTGGAACTAATGGGGTATTCAGAGGTCTTGTTCTACTTCATTGGTTAAAGCCAACAAAACTCCTGTAATATTTGGGGCGGTTTGCTATTTATGGCTATGGTAATAAAGGCCGGTTAAAGCTGCAGAGCCAGCCCAGTTAGCGTTCCCCCTGCTTTATTTCTAAACGGCTGAGGGGGCACTATTCCATCTCAAGCTCCGGTTTTAACAGAGAGAGAAATTTATAAAAAGAATTGGGTGTATAAAATATGAAAAATTAAATGGGCTACAGCTTGACAATATAGTGTTCTAGTTAAAAATAACTACATTTCTGCCTTGCCCAGATGATTTTGAATTCAGTTATGTCTTAGGTGCAAAGAACTGGCATGCAGTTGACAATGTGGCCCAGGTTTAGCATCCTCTCGCCTTCACACACACCAGTTTCATTCCAGAGACACTTACCAATTCAATACCCAAATCGACTTTTTAACTTCTAAACCCACACAACTGCAGATAGCGATCAAGGTGATCTAAAGAAGCCCTATTTGCTGTGGCTCTCTTTCAGCTATTTTTAGGAGTAAAATCCTGTGCTTGTGAAAATGAAAGGCAGATAACAATGGTTAGAGTCGGCACATGGGCAGGTGCCATGCAAATAACTTGCAGCTGAACACATGTGCATTGGTTTCTATTTTTTGTGTCCCCCCCCTTTCCCCCCAAAGCTGGGCGGATAAAGCCAGTTTGGCCTGGGGATGAGTTCTGGTTTCCGCAGCAGAGCACACAGAGCTGCAACCTCGATGAAAGAGATAAAAGACTTATGCTTGGTAGGCTGGCTAAAGCCTTAATACACTGATCTGTAGGCTTTTTAAAGAGCTAGTGAACAAACCTACCTAACTTCTTACCCTTCCATTTTTGAGAAGCCAAGCACAGCCCATCTAGAGACTGTGAATTATGAATGGTACACAGAAAAGAAGAGTTTTGATGCATGTGTGTGGCTGCCAAAGCCACCTTTTAAGCATGTCAGCAAAGCGGAGATAGAGAAAATGAGCATTTGCTCATTTCTTGTAGAAGATTTCCCTGCCAGTGACCATCCAACCAGCTCTCTGCCCAGCAGGAGCAGCATCCTAGTGTCCCACTCAGTCTACCGAGCTTTGGGAAGTGCTACATGTTCCACTCAGTTTCCCTATTGTGATATCTCCCAGGTCAGTGTGCTTATTGGGTTCTTCCTTAACAGGTCTATATTGCCATAATTATATTCCCTTAATGTGATTTTCAGTGAGAACACAAGTTCAAGAGAGGCTAACAATCCATTAGTGTATATTTTTAACTAGCTCATTTACATATGGAATAGTCTGTATTTATTTTATTAAAACCAGCTCAGTATATTCAGCTGACTGAATTATGCAAGATATCACACGGATTACTCAAGAACTGTTGAGTAATCAGTTTTTCCCAGACATGATATGTAGTTAATAACTATATATCTAAACAATTAAAACTGTGAAAAGGTCTCTTAATGAAACAGAAAACTTTGCTGCTATAAGGCCTTTACAGCTGCAAAGCTCTCTGAGTTTACAAGTTTGTTTCTGTAGTTCCTTTGGAATAAGATCCATGCTGCTTCTCATACATAACACTAGATTGCAGGAATTATGGGTCAGGTCAGGTTACAAATGCTGTTTCTAAGCTGTGTTTGGAACTAAATAGTGATGGCCATTCAAAAGTGCACAATCACGAACTCTTATTCCTTTCTTGCCATCTCAGAAATAAACAATCTTCATTAACTTTACTTAAAGATGCTGATGAGGCTGATAATCCAAGTATAAATTAGGCAGCTCAACCCGTGTATTTCCCCAAAGCATTACCCGTGGCTCTGTTCCCTGGGCCCAGAAATTTAACATACTGTACCACACATGAAGAGAAGGCAGACTGATCATTCCATGCCTCTGAAGACCACACTCCACTTCCATCTACCCACCTCAGCAGGTCCACCAGACCTAATCACCAAGGCACTTTGCTATTTTCCTAGCATGAAGTTTACTGCAATTCCATGGCCCGTCACTAACTTAGATATCTAAGAAACATGATATTAGAGATGTGATATAAGGGAACCGCACCCTAAAGCTTCATAGTCCCAACCATACAAACATGTCTGGGACCAGAGTCCATCGCTTCTCATCTATCTGTGCATGAATTGGTCTGAATGGTATTTATTCTCTTGCACCGAGGACAAATGAGTTACTTGGGATTTAAAGATCGCTGAATTGCTCATTTTTTTTAGAAAGTTAAGTTATATGTTCATTCTCCTGTACTCAGAAAATTGTTTTGGACACTTCTGAGCAAATTTCCAGGATTAGCACTCCTCATTTCTCCTCAGAATAGTGGTGGCACATTGTGAAATGCCTCTGCCATGCTCCTTGCCAACATTAAAATCTCTTCACGCTGCATTTGTGAATGCCATGTTCACAAGAACACAAGAGGATTCCTGGTTCTCAATGGGAGAGCTCTGTTTCTTAGGATGCAAACAAAGGATATTAAAAAGCCCACAGCACACATTTTTACACTTCAGCCTACCAGAAAAAAAAAGTATGGCTTCAGTTTCCCACCACATGATGACTATATAATGTACAGAATAAGATGAAATAATTTATTATTTCACACTAGTTTCTGTGCCCTTCTGCCTTTGGTTGGGGTGACCCATGCAGAGAAAGACCAGCTTTAAGGCTAGATAGCAGTAAGAGCTGCCAATAAAGGAACGTTGTTGTTCCATCAAATCTCCCATTAGCTCAGCATTAGCAACAAGGAGCATAACTGAAGACAAGCATCAAGAATTAAGGTATTGTTCTGCAAGAAAAGAAGAAAAATAGTATTAACATTTCTTGGAATTCAATTAGTCTGCAGCTTTGTTTTCAGTGCCAAACAAGGTGCATTTTCTGTTGAGATTTGTTTTCCAGGGTAAAGAGAGCCTTGTCCCTGATAGGATTAAAAATCAAAATAGCCAAGTTGGATTAGCTACCTAATGCTTAACTAAACAAACACCTTCTTTTTTTTTTTTTTTTTGCACTGAGGACATGGAAATGTGGAGTGGAGGAGACTTCCCGGACCATCAAGGCTCATATCCGTGTTATTGCAGACACCACATCATATTATTCTTTTCACTAACGTATCAGGCTTATCATAATCTAGAGGAACTTCTACAATGATGTTTTCAGCATGATAGCATCAGTGATGTGGACAGAAAAAACGGCAAAATTTCCTTGATGCAAATACTGTTTCATATGAAATTTGCAGTCATTGTACTACAGGATTTCTGGGAAGAAACATCTGTGTTTTTCCAAAGCAAGGTCTGAAGATTCACAAAGCTCTAGGGTATATTTTTTTGTCAATGTCATATCATGGCATGCAAAGCATCACATAGAACTACACAACTAAATAAATACCCAAAAGCTTATTCCTACTAATATGACTTCATCTTCTTGATTTAAAAAAGTAATATTGCATTTAATATGATCTCTATTGTTCTTATGGCCTCACCGAGAGCCTGGTGTTGCATTGAAGCTGAACAATCTTTTGCCTAAAAATCAAATTAGCACCTTCCTACAGGTAGCATAAGACATTTGCATGAAAGTGTAAATTCAATCAAAAGTAAAACTTGAGGGCTGGGCATTTATATCCCAGGCTTGCCTGACTAAAGCAGAATTAAGTTTCTCACTAAGACTCAGATTTGTAAAGATATTTAGATGCAGATAAGCTGCTTAGTGGTGCATTCAAAAAGCCTAGGACTTTTCTGTCCTGATGATTCATTCTAACATACATTTCCTTTACAAGTCAGCAGTGCAGTGTTGTGGTAGAAGCGAGGTGGAAAAGAAATCAATCATAAGAAGAAACAATAACAGAGGGTACAAATCTAGGCACAACGAAGGCAGCTTTGCAAGCCTGACAATATTGCAGAAGCACTTGATCAATGCCCTCAGACACACGGTGTGAATTTTGGGGTTGTCCTGTGCAGGGACAGGAGTTGGACTTGAGCCTTGGGGGTTCCTTCCAGCCCAGGACACTCTATAATTCTATGAACTGTGATGGTGCTAGTGGCTTTAATACAGTCAGACTTTCACCCCGTGTTTCATCCATACAAATTCCTCTCTCTCTAAAATGTCTAAAGATTCTTTTTGCTAGAAGCATAGTGCAATGGCAGAATTATTGTATTTAACGACACGCCCCAGGACAACTGCATCTAGAACAAAGTCCCAGGCTGATTTTCCTTCCCTCAGTTTTGTTTGGCAGCACCGAACTCTAGCCTGCTGAAAACAAATCCAAATATCTGCTCCAGGAGAAGTTCTCTCCTTCTCCTAAAGTTTGATTCAAATCTAATGCCTTCACATATTTCAGGCTGATTTGGGTAGACCATGGCATATCTCAGCACTAAAGCTACTTCTTGCAGATTGCAGCTGTAGGGGGAAATACGTCTACTCAGGAAGAAAAGTGATGGAGTGAATTAAACTCAAAACACAGCCTCCAGCTAATTTTTTAATAATCTGAGCACAAAACAGGGCCTTGAGGGTAGGCAGAGCTTTTCAGTAAACCAATCAGAACTGGATTTTATTCAAACAATAGTAAAGGCAGTCCCAGAGAGCTCAGACACTTGTATACAAAGCAGCCCTATCTCACTGAGAGCCTGCATGGCAGCTCAGCAGCTCAATTTCAATCACAGTTCATTCCCTGCTGGCAGTTTTTGTCTGCAAACAAGCTGAATGTGAGTTGACAAGGGCCCCCAGAGCAAAGAATTTGAGCACCGGACACAATGCTGACAGTTGTGCAGCCAATTCAAAACAACTGCAAGACAAGAACCCCAGCCCCCATGTCCTCTGCTGTAGAGCTGGACTCCACGCTAGTCATAAATAGATAAAACTAGATTTAATTAATTTCACTTTCTCAACCACAACCTAACTTGGTGAAATAGTTACGTTACACAGCACAAGGTCATCAGTCTTTCAGTGAGGCCACAGAAGGAGGTGGGCTGTTCAGTGAGGTTTTCCAAGCAAAGTTCCTTCTGCATCTTTCCAGCAAGGGATGGGGTTGTTATGAAGATGTCTAGCCAGCAAGTCCTGCCTGCTCTGCAGGCCTGCAATGGATCTGGAGAGGTGTGCCCAACCCACAAAGAATTCCTAAATCTGATTTTTTTTTCCAGTCACACTCTGGCCAGGGAGCAGTAAAGGAGCTGCACTTGTGGCCACAGCTTCTCCTGGGGATGCTGGTCTCATCTGACCGAGGGATACCAGGATGTGCTTATTCTCCACACCTCCAACTTGCACCTCCTTATACATGAGTACCCAGAGATGGGGAAAACCCTCAGAAGGGGCCAAGATGGTGACGTTTCACCATGTCACATACTACAAGCTCATCCCCCTTTCCAGGAAACTTAGGAGGGACAAATATCAAGCTAAAAGACATACTGGAAATACACTACTGCATGTGGGAAAAATGCATTTGAGGTCATAATCCTGACACCTGCACTGTGCTAATTACCCTCATGAGTTAGACACACATCTCAGCACAGTTTGAGAAGGAGCAACCATTAGTTTCTGAAAGGCTTTGAGACAAATTCTACTAAATAACTGGAAGCCACCACCATCACCATCTATAGCTGTTCCAAGAGCCCCATCTGAATTGCTCAACATGGAAGCAAGAAAGATAATTTCTTCAGAATCTCCAGCTTTCCAACATCATTACCAGCTTGAAATATGATCATGTTCACTGGTAATGACATCGTCCCCTTACAGGGGGAATGTGGCACCTAACTGGAATATGACAGCTAGTTATTTATTGGGGAAAAAATAAAAGCTTAAACACTGCATTTGGCTTATTTAAAGAAGAAAACAATCTTTTTCTTCCAGATAAATCCCAGAAGTAATCTGTGACCTTCAAGTACATTTATTAGACTTCTGCTCATTTAGAAGTTACTGGCTTGTTTTTTTCTCAGATTAAAAATCCAAACAGGTTAGAAAATAGCCTCCTGGTTTAGAGTTAATTTCTTCCAGGGGGTTTGAATTTCAAAGAGTGTGGATAAACAGAAATGTTCTTATCTCATTTTCATTAACAGGGTAATATATATAGACATTATCCTTACAAATACACATTCTTATCTTTCCTTCCACTTTAAAGGCACTTCTGTAGCATCACAAGCAGAGGAAAGGAATACAAGGCTTTTTTTTCCCCTTAGTCTGTACCTGCCACAGGAGCTCAAAACTCTGTAAAACAACTGCCTTTGAAGGTGAGCTAATGTTCTCTTTACTTTGCATCATTCAGAGTTTATAAAACAACAACTCTTCATGAGATTTCCAGTAACATTAATTGTTGGCCACAAAACTTCAAAGAAAACCAACTATTTATAGCTCAATTCATGTTTCTTTCTTTTTTTCTCTCCCTTTTTTTTTTTTTCCACACACTTTTACCACAACACTTTCCAATTCGGTTCCCATGAGCACACTGCAAACAGAGTTATATCCGCTTCCTGCTGCGGCAGTCTCCTTAACCACTTCACTCCTGGTGCTTCTTGCTCTCTTTTTTTTCCAGTGTTCATGTCTTCTCATGGTTTTCCCCAGTGGTTCACATTTGCATTTTCCCACATCACTTTATCATTCATCTCTGCTCTCTTCAGCCACCCGCACCATAATTAAAATGGCACGGGAAATGAACTATAAATACAAAAATACAGAGATATATACAAACACGGTACACCTGTGTGTATATATAGATACCAAAACATAAACACACCATACTGGGAAGATGTATTAAAAACAAAAAAAACCCTACTTTTCAGGAGAAAAATTACTTACTAAGTGCACCCATTTTTATAAACACAGAAGAGGGAGGTGGAAGTTTTTCATATACATATACTAAATATTCCATTATCACACTGAAGCACTGATATTCATAAACATTTATTTGTAATAATGTAATCAACATATTGATTCTATTAAGCAATCCCTGTAAATCTCTATAAGCTGAGGTTAACAATGGCTTTTCAAATGCCATTAACTATCACCTTGCAGCTTTCTCTCTATTATATACCATAAAGTTAATCACGTGCAAGACAGTTTTTCAAGAGAAAAATCTGCTGTACAGTGCAATGATCAGCTAGAAAAAAGAAAAGGTCTTTCTTAAATAGGAAACAAGTCTGTGCCATCAAAGAGCGAATGCTGGGCAAGATAAATCATGGGCTTCCTGCAAAATTTCTCTGGTTATCTCATTAGAGGTTAGACTCTCCAGGCCTTTCTTTTAGTAATAATATCCCTGTGCCCGTTATCATGAAATGGGGCAAGACTTGTGTTTCTTGAGCACGTAAGCTGTGCCAGCGTGAAGGCAGATGCAAGGGCTGAATCTGTCAGAGCCCTTCCACACTTCTCTAAAGCAGCTACCTCAAAGTAAGGGGGTCTTCCTGGGTAGGATCACAAATCTTCATCAAGTTTCAGCTTTTGGAAACCAAGTGTCACAGGATTTTACCTCTCGGCTCCACCAAGATGACAGCCAAGCACAGAGGTCCTTTGTTCAGCGCACATGGGACTCTATATTAATTGCTCACATAATATGAGGTGAGATTCAATGTGATATGCCACTGGTACGTAAAGGAGGAGGTTGCTTATGTAAATGAAAAGATAAATCCATAAATTATGCCATATAAAGTCACTGACCATATTTCACACAGTGATAACTTCTACAGGAGGTCATTCATTAACAAAGTCAACTATCTCATTTCACATAAGAACAACAGGACTATACAAAAGGAGTTCAGGCCATTTGTAACATATTTTTTCATTTGCTTACGAAATCAATATTTATCTCCCTCTATGGTAAATTACATACATTCATTTAACATGGAAAAGTAACCATGCAGCTCACATGAACTTAAAGTACAGTACCCTGCATACGATATTCAGGAGTTCAAGCCCTGCAAAGCATTTCACAGGGAAAGCACTCAGAAAAACATTTCAATTGATCTTTCTTTTTCCCCTCCAAGTTCCTTTGGCAACTGATTTGAAGCATAGGTGCCAAATTAGGGTAGCTCTAAGGTTTCTATTACTATTTGGCACACTAAGGAGCCAGTGATTTAAGACAATATGAGATGTCCATTAGCTGTAACAATGAATTCAAACGCTTCAAAGCCAGGCTATAAATCTACCCTCTTGGAAAGATTAACCACTGTTTGCCTAAAGTTAGCAACTCCATCTCTGATGATAAAAGGCAATGATGATTCCTCCAGCTAGTTCACTCACCCCCACCTTGAACAGCCGATAAATTGCATCCCACAAGAGCAGCAGATGGGACAGGTAAGCATGGACAGAACAACTAGGAAATTCAGCCTTTGGAGCACAGTAATCTCAGCAGATTAACAGAGTTTGGAGACTGGGTGCCTCTAGGGTGCTCTCAATTCCCTTCTGCCTCCCTGAGGCTGCCCTGTCAAGAGACTGACCCAAAAACTTCTTGAGTTCAGCAGTCAGGGCAGACTCTGAAGAAAAACAATTACGGCAGAAAGCCTCCAATAAATCCCCTCTCCCAGAAAAAGATCCCCCAGGGCTTCTAGGTCTCTGCAGGCAGCCCTGAGGAAAGAGGCACTTCTGTGTTACCCTGAAACCAACCATTTATGAAGAGTTCCTGATCTAGCCTCACTAGTAGTACATGGCCTGACTACCACTTATGTCTCTCCACTCTTAAGCCAAATGTAGCTTTTAATTCTGAATTTTGCTGAACCCTTGCACGAGTAAACACTGTGGCACAGATAACGGCAAGACAGAGAGGCTCTGTATCTATATAGGCCTGGATGCCTGAAGTTCAGCAGTGCAGGATGCTGGACATACGGCAAACAGTACATTAACACTCACAACCGATGAGTGGAAGATTGCTGCTCCATGGGCTGGAGATGGCAGATAAGAAGTGAGAGGTGGGTTATAAAAAAAGAATATTTTTGTCTTGCTGATGTGCCTGGATTGACAGTATGTCATTCACTCATACACTAGGCAGATATGCCATGGACAACTGCAAAAACTAGCAAGGAGCATGAATTTATTACCTTCACTACCTTCCATAGTTCATAGCAAGTTATGGCAAGCTGCTAAAGCTCTAATATAGCTCTTATTGTGTTGATGGCCATAAAATCATTCAGAATACCATAAAACAAATTTGTATGATATCCACAAATCAATTGCTCTATTTAGATGTTATTTCTTAAGGCAAATGAGTAACTGCAGTCTTGGCTAAGAGATCTGCGGAGCCCAACCAGAGAAAAATAACTAGGGACGAAAGAGAAGGATACAACTATCTTAGTAGTGCTCTCTGCTTTCCTCCATCCTTCCACAAATTTCTCTTCCCCATCTCATTAAAAGTAGGGTCAAAAGGAGCATTCAAGCTGCAGTTCTGCTGGACAGTGCGGGCAGGTCTGTGGATATCATTTGTCTCAAGAAATAGATGTCTGCAACAGCAGCAAATGCCAAGACAATGCAGAAAAAGAAACAGAAGTGCTCACCCATGGAAAAAGAAGAAACCCACAAAACAAGGCCAAGAACACACAACCACTTCCTCTGAAAAGCTGTCAGTCTCCTGTTTACATTAGAACAAATGTTTAGGGCACCCCCACCTCAAGAGCCATGCAAAGCTTTTAAGGCTTCAGAACAAAGGATAATAAAATTTTAAGAAAAAAGAGCCAATAATATTCTTCAGGAAACGACACTGCATGCACGCTTGGTTTACAATTATCTGCTGGAGAACGTCAATGCAGGCACTCGCCTTCAGTTGCAGACAGAGAGGAAAGATGAATAAAATGGTGCCATAAAATGCAAACAACCCTCCTGCCCCACATCCTGGCTAGGAAAACACAGAAGTGTACACTTTGACTCTTTTTTTACTTTTTTTTTTTAAATCATCATTTCGTTGGATCATAAAATGATTGGAAGGGAACTCAAAGCCCATCCAGTTCCACCCCTGCCATGGGCAGGGACACCTCCCACCGGATCAGGGGCTCCAAGCCCCATCCAACCTGGCCTTGAACACCTCCAGGGATGGGGCAGCCACCACTGCTCTGGGCAGCCTGGGCCAGGGCCTCCCCACCCTCACAGCAAAACATTTCTTCCTAAGATCTCATCTCAATCTCCCCTCTTTCAGGTGAAAACCATTCCCCCTCATCCTATCCCTGTCTTCCCTGATCCAGAGCCCCTTCCCAGCTTTCCTGGAGCCCCTTTCAGTGCTGGAAGCTGCTCTAAGGTCTTCCCAGAGCCTTCTCTTCTCTAGGCTGAACAATCCCAACTCTTTACAGCGTAAGAAATCCCATAAAGAAAAACAAGGATGCCAAATTCCCAAGGTTGGAGAACAATGACATAAAATCTTCTCAATCCACATTTTGCAGTCCCTCCTAGTTTTTTCTCATATTTTCCCACCACAAAGGAGCTCACAAATGATGATGTTCTAGATGTGGTGTTATATAACAGCAGCAAGTGGTTAACCAACTTAAATCCCACAGAGAGAGCAAGGGTGGGCTCGCAAGGTGAGGCAGCCTTAGGGCCCAGTAATTCTTTCTATGAAAATGCAAATCAAAAGCAACTGAAACTCCCCAGTTACTATACAGAAGAAATTTACTGTCAGTTTACAGAAAAATGAAAGAAAACTGGTGACTTATGTACAAAGGTCACAGTAGAGAGACCTTGCAATGACCACAAACATAGAAAAGAAGGCTCCAGGGAGACCTTAGAGCAGCTTCCAGAACTGAAAGGGGCTCCAGGAAAGCTGGGGAGGGGCTCTGGATCAGGGAGGGCAGGGACAGGATGAGTGGGGACAGTTTTCAGCTGAAAGAGGGGAGACTGAGATGAGAACTGAGGAAGAAATATTCCTTGATGTTGGGGAGGCCCTAGCCCAGGCTGCCCAGAGCAGTGGTGGCTGCCCCATCGCTGGAGGGGTTCAAGGCCAGGCTGGATGGGGCTTGGAGCCCCTGATCCAGCGGGAGGTGTCCCTGCCCATGGCAGGGGGGGAACTGGATGGGCTTGGAGGTCTTTTCCAATCCAAACTATTCTGTGATTCTATGAAATAGCACCACTCTGTTTTACAATAGTCTTACTGAACTCCCAAAGTCTTCTACAGTAAGCATTACATTCCTACAGGATATTTTTAAAGAAAAAGGTCGTAATTTGCAATAACCACTATTTTAAAAAAAAGTATATAGCAACCATGAGATATTCCTCCTACTGCACAGAAACATTGAAAAAAAAACCCCAAAGATCAAACACTCAAGCATCTTCCTTCTACGATGACTGTGGTTTTCACAGGGACACTTAGTGAAGTGACATCAAATACTGTTTCTTTAATGAAGTCAAGCATAACCTCTATGTTCTGAGCAATAGCTTTATGCCAACATTGAATGATTCAGGGTAACTCTAAGTTATGGATTTTTTCTTTTAATTAGTTTCTCAGCCAAAAAAGAATTTGGAGATCTGATTAAATTTCTTGGTCAGAATTGTTTATAACATTGCAACAACAATAAAAAAGGGGGCATCTAAATTCCTTTGTGCAACAGCAGCGTTACACTGGTACCTGCAGTGCAGGCAGGCACTTCTGCACATGAAAGGGCTGCTGGAAAAATAATCGCTCTTACTACAAGTGGGAAAACAGGGTCAAAAAGTGCTCAAAGGAGTTAAAAAATAGGATGGTTAAATCACAGACAAGGTCGTGGGTGGGCTGCAGCCCCATGGCCATGAGTCTGCACCTTCTCACGGTGGGCTTGGAAAATAACAATTAAGAAAAAGGCCATGAGCAGAAGGAAACTGCAAACTGAGGGAGAAACAGAAGCGGGCTCTCAGCCTTGCAAACTCAGCTCCAACATCCCGCTCAAGCTGGGAGGAGGGCGAGGGTCAGTCTCGCTGCATCCTCCTCCACCCTGAAAAGGAGCTCTGGCTGCTGTGGGGCAGGACTGGGAGCAGGGTTTGTTGTGGGGGGCTGCAGCCCCAAGGCTGTGGGGTCCAGCCAATGGGGCAGGATGAGGCCCCGGGGGAGCACTGCTATCCTGGGACAGTGCTGGCACAGGGAGTACGTGGCCCTCTGAAATGGGATGGGTTTTCAGCTCCTAAATGGAAAGTTTTATAATTTATTAAATCTACTTTTCCAGTTATCTAAAACTATTAATGCAATTGTTAAAATTCACAGCTTCCGGTTACTAAAGAAATGTGATTGTTTTATCAGGATTTCTATTATATGAATAAAAGTAACACTCTGTCTGGATAAAATGGCCCCGGAGTTTCATTAAAAAATAACAGCCTAATTCCCCAATATGAAGTTATTTTAAGTGTTTTATTAATATTGTCTTCTAAATGCATATAAGTGTGATCCCCCTTTAAGTGCAATATCTTTAGGGCTAGTTGTAATTGTATTTTTCTTATCAGTTGCTTGTGCCTGCATTTCAAATATTCATTGCTTACTTCAGGCACTTCACTCAGACAAGAAAGAGTGCAGCAAAAAACTATTTAATCTGGACACTATTTGAACATGAAACTTTTCAATCCTCCATACAACAGTTCTCATTCCTTTTAAGCAACTCAAACTACCACTGACAAAATTCCAGTGGTGACTATTTATCTTGCCACGAGTTTCATCTGTTAAAACAAAACTATAAATAAAAATCAATGTGACACATGGAACAAAATTCTAACCCAATCAAGTCCCCAGTAAATTAAGTTATATGTAAAGGCTATGGCTTGTCTCATCTAACTTGAAGCATCTGCCAGGGGTTCCTGGTTTCAGATCCTATGTACCCTAGAGGACCTCATCAGGCAAAGGGAAGAGGCACCTCTAGTGAGCAGTTCTGATTTTATTGGGTGCCTGGAAGCATTGATCACTTCCATGTGGCCAAAGGTGCCAAGGAGACCAGCTTCTAGCTTAGGGACACTGGTATCCAAAATTAAGTGGAGGTATCCAGGCTGGATCACAGCAGTTGAAGAAGAGAATCACATTTACTTAACTTGTTTTAAAGGAGAAAAGGATTCCTTTTTGTGGAAGAAAGTAAAGGTTCAAAGAATTTGTCACAGCATTATTGTCAGCCAGTCATTAATGACAAGGAAGGGAGAGAGCCACAAAAAAAACTTTGGCAATGCAATCAGTTCAAAAGGCAGCACAAACTGCGTGTCTTCACAGTTCCCGAGTCTGGCAACGGGTATCATGTTACCTAATGTCTTTGGATTTGACTTTGCAGGGTCACACATACACAGCTGGGAAACCACAGGAGGGTGTTGTGATAATTCTACAGCAAAATTATCAAATGGAGACGTGTGGCAAAGGTTACTTTTCTATCACTCTCCAAATGCAGCTAAAATCACACATCGGTTTTCCTCAGTGACTCCTCTGTGGGCGCTGGATTCCTGAGAAACTTTGCCTTCCTCACTCCTCTGTCTGAATGCTCAGGGGTGGGTTGAAGAGTCGGGGATTTTCTACTTTACAAGGGCTTTTCTTTACCTTAATATTGGTTCAGAAACTCAAAACTGGGCCAAGCACAGCTGAGCAGAGAAGCTGGGCAGGGGAGTTCTAAAGCATACTTCATTTTGCAAAGTTTTCCCTTTGGATGTGTAGAGTAAGAGGCACTGACTGACTACTGCCAAGTACAGCTTTCTGCTTGCAGAGAGATCCCCAAATCAAATTTACTGGGGGGAGGTGGGAAAAGTGCAGCTCAGCACTCAGTTGACCCACTCCCAGTGTCTGTGCAAGGCTCCTGCCAGCAGCCCTTTGGTCTGCTTGCTGCAGCCCAGCCACGGTCACCTACTCTTACTCCCTGGAGTTCTCCAGGTAAATCTAGATGCTGCAGCTGGCCCTGGTGAGTTTGTGTTACAGGGCTTGCGATTTCATACACCCTTGAGCACCAGGTATCCCTGGAGCAGAGGACAAAAAGACAGCACTACTACATTCCTGACCACGTCTGCCCGAGGAAGGTTTGTGCTTCTCTCTGGGGTTCCTATACCCAACAGCAGCCTTCAGAGACTAATGCTTACAGAATTTCAGATAAAGAAAAACAGTTTTTCCTGGTTTTGTTTCCCAGTAAAACAGTTTTAAGCAAATGATAACAAGAAAAAGGGAACAAAACTTCTTTAACAGCACGAAATTACTTTCCCCTTTAGGTATACGTTAGCAAGCTGAAGACGGCAATCCACAAACAGACCAGAACAGCTACTTAATGTTCAAACTTTCCCCGTGTTCATTCCTGAAACCACTTGGCCACACTTGCTTCATGTTTCCTGTCTATTTTCTACAGTTTACTGAGCAAGACTGACATGCAGACAATTTCTGATTGATTTTTTCCCAAAAGTTAAGTCTTTTTGGTAGTGTTTTTCCCCTCAGCTGCTGCTTGACTGTTCTTATTAGCACAACAAAGGCGCACAAGAAAAGACTATTAGATGGATGCTCTCCATATGTCTATACACACCAATAAACTGAGATAAATAATCCATCTCTGCATACTTAAGGTTTGGCTGAATAACAGAAGCCCATCTGAATAGTTTCGATGGCAAATTGAAATTATTTTTTTATTTTGCTTTTGTTTTAAGCAGTCCTGTCCATCAGCAGACTAAAGCTCTTTTGAACATGTCCCAAATCATTTGGCTCCCCTACTACAGTTGGTGTTTGCTGGTTATGCCACAGCCTGGTGATGATTAATGTGAAGTTCACAGTGTCTACACAGAGTGCATAAAAGAACTGGCAACTCACAGTGATATTTATCATCCTGGCTCTCACGCTGGTGCTGCACGCTGAGGATTTTAAACATCCAGACACACGACATCTTGAGTAGAAATCCACTAAGTCAGAAAATACCTCCTTATCTTTTCTTCATAATATTCCATAAGGAAGAATTATTTGTAAAAAAACATAAGAGGACAATAAACTCATCTTCAGATAATTTGTATCACACTGATGTCCTGAAAAATCAGGATTAAATATCTCAACTGCTTTAAAACTGAAGTAGACATGGCATATAAAACATATGAAGAGTAATTTAATTTATGTTTAATTATAACATTAAACTCCGTGCATACAGGATAGAGTCATATTTGAGAAAGTCTTATCACAGGAAAATGAGTTAACAAAAAATATAGTCCGCCGTTTTTCCTGTTAAAATAGCTGGATATTAAAATTAACCAATCCAGATAGGTTCAACAGCCTGCAGAAAGGTTTACAGGCTACAATCTACACTAAAGGTGTCTGAAATAGAAAGCCTAGGAAACATGCTCAGAGCATGAAGCCTCCACTCCGCTTGCCCAAAAAGATGGATAGTCTACACCTCAACCTCACGGAAGGCCCCAAGGCACATAAGGCATCATCACCCTACACATAAAAGATCCGCATGGGGCGAGTCTGGGCTCTGCAGCATCAGGGTTCTGGAAACTCCCCAGGTTAACCAAAAATTAAGCGACTCTCGCCATGTACTCCACTGGGATGGCTGGAGTGACAGCCCAGACAGTCGCTTGCTCAAGAAAGGGAATTCCACTTGCCATGACCTGGACTCATTAACCAGTTCAGCCTATGTTTAAGAAACTTTCTCAGACAGACTCTGCTGATGACTGAAGGTACGACTGCAGAGAAACCATAAATAGCAAAACAACCTCCTTCCTGTAATGGACACAGAAGTCTTCTGTAACAGCAATGACTTGCTTTCACAGACTCAACTGATTACAGGCAACGGCACAGGGGCTCTGCTGACTTGGAAATCAGGCTCTAATAGTGGAAGACTTGATACGCAGCAAGTCACCAGAAACACATACAAGTGCACAGCTTCCACCTGCAGGCAGCTTGCACGGGATGGTGCATCCCACCCCACCAGTAAGATGGACAAGGCTGCTTTTCCATAGGACTGTATTTGCCAGACAGCACTGCAGGAAATTCCCAGAGCGATCAATAGTGTGGTTTTCTAATATGCTCTTAATATGCTTCCCAGAGGAAAACATACATTCTGTAGCACTTAAAAATTCAGTGAAACGTCTCCGTGTTTGCGCTTGATGGAACAGGAGGGACTCTACGAGAGTAACCAAATGCTCAGCTCTTTAGAGGAGTTGTAGCATACAATAACATTGACAAAGCTGAAAATACAGCTTAAGAGGAATGAAAGAAAAAAAGATTTCACAGCACCTCCTATCCAGGCAGTAGCTGTTGTTGTTCCACTGACCATACCCCACAGTCAGCACTCTGCAACCTGAGGGACTTCCAAGCCTCCCAGTTAGCATAATCCAACCTCAGACATTTTCTTTTAATCCTCCTTTTCAAATGACATGCGTTATTGACATTTTTTTTCTAACAGTTTGCAACATTTTCTAACAACTTTACAAACGTCAATCACTCTCCCTTCCAGAAGCTCTATCGATTTCCACATTGCCACTGTATCTGCGCTGCTTTAAAGATATTGCCCATTGCATCCAGAGTATAATAAACAGAAAAGCTGCTGCAGGATCTGTGTTACATGGCATTATTTATTTCTTGAGAAGACTGAATGGAGAGGGAAGGTTTTAAGCTGAAAGAGGGGAGATTGAGATGAGATTTTAGGAAGAAATGTTTTGCAGTGAGGGTGGGGAGGCCCTGGCCCAGGTTGCCCAGAGCAGTGGTGGCTGCCCCATCCCTGGAGGGATTCAAGACCAGGTTGGATGGGGTTGGAACCCCTGATCCAGTGGGAAGTGCCCCTGCCCATGGCAGGGGGTGGAACTGGATGGGCTTTGAGGTCCCTTCCAACCCAAACCACTCTATGATCCTATGAAGAGCCTAGCCTCTTCTTCCCATCATCTGAGAGCACAGTCTTCATTCTGATCTCAAGGAGGTTTGCAATAACTATAAGGGGTTCAGGTCACAGATGGTCTAGTACACGAGTGACATAGAATCAAGTGTTCTGTGTATATGTGAAAGCTTTACAGAACAAGCATTATTGTGGGATGTGCACTCTATTAAGAGCAACCCTTAGCAAATATGACAAACTTGACAAACTGCTTCCTAAAATCAGGGCTTCCCTCAGCTGCTTAAGAAATACACGTGCTCATTAATAAAAATAGGTATTTGTTTTGTCACTGATTTGTCACATCCTTGGACAAAAGCCAAAATAATTTCTGTAGGAGCCTGCATGGTGAAGGTCAGACCTAGAACTATTTTGCACACCAGCAATTGCTAAGGAAGTTTCACAACATTGGGAGTTATCTTCTAACCTACCCCTAAACTTCTATTTCTAACATGTATTTTAACTCTTGAAGTAGTTGTCGCGATATTTTTCCTTTTTAGATACACTTACTCTGTTGCAGAAGTCATAGTGGTAAATGTTGCATCTAGTCTGGGAAGGAGAACCCAAATTTCCACTGGATACAATTTGAAATGCCCCACAAAACTAGGTTTAGTGATGCATCAAGAACATATGTTGTGGTAATGAAAAACGCTGCAATGTCAGAGTGGAAATGCACAGTAATTTCTCAGCTAGAAGGCTCTTAACTGCTTCAGAAGTACAGGGCACTTATTTTTCCAAAATCCCCAAAAAGTTCACTACATACAGCGATGCCATGTGTATATGTGTGAATTTTGGCAAATTATTTACCTTGAGTCTGGGAAGAAAACTAGAAGTACTGCATTATTTCTACTATTTTTACCTCAATATATAACTTGTAACATATTGCTTGAACTGAAAAATGACTCAAAACCCCACTTTCGAGAAGCCTCTTTCCCTTGTCCGGCATGAACATAGAATCATAGAATGGAATGGCTTGGGTTGGAAGAGGCCTCAAAGCCCATCCAGTTCCACACTCTGCCCTGGGCAGGGACACCTCCCACTGCATCAGGGTCTCCAAGCCCCATCCAACCTGGCCTGGAACCCCTCCAGGGATGGGGCAGCCACCCCTGCTCTGGGCAACCTGGGCCAGGGCCTCCCACCCTCACAGGAAAACATTTCTTCCTAATTTCTATTTCTTCTTAATATACATTTGTTATACAGAAGCCTGACAAAGCTCATTTTGAGGAGGTTTTTGCTCTTTTGCAAGAATGAAATTCTCAACATCTTTCTTTCCCCCCTGAGATCTGTAGGGTTTTAAACAGCTGAGCTACCAAGCATATACTGGTGTTTCTAATTGGATTGCTAGCAACTTGCAGTACAATGACAGCCAACCACTGAACATAAAGATACGATAGTCCACCCCACTGAAAGAGTTAAATTTCCCAGGTCTTCTCCATCAGGAGTATTTCAAGGAAGAGTATAGAGTTGGTTTTTTTTTTTTAGCCTGGAGAGGAAACTGTCACTTTGTGTTTTCAGGTTTGTAGAAAAGCCTTTTTTTAATGTAAACATTCATTAAACTAATTTGAAGTTGTCATTACTCTCCTCCCCTGCTGCTTTATATCAGATTATTCCTAAGTGCTTGGTGAAGAGCCCCATAAACACACAGTCTATTTCCCTGCAGGGTATAATCACACAGTTTGCACTGTGATTTATGCTGTATGGCACTGGTGAGTGTCCTAAACTTTGAAAGGGCTGCGTTCCCCAGCAGATGCGCTACTCCCTTTATATTTAAGCAAAGTTCAGCTAACCCTCCCAATCTATTACAGACATTGTTTAGCTCTTTCACTTCACAATAAGGCTTGTTAAAGGCTGATTAAATACAAATCAGTGACACTTTTAATTAAGGGAATGGGAATTCACAAATAATTGCCTTTAAGTTTCAATAAAAACATTTCACAACTGCTGTCTTCCCTTCTCCCTTCCCACACTATCAAGAAACATCTTAAACCTGGAAAGGAGCAGTCTAGAAGTGCTATTTGGATTTTGGTGGAAACACTAATTATGACACTGGAAGTTCTTTTCTGACAGATTTTATCAAAGTCAGGTAAGGTCTATGATGCCAACTTGAGCAGAAAAAAGCAAGATCATTTTGCTCTGGAGACTGAAACCTGAGGACAGCAGGCATTATCAGCCTCTGCTCGTGGACATCGGAGGCCTCAAAGGTAATATTTCTCTCACTGATAAGATAACCGGCAACGACTTCAACCTACTCCACTAACAAATGTTTGTCTAGAAAATACAACAATTACTTGCATAATAAACCCCTCTGTGGGCATTACATGTACACACTTTATATAGTTAATGCGTGTTGCATGCCAATAATGAGCTGGCAGTGTGACGCTTGTCACGCAGTCTCCACAGAGCATGTCACCTCAGGAAGGTGGCCAGAGTCCCTTGCCATGCGCAGGGAAGGATTACAGACAAGGCTGATGGAGTCACTACTACAACAATCCTTTGCCACCATTTCCACACCTCAGGAGATGGAAGCGACTGTGCACTTATCCTCAGCACCATCAAGCTGCATCGCCCACAAATGGGAGAAGCAAGAGAGAAGCAGCCTTCTCTGCCACTGCCGTGCTTGTTAGGAGAGCCCACAGCTCAGTCCGAGAGCATAAAGTTCACCTTCCAGCCAGCCTGTGCCACCAGTAGGTAAAGATCTCCTCCTTTTTTCTTCAGGAGCAGCAGCCAACAAACTAGCAGGAGCAGAGAGGAGGATGCGTTGTGAGAGCGGAGCCAACATCCCATCACCGTGCTGCTGGCAGAGCAAGCACTGCAGTAAACTGTGGCCTCCAGAACTATTTTTGGTGATCACTGCAGATGCAATCCTGTGAAGTTCAGGAAGGCTTGCAGGAGCACAACTGAGGGAGCTAATTTAAAATAAAATTAACCCCCCTCTTCTTCACTTTTTAGACCTCTCCTTTTTCTGTTAGGAGAGCAGCTAAAGCCAGGTCTTTGCTACAAGGAGAGTACTCAGCAGGACTAACATTTTACTTCTATTAATTTAAACCTTAGTGGTAATCTAGTTAAACTAATCAAAGCTCTTTGTTTCATTAAAAATAATGAATTCTAGTTAAAGAAAGGGTAATCTATAGTGCATACAAGTAAATCTTAACAGTGCAGTTAGAGAGCAAAAAATAGGACAGACATTTAGTTTGATACATCTTCCTTGCAATTAAAATCAGAATGTGCTTTTCTATTTACCTGCTTATGACTAATGGATGCAGCTAAGATACATTCCATATTAATATCACATTGTGTTCTCTAAACATAGCGTAGCTGTTAACATATTTATAGGTTAGCAGTATTAAAGACCTGTACTCAGATGCAGCGTTTAAAAGAAGTATTTGTCAGAACACCAGGAACAGCTATTCAAACAAATAAAGCCTAAATGCTAAAAAGCACCAGTGAGAAATTCAGAAGTGCATGAGTGGCACTTTAAATTCCACAATATCAGCGTAAATTGATGTAAAGCTGCCCACTCAGAGAAAGGAAAGGTGAGAAAACAGCAGGAAAAACAACTAACAGAAAGGTGTAAAATAGATTCTATGTAGTAGGAAAGTTTTATCTGACACCTCTTAGATGCCTTTGCTCTTACCACAGCTTTGCTTTCTTCTCTGTAAGAATTAAACTGACTCAGATTATGCAGAAGTAATAAGCAACGCATCACTTAATTTGGCACTGTCAATTCTAGGAATCTTAAAAAACCCCAATAATCCTAAATTGTACCTGTTTAAAGGCAGCTCCTCCACTCATACAATGCTATAAGCATTTATCACTCTGACACAGTAAGCCTGGGCCCCCATTATTATCCTTTTGTGACCTGCACAGCTGGTCCAAAAAACAGTTGTCTCCAATTATGCCCACAGATAATGGTGGGTAAATTCAGCTGTGCAGTATTAGCTCAACCTAAGTATGATCCCATTTGACTAATTTCCTAATTCTTAGCAGGGTGCTTAAGAACCTATTATCATGCAGACTCAAGGAACACAGAAGTCTGGTTATTTGCATCTGCTCTGAGAAAGGCATTTATCAACTGTGCCACAAATTAGAAGTTTGCAGCTAACAGACTAATTTGTTACCTACACACACCGATCGCAGGCACTCAGTGCCTAAAATAATTGCAGCTGGAATTTGTTTAAACTTTTAATGTTGCATAAATGGGTGTTTGTTTCCAACCAATATATCTTATTATTAAACAGCTTGAAATAGGAAAGGTTGAAATTGGGTCGAAAGAGATATACTCCTTCATAAAATCATGTGTGTATTCATTAACCCAGCTGGAATGCTGTTATTGGCACTATTGCTGCTACTTGACTGCACTGTGATCAGCAAGGTTATTAAATGGGTTAAAAATAAGGCAGCAGGAAAACGGAAATTACTTGCATATATAACCAGGCTTTTTGCAAAAAAAGCAAATTGTGTAGCGTGGTTCGTATTCTGTGGAGTAGGACATGCCATCCGCTACATCGTTTGGGTGGTTTGAAATCTGATTAATCTTCTCAGTAGCCTAACATAAACTCCTCAAGCTGCAGGCATATTGATATTCGGATTTTCTCCCTAAATTCACTTCTCTCTAATCTTCTTCCCAAACTCATCTGTTACTGAATCAATCTTCAGTGTTGTTGCTCTGAAAACTTCACACATCCCTTTGGACTTTCTTTGACTTCCCCATGCTTCAGCTGAGCCTGCTCTGAGGTCTAACAGACCATCGGGTAGTGCCCCCATTCCCTTGTCTTCCATAGAGTCCAAATTTGTTCAAGAAGAGTCCAAATGTTCAAGATCCTTCTCAGATATCATTCTGGTTTTAGTCAGAACATACACCATAGACTGTCCCAAGTTGGAAGGGACCTACAAGGATCAGTGAGTCCAACTCCTGTCCTGCACAGGACACCCCCAACATTCGCACCATGGGTCTGAGGGTGTTGGCCAAATGCTTCTGGAATATTGTCAGGCTTGGTACCATGAATGCTGCCCCAGGGAGCTGTTCCAGTGCTCCACCACCCTCTGGGTGAAGAACCTTCTTCTAATATCCAACCTAACACCCCCCGGCACATCTTCCTGTCATTATCTTGGGTACTGTCATGGTCACCACAGAGAAGAGATCAGTGCCTCTCCTTCTCCTCTTCTTGTAAGGAAGCTGTAGACTGTGATGAGGTCTCCCCTTAGTCTCCCCTTCTCCAGGCTGAACAGACCAAGTGACTTTATCCAGAGATGTAGTTGCACTTCCTCATATCTTGCCATACTTGTGATCCGTCCTTCTCTCTCAATACATTTCCTACACTTCCCAGCAAAACAAACTTGTCTTGTTTCCTCACCTCTGTCATTATTTCAGGAATCTGTCCATGTTCAGGCACTAATATACACTTGCTTTATGAACTGCTCAGACGTTCGTACCTCCTGACTGACTTGCAGTGTTCTGCATCACACGATTCATGCTAAGGTGACAAGAAAGTGATACCAGCACATCTACCCATAAACAGATTCAAGCTAAAGGCTTACAGTGCTTGACTTCCTGAAGAGTAGTTATGTCATGTCCTAGATAAGTCACGCATCTCCAAAGTGAATCAGATTCTAAGGAATGAAATTTTCTGCTATTACAGGAAAAGAATCTAGAAATAAAAACTCTGAAGACATTGCAGAGGCAGAGGAAGCTTCCCCAAGCAATACGAAGGCAAGGATATGGTTATATTGGACCATTTACAGAGGAAGACCACAAGAAACCTGGCTGAAAAGTAACAGGAAACAGTAGGATTCAGAAAAGCAGCAATATATTCAAAAAGGGAACCTAAATCAAGTGGTCTGTGATCAGATCCTCAGGAATAATCAATAGTGGTGTGGAAAGTGATGCAGAGATGCTGCACAGGCATTTTGTAATGCACAGACATGCACTATCTAAAATGAAGGTGATTCATTTTTGGCAAGGTTCTGCCTTCTTCAAATATCACAAGTCTTAAGGGACAAAAGTTGTAGGCAAGAGGACCTTTAAAGCTGGACCTCTTGGAAAGCAGGCACTCCAAACTTTTTCTATATTTATTTTTTATTTTTATAGAGAGAGAGAAAAAGGAGGAGAAATCCTTAAGCTGACAAAAGAGTAAGGTGATATTCAATGTCCAGATAGGATGGTAGAGATACCATAGAACCACTCATGCCTCTTCACACCAGGGGAAAAGGATATTAAGTTCAACCAGACATAAATGCAGCCCAGAAAAGGAGCTGGGAAGTGATGGCATTTTCACACAAGCTCCTTTATCACACCAGAGCAGTTATCAATTCAGTCCTGCCTATCACCCTAATTCTTCAAATGTCAAATATCTCTTTTTCCCCCGGCCAGTGATTCTTATCCTTATGTGAATAACCAAAACTTCACTGCGTGCCCCCCAGTTTTATGGTGCTCATTTTCTGTAACTCAATCGCTGAACCAGACTTCACCCCTGCCTTCCCGATATGGGAGGCTTCATCTCATTCCTGTGTAGAGCAAGCATGTAATCAGATATGAAACAATCTGTTTATTGATTTAAAAGTTTTTTTAAAAAATTAATACCCTCTTGGTGTAGGCTGGCAAACCCACTGCCTCATGGTTCAGAGCAGCGATGCATCAAAAGCACACTCAGAGAAAACTATCATCTTTATTCAGACATTCCCTTGCACAGGGACACATTCCTCATGGGTTTCCACCCTGACCTGGCATGGAGATTAATTTTGCTTTGGTGATGATTTAGCCTTTGATCCCCTATTGAGCCCCAGGACAAACTGATAGTTGTGAGGTGGTTACTGGGATATGAATGATTTGCTATTAGGCGATTGACTGACATCCCATCCTTGTTTCACATAAATCCTGCTTTCAATATTGATAATAGCTTTCAATTCCTGCTGGCGTGAGCAGGAGCTGACTGGATAACCAGGAAATGAAAGACATAACCAGCCCCTTGAGTGATCCTACCCCTTGAAAAAAACATTGATGAATGACAAAATGCAAATACTACATCGCATCCGAGAGACAATTATTACTGCAACCTAGAAAGGTTTAGCTATATATCAAGGATGCATGGGTGCAAAATGCATTTTTCAGGTAATGTTTAATTGGTTTTGGCAGTAATTTTGTATTCTACCAATAATTTGTTTGTTAGTGAGCAGAACAAAGAAAGGGTGAGATCTAAGCTGCTGGGAGTGAAAAGGACTGCTGGATGGCAAGCAGTGTTGCAACCACTGTTTGTTGAGATGTAACAAAACCTTAGGGGTGGTGACTGCCAATAAACCAGCAGACAACTGGGACCCCACAGGAATTCTGCAGTGACCTTGTCCTTCCAGGTATCGTGAGCAAAATAGGACACGCACGAGCACTGATTGCCTAAAACCAGAGTGTTTGTACAACAGCTCGTAGCAGCTGGCTTTGGGAATGACACAGTATTCACAATGTGGAGCAGAATCCTCACTGACACTGGGGATAAATAGGATGGAGCACATCAGAACTAAGTGCAAGCTTTGAGGAATTTGTTTAGGTTAAATTCTACAAATTTTAGGATGGTGATAATAATGGTCATTATGGACCAAGTATTTTCCAGAGAAAGTGCCTTGAAATTGAAAACACACTAAACTAATGTTTAGTGAGAGCAGTTGGTAAAGTGTTACTTCTGCTGAATTACAGTTGTCTTCTTTCTTCTCTGATAATTTGCGACAATTGCATCCTAATGCTATTTCATTGATTTCTACTCCACTTTAGCTCCCATGCTGGGTGCAGTCAGGGTGACAATACACAAACATTAACCTGCTATAGGGAGACCTACTGCACACACTCCTTCATAGCAAAATCCTATAGGCTTTAAAAGGAGAGGACTTTAACATAGTCCTGTCGAATCTCCTTCAGACATCCACAGGGCTGAATCGGGAATCATATCAGCCATACAGGTTAGATTTTTTTCTTAAGCCTTCATGAGGATTCTGATCTATTAATTTAAAAAGATGATGCAGAGAAGTTGTTGATCCTTTGAAGCTGCTACCTTACAAAATGCTGTTTCTGTTTTGCAAACATGCTTTTACGAATAAGGCCTTTAGCATCCAACTACCAGACCACAGGCAATAGTGTTCATCTGGACTAACACACTTTGAGTGAATGACTGCTATGATGAAGCTAAGAACTATTTCTCTCTGCAGGGAACTTCATCTGGAGAGTGGGAAATTCAGAGGCACAAACCAGTGATGGTCTTGGAAGAGAGAAATGTAATGCTGGGATAGCTCACAGAGGCAGGTGAGGCTGCTGGAGATGAAAGGAACTTGCTCGGCTGAGAGAAGAGCCACATAAACCATGATAGGAAGAGTTCTAGAACAAATTCAGTGGTGACATCAGCTAATTTCACTAGGGCCCGTTAAACTGGCACAACTCCCTGGTTCGGATGGCAGGCAGGGAGTTACAGAAGGATTCTGGCCCAGCAGACCTTAGCTATGACATTTTAAAGAAGCTTGAGTGATGTGAAAATAAAGTAAGTAAGTAATGAATTCGTACCAAATTCATTTTTGTCTATGTCTCTGTGTGCTTCACAACTCAAAATAAACAGCAGTGGTGTCTCAGAGCCCTCTGCAAAGCCTGTGCTGTATGCTGTACTAACAGGGATCAACTACAGAAGCAAAATTGTCACACTAAAAAACAATAAAGACCTGTGGGAGAGAGGAAGTGCCGGAACTTCCAGCAGTGCTTCTAGCTCTCTGGGTAAATATTTGTTCAGTTCAGTCCCTTCATAGACCAAACCATAAAAATACCCAGAGTTTCAATAAGAAGTTTCAGAATCATTGTTTGTATAGAAAACTTCCATGTTGTCATGGGCCAGCATGTCCTCAGAGACCTGCTTCTCCTCTCCCTCCCACTTTAGTATGGACAATTCCCACCAAGGCAGGAACAAAGCACTCCCAAGGAGTCTGGATCTCTCCCTTGGCAAGACATCTCACTGCAAATGGAACCTCCAGGTTACAGCTCTCAGTAGAGCTTGCAGGAAGGCTGTTCTCTGCTTTGGGAACCGTCGAAGTGGTGCATTCCACTTCCATCTCTGTTGTAATTGTTCCACATGCATCCAGGTTCGGCAGTGGCCATTCAGAATATAAAGCCAGAAATGGCTTTAAATTGGAAGGGGATTAGACATTAGGAAGAAATTCTTTACAATGAGGTTGAGGAGGCCATGGCCCAGGTTGCCCAGAGAAGTGGTGGCTGCCCCATCCCTGGAGGTGTTCAAGGACAGGCTGGATGGAGCTTTGAGCCCTTGATCCAGTGGGAGGTGTCCCTGCCTGTGGAAGGGGGTGGAACTGGATGGGCTTTGAGGTCCCTTCCAACTCAAACCATTCCATGATTCTACAATTCTATATCTCCTAAAATCAGGTCTCATTTCCACCACAGAATCACAGAATCACAGAATAACCAGGTTGGAAGAGACCCACCGGATCATCAAGTCCAACCATTCCTACCAAACACTAAACCATATCCCTCAGCACCTCGTCCACCCGTGCCTTAAACACCTCCAGGGAAGGTGAATCAACCACCTCCCTGGGCAGCCTCTGCCAGTGCCCAATGACCCTTTCTGTAAAGAATTTTTTCCTAACGTCTAGCCTAAACCTCCCCTGGCGGAGCTTGAGGCCATTCCCTCTTGTCCTGTCCCCTGTCACTTGGGAGAAGAGGCCAGCACCCTCCTCTCTACAACCTCCTTTCAGGTAGTTGTAGAGAGCAATGAGGTCTCCCCTCAGCCTCCTCTTCTCCAGGCTAAACAGCCCCAGCTCTCTCAGCCGCTCCTCATAAGGCCTGTTCTCCAGCCCTTTCACCAGCTTTGTTGCTCTTCTCTGGACTCTCTCCAGAGCCTCAACATCCTTCTTGTGGTGAGGGGCCCAGAACTGAACACAGTATTCAAGGAGCGGTCTCACCAGTGCCGAGTACAGAGGGAGGATAACCTCCCTGGACCTGCTGGTCACGCCGTTTCTGATCCAAGCCAAGATGCCATTGGCCTTCTTGGCCACCTGGGCCACTGCTGGCTCATGTTCAGTCGCTGTCAACCAACACACCCAGGTCCCTCTCCTCCAGGCAGCTTTCTAGACAGACTTCTCCCAGTCTGTAGCACTGCAAAAGTGCTACACGAGGGTCTGTGCTCTAAAGAAATGTCCTGAACCCACAAGGGAAGTGAGAGAATTGAAATACTTGTACCACATCAAGAAGATGTGCGTTCCCAGGCCTCTAAACTTAGACTAGTACCTACCTCTTCACTTTATGCCTGATGTCCCAGCCATTACCGGAGAAGTGGGGTGAGAAAAGGTATTCCTATTTGAGAAGTGGGTATTTATTTTCTTTCACAGCCCGTCCAGCTGGGTTGGCCACCACAATATATTCTGCACTTCTCCACTAGTCAAGCATGATGCCTTCACTTAAATAGCACAGGATAGAAAGTCTACGTTTGTCCTTGTGAATGACAAATTCCTAGTCAGTAGGACACCAAACTAGGTAAGACACATGCAAATCTTGTGCACAGGAAGATCAACATTTATATTAGTACACATTTGTCTACAAGTTTTCTATAGTTACTGTGTCCTTTTTCCTAAGCAATGACATATAAACACACCATAAAGCAGTGATGCATCATATGGGAAAATAAGTCTCTTGGACCAACGACCTTTCCTGAAAGCTCAATGGCAAACTATATGAAATGAAAAAAAATCAACAATCTGATTTCAATCATTATGCTATGCAGACACAAGGGAAAGAGTCTGGAAAAAAAAAAAAGAGACAAACCCAGAATGAGGTTTTCACAGATGTTACCTTACTAGGGTTCCCACTATTTGACAGGATAAGCCGGAAGAGAGCCTATTTTTGTATCTCAAGCTAAGCTGTTAGAAGCTATTTTTAATTCTACTGTAATGATGAGTACTTTCATTTCCCTTAGCAAACCAATAAAAAAAAAAAAAAACAACAGAAGACAAAGTCATGTAATAGGGAATAGCAGGCAAGGAAAGCAAGGAAAGAGGCAAGGAGTTAGCTCTAAGATGCTAATTCTACAAACAGAGGATGATGCACGTATTAAAGGGGAAAAAATGGAAATTTTTCAGAACACCGAGGAATCTGAAGTGATTGTGGATGTCACCAAAAATAGCCAACCATAATAGGACAGATACAAACTCCTACGCTTGTGATATCTGCACAGGGTTTATATTTTCCACAAGTTAAGCAGTCAGCACTCCATATGCATGTCATGCTCAGATGTATGCAAACTAGAGAGTTCTCCAATAACTTCATCTTCGTCCTGTATGTAATTAGGGTTACACCTAAGCATCACTGCAAATACACTTGGTTTCTGTCCTCCACCCCGCAAGATACAGTCCTTGGTGCAAGTAGACAACACAACTGCATTCCTTCCATTTTTGTTGTCCTTCAGCCCACACAGTAGATAAGCAGATTACTGGTTCTGTATAACATTTCCTTTTGCTAGGCTTCAGCGTTTTAAAGCTCTTTGACTGCTCATTTTCCTTCACTGGCAAATCTTACTTCTTAAATTCAGGCTATGAATTCATGAAGCACACCTTGAGAATCTGGTCACCAGAGCTCCGGGATTAACTGTGCCATTTGCATAACGGTAAACTTAATGTTGCACTTCCAGAGCTTGTATCCTCTAAATTGCACTTACTGATGAAATACAAAATCCTCTAAAAGGGTTTTCCAACCTAAACCAATTTGTAAAGTTGCTTTTTTTTTTATCTAAAACATTAAAGAAATTAAAGTGATCGGCATATAATTAGATTAATTATTCATATCTTCCAAGTTGCTTTAATTCTAATATATAAAAAAAGATTAAATATCCACTCAAAGGATTAGGCAAAAAGTCAAGCAGCGGCAACACATTTACATTACCTTACTGGGCAAATTAGAAAACTAATTAGTCTAAAGTTTTATGAAAATGAATTGGATCTGCATCCACACACCGACACTACTTTAAATATTCAGAATTGACACTCGTATTATTTCCTCATGCTTGTAGCCGAGTTAGCCTCCTGCCTCTGCAACTGCCGCTATGCTGGCACAGCTCGGCTTTTGTTCTAACCAGGGAAAATTAAATCTTGACCTAAATTTATGAAAAGCTAAAAATGTTCCAGTCAACTGTATGAAAATGAAAAGTCCAAGAAAGCCTCATTATAAATCTTACACCAATACTGCTGAAATGGTCTGAAATAATTCCTTATGAAAATCAAAAGATGGTCTTAGTTGCCTTTCTGATGCTTCTTTCTGATCTCCATTTCTTTCTTCTGAAAGTGCATGCAATTTCATAAAATCATAGAATAGTTTGGGTTGGAAGGGACCTTAAAGATCATCCAGTTCCAACCGTGTTCCACTAGATCAGGCTGCCAAAAGCCCCATCCAAGCTGGCCTTGAACACCTCCAGGGATGGGGCAGCCACCACTGCTCTGGGCAACATGTTCCAGTGCCTTATCACGCTCACCATGAAGAAATCCCTCCTTATGTCTAGTCTCAATCTGCCCCTCTCCAGTTTATCCCCATTGCCCCTCATCCTATCACCACAAGCCTCTGTGAACTGCCCCTCCCCAGCTTTCTTGTAGCCCCTTCAGGAACTGGAAGGTCGCTATAAGATCTCCTCGGAGCCTTCTCTTCTCCAGGCTGAACAACCCCAACTCTCTCAGCCTGTCCTCAGATGGGAGGTCCTTCAGCCCTCTGATCATCTTTGTAGCCTCCTCTGGACACATTCCAACAGTTCCATCTCCTTCTTATGTTGAGGATTCTGGAACTGGACACAACATTCCAGGTGAGGTCTCACAAGAGAGGACTAGAGGGGCAGAATCACCTCCCTACAAAGGGGCAGAATCACCTCCCTAATTTCCAGTGTGCTGCACTGTTTTCTCCTCTTCTCAAACCATACGAATATTCATTACAAGTCCAAGATTGTGTACTATAAACAACTCTACTCCCCTTCTTTGAAGATTGTTCCTTGCTGAATAAAGAAATCTCAGAGGAGTACAAGGAAAACCAAAATACAGACTTTCCAATCCCAAGTTTTTGCTGAGACAGTGCTGCAGGGTGGTTTCTAGAAGATAATGAGTACTCCTAAACATCACTGACACTCTCTATGGTCAGATTGTCTTGTTCTGAGTAGAAAAAAAAAACTATTAAAGAATAATATTTCCATTAGCTCATTCACTACTGAAAAAAAAGCCCAACAATGTTTGTATCTTGAAGATAATGTCTGTTTTGATCTTGTGGGCAAAGGAACATATTGTTCTAGTTTCTTAAGGTTGTTACTCACCCTTATCTAAGGTAAAATGAAACCCCTTGCTTTTAACAGTTTTCCAAAGAATTGCTTTGCCTATTTTTAGCCACGTAAGCTATGTAACGCCTTAAAAGCAGACCGCACCGTATCAAAGCATACTTCTTCATTACACAAGGCCCACAGTAAGATAAACGAATTACCTTCAGAAAATCCTAAACAGGGTATTCATGTCTGGGATGCACAGTGACACCTGGAGACAAAAGTCAATATTTTCAGAATTACACTCTATAAAATGATTATTAGAAACATTCCTTTGACTTTATCTCTGTTATCATAGAATCATGGAAGCATAGAATGGTTTGGGTTTGAAGGGATCTTAAAGCCCCTCCAGTTCCACCCCCTGCCATGGGCAGGGACACCTCCCACTGGATCCAGGGCTCCAAGCCCCATCCAGTCTGTCCTTGAACCCCTCCAGGGATGGGGCAGCTATGACATCTCTGGGAAACCTGGGCCAGGGCCTCCCCACCCTGACAGCAAAACATTTCTTCCTAAGATCTCATCTCAATCCCCCCTCTTTCGGATTAAAATCATTGCCCCTCATCCTATCCCTGCGCTCCCTGATCAAGATCCCCTCCCCAGCCTTCCTGGAGCCCCTTTAAGCTAAGGTGTCCCTGGAGTCTTCTCTTCTCCAGGCTGAACAATCTCAGCTCTCTCAGCTTGTCCTTGTATGGAAGGTGCTCCAGCCCTCGGACCAGCTTTATAGCCTCCTCCAGACTTGCTCCAACAGATCCATGTCAAAACATCTAGGTTTGTTGTTTCATGCTTTCAAGCAGCTGGATCCTTATCCAGCTCATTAAGTCAGCAGTGCAGGGTAGTTGCTTTGCAAGAGCCAAAGAAGCAGGGGGTTACAGGCTGGGAGAGGCTTACTCATACACCTTGATTTTGTGAAACGTTTGCTGCCCATTGGCCATAACCGCGAGCACGGCTGACAACACAACAGCTCGGTGTAAGGTCAGTCCAGCAGAGCTCCTAATGGCACTCGGCAACCCAGGAAGGCAGGCTTTTCAAGCCACTTCTCTCCACAGTGATGCTATATGCATCATGCAATTAACTCCTTGATGGAGTTAGGAAGCAGTATTTTGCTCTGACCAATGAAAGGAGCTTTACATGACAATCATCTCGGATGGACTATTAGAGTTCATCTCAACACCAAGTGGCCAACTACTAAGCAGCTGGAGGTTCTGTCTGTAATAGAGAAGATAATTAGGGTAGCTTGCTGACAGCAGAAGGAGCACTTGCCCTGCCATGAAGGCGGCTGAAAGTTTGAAGAAATAAGAAACACTAGAAGGAAGGTAAATTCACTAGAATAAGCACTTGGTGCTTTAGAGCATAATTATCAGATAGAAAACACGTTGTTTAGCATACTTTATGTTAATGGAGGGCTAGTATGGCCCACTGTGCATAATTTAGCTGAACAATTGATAAGAAATTTTAATACATATATATATATGATTACGGCTACAGAAAAAAAAGGCAAAACACAAGAGAGATCATAATAGGCACACGTGAACTCTGAAGGCCTAATTACATCACGGGGGAGGGTAAGCAGTTACTGCTGAATCAAGCAGAAAATTGGGGTAATTTGTAAACAGGTAGAGCTGTTATCCAGGTGCACTGGCATGTGCGTGGGGGCTGGCGGTGGGGCACCGGACGGAGGACTTCCATCTCCCTTACAGAGCAAGCAGTCCGGCTGCCTGCAAAGCATAAGCAAAGGAAATTAAAGAATGAAAAGGGGGCAAACAGCCACCCCTGCCCATCCACTGCAGCCCCATACCCAGCAACCAGCCAAGAGCTGGACAACCTGGTGCAGCAGGATGTTTGCAGGAGAAGAAATTCCATCTGCGGGTAAAACGTGAAGTTAGTACTTGTGTGTGTGAAGCTCAGAGATAAAGCTAACAGACTTGGTATTCTGCCATCAGCACACTCCCTATTCCACTGAGAGCAAAATATTTCATACATGGCTCCACAACAGCAGAAGGAACCACACAGAGGTAAGCTGCTGCCAGCAATGCAAGTCCTTTGGTTCTGGAGTCCTCAGCACAGGAAGGACATGGAGCTGCTGGAGAGAGCCCAGAGGAGGACACAGAGATGACCCAAGGGCTGGAGAACCTCCCACACCAGGACAGGCTGAGAGAGTTAGGGTTGTTCAGCCTGGAGAAGAGAAGGCTCCAGGGAGACCTTAGAGCAGCTTCCAGTGCTGAAAGGAGCTCCAGGAAAGATGGGGAGGGGCTCTGGATCAGGGAGTGCAGGGATAGGACGAGGGGAATGGGTTTCATCTGAAAGAGGGGAGATTGAGATGAGATCTTAGGGAGAAATGTTTTCCTGTGAGGGTGGGGAGGCCCTGGCCCAGGTTTCCCAGAGATGTCATAGCTGCCCCATCCCTGGAGGGATTCCAGGCCAGTTTGGATGGGGCTTGGAGCCCCTGATCCAGTGGGAGGTGTCCTTGGCAATGGCAGGAGGGTGGAACTGGAAGGGATTTGTGGTCCCTTTTGACCCAAACCATTCTATTCTACAATTCTATGATCATGCCTGGCAGGGGCATGGTCTCTCCCTCCGAGTTTCTTTAGGTGGCCAGTTATGGTAGGGAGAAAGAGAAATCAAGCTCCTGGCACTTCCAGGAAGTATCCCAAAGGTACTTATGGATGGATGGATGGATGGATGGAAGAAGCTGTCTTGCACTAGCCAAATGTCACAGAAAAAGATTTGAAACTATTTTAAAAAAATAGTAATAGAACATGATATTTTAACACATTATCTGTCTTTGGGGTGACAGAGTAGTTAAAACATCTCCTGGTGCCTTCTAAAGTAGGAGTTTGAGTCTAACTCTGACCTCTGCTAACAAAAGGAATCCGAGTGGGCTGGTTGGTGTGTGACTGATGCCCAGTTGGCCAAGCACTGTAGCTGCATCCTAACCTGCTTCAGAACAGTTCTACTGCCCAGCCAAATGCTTATCCCTGATGCATCAAAAATGTGGGAAGAAAAAAAACATTTTGGAACTTCTTTTATCTCAGATTAAGTGCTCATACATGTAGATTCCAAGGCCTGAAGGTTTAACTAGAAACTCATAAAATAGCCCTTGACAGCACTGAATGTGAAACATCCTCAATGGTTTCGGAGAGGTTGCTTCCACTTGCATTGCTATGATATCTAGCAGATGTTACTAAAATGAGAAAGCACATTTGCTTCTTCCATGCAGGCCATGGGTGCACAGCAATTCTGGCAAGTCCAGGGCTTGGTTTTTCCTGAGCAGACTCATTCACCTCATTAGCAATATGCAAAGAACAATAAAACAGGCCAGTCTCTTTAGAACCTGGCTTAGTGGCAATCACAGCCTTCGAAGTCCCATGATCCAAGGACAGACCTGCCAGTTCCATGGCCCCAGCCATGGCTACCAGCTATGGAAGCATCCCAGGAGCCACTAAGCCACTGTTTTCAGACCATGGGAGTGAGCTGTCAGAATTGACATGTATTGATGTTGCACCTTTGCTGTATTTTTAAGGGTCTCCAGGATGACCAGCCAGCCCCAGCCACCAAATCGCAGCTGAAGCTTGCAAAGGAATTTAAGGAGGAGGAGTGGGTATTTCAAACTGCAGAAAGCTAGGACTGTTTTCTAATGATTTTTTTTTACATTAAACCCCCTCCATCTGTGCCTTTTTGTGCCAGACAGATCAGTAATTATCAGGAAATCCCTTCACTTTTAATCTACATCAGTATGAATGCAATCTCAGAGCAGCCCACGGTGACTGGAAGCTATTATTTTCATAGGAAATAATAGTGACTGGAAGTGATAACTCACGGTGCTCAGTGTGTGTGTCATCATCTGATAACACGCACGGCTGTACATCCTACCACAGCGTTCTGGTGCAGGGCTCCAATAGCCTTTATTACAGGGGAACGATTGAACCAGAAACCTTGTCAAATCTGCCAGGGAGGCTGTGTGGGTTGTATCAACATGGAACTTCCATTCATTATTTATGGACATAAAAATTTGGGGCCTTGGAACTGGCAGCGTGAAAAGCTGTTTTAATTTGAGCTATAATTCTCTTTTGTACTCTCAGTCATCAACTGTGGCTCAGATAAACGTTTAGTTGGGGGAGCGAGATTGTGGCACGGAGAAAAAAAATAGCAACCCAAGGATATTTAGCTCTCCTCCCAAAAATTCTTCCTGGAAATACTCTTGCAAAACCCTCTGCCCACTTGAACAGAGTGCTTATGATTAACTGCAGATGAGCCCAGCCATTTGCATATGTAGTTAATTTGCTCTAAATTTCCATGCTGTATTATAACACTAATGATCGCTAATAATAGACAAACCCACAGTTTATTGAGTAAGTAATTTGAGACATTATGGTTTTTATCATGTGAATAGGATCAGGCTGACCAATTTAAACTGGGCAGAAAGAGATAAATAACATGTAAATCAATCACAACACCAGCACGCTCTGGTTCTCTGAAAAATGATACGGATTGATCGGTGAAAAGGCGGCCCCGTGAGCAACTGCCTGTAGGAAATAGTCAATAAACTTCCACGCTCAAGAAGGAAAGGTCACACGTGGAAGGAAGTTTATACCTAAACTGCAAAAGGGATTCTATCAGCTGACTGCACGGGCTCAGATGAGGCTGCATTTTGTCCCGATGGGCGAGGCAAGCTTTTAAAGAATAATGAAGACAGATAACAGATCACGCAGCCAATGAAAAGGAAACCATTCTAAACACAGACAAAACTATGCAAAAAAGAGTTGCATTCAGGCTTGCAGTCACAGCTATCTTCTACAATCATATAAACAGGAGAGCCATCATGTGCTGTCTGAGAGATGGCGTTCAGGACTAAAATAGATCCTTCCATTTGTTTTTCCTATATAGGAATTTTAGTTTTGATTGAAGCAATTATTTTTAACTTTAGAAAACACTGAGGATTCATTAATTAAAAATCCTATTTAGCACATTTGTAATTAATTGCTTTAAAGAATAGTTAAAAATAGAAAATAACTGAAGTACATTTAATAACTTCATGAGCGATTAGTGCACTTGAATGAAGAGTACCTGCCTCTGGCACTGGGACTTGCAAAGTATTTGGGGAATTTTGAATGAAGTTTTGTTTAGTAGAAAGCATTATTAATTTTTAGATAACAAAGGAAAGTAGAAGAAGGCATTTCTTGGACTTTTTCTTTCTTCCGACTTCACTATGTGAGCCTCAGACAGGGATTTCACTCCAGCAGAAGGCAGCTACACATACATCTCTCCAAACCCTGGTAATAATGCTTAGAGGCAGAGCCAGAGGAGAAAGATTTCATATAATGTCTCCACAGTACTCTTCTGGGAATAAGAGTTAGCATATGAATTGAACTTGCACCCAGTTATCTCATGACTGCAGCTTACCCTCGATCACAAGACAAAAATACTACAAAATATACTGTGGGGAACAATTCTTGATTGTTTCCAGGGTATGGATTAAGTGTAGCCAAATGACTCCTTTTCTCTGCTCACAGTCTTTTATGGCCAGCAGGCCAGTCAGATACTTCATATTTAAATAGAAAACCTGGACATGGATCACACTATATTCCACTTTTTCTCACCCATTTTTATTAGATGGTGCTCAAAATACATCCTTTTTTTATTATTATTATTTAAATGCAACTAATTTCATGCATGAATGTGTGGTGTCATGTCCTGGAGTGATTTTGTACTGACAAGTCTAGCATATCAGAACCCGTGAAATCTGGGAATAAAAATACCCCAGCACTGCCTATTGTGCCTCTCAGGGAAATGTTTTGTTAAACATTGCAAATTCCTTTTGTTGAAGCAATGAGATGCTTTCTCAAAAAGGGAGCACAAAGAGAAAATGAATACTGCACAAAAAGGGAAGAACATAATAAGGAGGCAGAAAGATGCCAAAAAGAGATGATCCTGAGGTCTTTCCGTCTTCACCTGTGTTTAGATAAAGTCAGAATCAGAATCATGGAATGGTTTGGGTCAGAAAGGACCTTAAAATCATGCAGTTGAAACCACCCCCCGCCATGGGCAGGGACACCTCCCACTGGATCAGGGGCTCCAAGCCCCATCCAACCTGGCCTTGAACACCTCCAGGGATGGGGCAGCTATGACATCTCTGGGCAACCTGGGCCAGGGCCTCCCCACCCTTACAGCAAAACATTTCTTCCTAAAATCTCATCTCAATCCCCCATCTTTCAGCTGGAAACCATTTCCTCACATCCTATCCCTGCACTCCCTGATCAAGAGACCCTCCCCAGCTTTCCTGGAGCCCCTTTCAGTCTGGAAGCTGCTCTAAGGTTTCCTCACAGCCTTCTCTTCTCCACAATTAATAACCCCAACTCTGTCATCTTGTCCTTGTACAGGAGGTGCTCCAGCCCTCAGATCATCTTTGCGGCCTCCTCTGCATTGCTTCAGCAGCTCCATGTCCTTCCTGTGCTGGGGACTCCAGAATTGGACACAGGGCTCCAGAGTGGAGCAGAGGGGCAGAATCCCCTCCTTCACCCTGCTGGTCCCGCTGCTTTGGATGCAGCCCAGGACACTGTTGGTTTCTGGGCCGTGAGCGCACGTTGCCGGCTCATGTTGAGCTTCTCATCTCCCAGCACCCCGAGCCCTTCTCCTCAGGGCTGCTCCCAATCCATTCTCCACCCAGTCTATAACTTTGCTTGGAATTGCCCCAACCCAGGCACAGGACCTTGCCCTTGGCTTGTTGAACATCATGAGGGTTGTGCAGCCCCACTTCTCTAGCCCACCCTCTGGATGGCAGCACATTGAGAGTGCCACACAGCTTGGTGTCATCATCAAACTTGCTGAAGGTGCCCTCAATCCCACTGTCCATGTCTGCAACAAAGATATTAAACAACACCGGTCCCAATACTTGAGAATGCTTGAGAAACTGTCACCTCTGGCCTGGACAGGCGCTCACTCTCCTGGGTGGAAAACTGGTTGGCTGGAGGGCCCAGAGAGTGGTGGGAAATGGAGTTAACTCCAGCTGGAGGCCAGTGACAAGTGGGGTTCCCCAGGGCTCAGTGCTGGGTCCAGCCCTGTTCAATGTCTTTATCAATGACCTGGATGAAGGCATCGAGTGCACCCTTAGCAAGTTTGTGGATGACACTAAGCTGGGTGAAAATGTTGATCTGCTGGAGGGTAGAGAGGCTCTGCAAAGGGATCTGAACAGGCTGGACCGCTGGGCAGAGCCCAATGGCAGGAGGTTTAACAAGGCCAAATGCCGGGTCCTGCACTTGGGGCACAACAACCCTATGCAGTGCTACAGACTAGGAGAAGCTGCCTGGAGGAGAGGGACCTGGGGGTGTTGGTTGACAACCGACTGAACATGAGCCAGCAGTGGCCCAGGTGGCCAAGAAGGCCAATGGCATCTTGGCTTGGATCAGAAACAGTGTGACCAGCAGGTCCAGGGAAGTTATTCTCCCTCTGTACTCAGCACTGGTGACACCGCTCCTCGAATCCTGTGTTCAGTTCTGGGCCCCTCACCACAAGAAGGATGTTGAGGCTCTGGAGAGAGTCCAGAGAAGAGCAACAAAGCTGGTGAGGGGGCTGGAGAGCTGGGGTTGTTTAGCCTGGAGAAGAGGAGGCTGAGGGGAGACCTCATTGCTCTCTATAACTACCTGAAAGGAGGTTGTAGAGAGGAGGGTGCTGGCCTCTTCTCCCAAGTGACAGGGGACAGGACAAGAGGGAATGGCCTCAAGCTCCGCCAGGGGAGATTTAGGCTGGACACTAGGAAAAAATTTTTCACAGAAAGGGTCATTGGGCAGTGGCAGAGGCTGCCCAGGGAAGTTGTTGATTCACCTTCCCTGGAGGTGTTTAAGGGACGGGTGGACGAGGTGCTGAGGGACATGGTTTAGTGTTTGATAGGAATGGTTGGACTCGATGATCTGGTGGGTCTCTTCCAACCTGGTTATTCTATGATTCTATGAATACCGACTTTTGGGAGAGACCGACACAGCTAGGGCCCAGCTTTAACAAAGTATTAAGCACAGATGGCACTGAATGAAAGTAGCCAACTTGGTTTCCCCACTGATTTTTTTTCCAGAAGCCTGGACTATGTGGAAAACAAAGATAACCATTCACCTCTGCTGCACTTGAGTGAGTGGTGGAAAGCAGAAATGCCCCCACCGAAAGCCCTGCCAACATCTCTCAAACAGAGGAAGCCTCTGCTCAGTGCAGCTGCTCTGATAGAAAATAAGGATTACCCTTAGCAGCAGAGGATGGCAGAGTCCTTGTGGCTGACCAGATTCCAAACTGAAGGGAAAAATTTCTTCACAGAAAGGGTAGTCAGGCCGTGGCAGAGGCTGTCCAGGGAGGTGATGGAGTCTCCATTCCCGAAACTGCTTAGAAGATGGGTAGATGAGGTGCTCAGGAATTTGGTTCAACAGTGGACAGGTACAGTTGGACTCAATGACCTCAAAAGTCTTTTCTAGCCAAATGATTCTATGATTCTATGAAACAACTTGAACAAATACAGTATGAGGCACAGTGAGCAGAATCAGAGCGGATGCTCTGCTCTCACACAGACCAGTGACTAACTGCTGCAGCCAAGTGCTGCTCACAACAGGACATTTGGACCACTAGCTATCAGGCTGTAGATTCAACTGTGCTGTCGCTGAAATATGTGATGGGGCAGCACTGCTCCCCTCACTCCGCTTGCTCTGAAGGTGGCTGCGCTCCCAGCTATCCCGCTGTGTTATTCATTTCCAGAGCATTGCTCCGGATAGGCAGCCAGGCTTAAAGGAGCCACTTTTATCTTCAAGCGTAATTCTCCACTCATACATTGGGAGAAACACTTCGCACCTTGTAAACTTTTAGATAGCTCAGCTGAGCTGAAATGGACTCAATATTTTTAAGGACTCACGGACCAAGTGTGACTGAAGCCTGCACGCATCATCTGCATTCGAGCCATAGCGCTGGCTGTGCCTCCTGACTCAGTGCACTGTCAGCAGAATCTGCTTAAGCATGTCCTTTCTTCTTCTTTTTTCAATTATTTAACACATTTTAAACATTAACTTTAAATGAAAAATGCTAGGATCAAAAAAAGTTTCTAATCAAAAAGTATCCTCACATTTTATGAAAAATAATTAATCAATCTCCCAATAATTCATAGGATGCATGCTATGCTTCTTCTGTCTATTTTGGATCTGTAATCATAGATGCGGTTAATTAAGCTGAGTCCATGTTTTCCTAGGCCAGGCCAGAATGAGAGCACCTAAAGTCACAGTATATGTCCATGCTGATGTACAACTAGCCAAGCTGGCTGCCCTACCTGCTCCCTAGTTGATATCCTGTAGCCCATCACAAAACCTTCCCCACTCGGCAGCCTTCTCCAACAAAGCCCTAACCTATAACTCAGATGCATCTGGGCCACCAGTGTCAAACCCTCCTGAGGAACCTCATGGTTCATTTATTTTTGTGGTTGAAGTTAGTCTTGAGCTTGGGTGCACCCTCTCCACAGCACACTCTTGTCTCAGCTGAGCTGACTAAATTGCTTGTGAGGCTCCACTGAAAACTGAACCACCAACCTGAGCCTGGAGTCAGAAACCGAAGCGATAAAAAAAGTAGAGAAGTGGCATAATTTGCTAGGGGTGAGGCACTGAAGAACATCTTAGAGGAAATCACCTCAGGGAAGCAATGCCCAAGCAGTAGAATTTTACAGATCCCAAGCGATCAAGTTCCCCTGAACCACTTTTGGAGTTCAGCTTCTCTCAGATATTAAAGAAATGTCCCTCTTGGATTGATCTTTTTCTCTTTTCTCAGTGATTGCTGGATAATTTTTCTACAATTTAAAATTTTTTAATGTAACCTTTTCTGCCCAGAAATTTACCCAGAGCTCTGAAGCACTTTTTTTTTTTTTCACTTTACCACCTCCAGTTGTAACAAAAGATCTTGTAGGTGCAGTGTTCAATCTCTCTGTCCTCGAAGGAGATGAATGGGAACAACTGTCACAGACTCTGGCTGCTCCATCGATTGTTATATGGAGAAGAAGATAAACCACATTGGTCTCTTAGAGGGGTTGGCTGTGCTACACGCACTGAAGTAAAGCAGAACAATCATTTGATTTGAGCACGAAAATGAGAGAAGATCGCTGGAAGCCCACATCGCCTGAGCCACTGTTTGACGCGGGAACTTCTAAGAATAAAAGTCTTGTTGAAATAACGATACAGCGGTTCAAGAACAAGACAATAGATGTCATTTCTGTGTAATGATTGTTCATGATACTCATTTGGAAAGTCCAAGTATCCATCTCCTGAGAGTCTCAGCTTTACAGATGTCTGTGGAAACAATTTTTCATTCCTCCTCATTCTAGCACAGCTTCCCCTTTCTTTATAGATATTTATCAGGCTTGGGTGAGAGCCATATCTACAAAATACAAAAAATAAGGTCTTTTTTTTTAAAAGAGTAGCATTTTAAAATTTTGGTAAAACTTAGTAATTCTTAAAATGGTAATGAATTTTAGCTTGGCTTGTCCATCTGAAAATTCCAGGGCCAACATCCAGGAACTTCATACCAGCAATATAATTTTAAAGGTACTAAATAATCCCTTTATGGCAAGTAACGAAGCACTGTTGGACTTGAAAAATGGAATTAAAATCAACAGGATTTTTAGCAATGTGAAGATGATAGAATTAGAGTTGTGAAGGCAGTTAATCATACCAGTAAGATGGATAATTAAAAATTACCTTCTCAAAAGTGGAGATCTGATCTATTGCATATTTGTCAAAATTTCAGATTGGACAAGTGATATCACAGATGAATTCCTGTTGTTATTCTATTTCTGTAGTGTTTTCTGGGGTGTCTTGGATCAGAATCTTACACGATGTGTCAGAACATAAGTTATGCAACACTAAAAGTAAAGATATTTTTTCAAATGGATGTTTCAATACCTAATCTGAATTTATTGTGGTGGATGGAAGCAAAGAGAATGCTAAAGAGGACTCGACATCGCTGAACAGTCAGATACCGCAACTCATTTGCCATCTCATGTTAATTAGCTTTCCTTGTTATTCAGGGAATGGAGCACACTAGAAAAAAAAGTGGCATGTTTCGTGCTTTCTAGACCTGATTGAGATCGCATCTTTTCAGCATAGCTGGCACTTCCATGGGCATAAGCAACCAGAGCGGGATGGAACCATGATGAATTTCCAAACAAAAGCGCTTTGCAGAAGAGCAAGAGTAGCAGCAGCAATGTGTAAAGACCTCTGCAAACACATACACTACAAGAAGGAACCACACAGATGTGAACCAAGCCTCTGTGATCATTCACTCTCAAAATCAATATTCACAGCCAGGAAGTTTTCAAAAATCCTTTGAGAAGAAGCATTCAAAAAAGAAGCCTGAGAAAAAATGATGGTCCAATGGGTCAGGGAACCAAATTGGGGTTCTGCCTGAACTTGTTCTATTTCTAATCCTGTCTCTGTTTCACCTGGAATAACTTAGCTTTCCTATGCTTCATCTGTCTCCTCTTTAAAGTGAGGACAAGAGTCACATACCTTTTTCAAGCTATTTGTGATTTATAAGGAAGAAACCCTACCGAAAGGACAGGTATTATCTTGCCAGCCATGCTATTGCTTTTGTTTGCAGTCAGTTCTTCAATGGAAACCAGATTATCCACCCTCAAATTCATAAGGAAATATTGGCCTTATATTGGAAGATCTTTCACGGAGAACCAAAATAACAGAGCAGCAGAAAACTCCATTACATGCAAAAAATCATGAAGTAGCAAGCCGGAATTGCAGGAGGGGGACAGCATTAAGGTAACCTGCTCCCTTTGTATCAGAAATACCAAAACTTACTTCCTACATTTCCAATACATGCATTTTCCTACCTAAGCAATGTTGCATATAGTCTGCTTACTGGTGTTTTCAACCAAAACTTCATCTGAGTGGAGCCCTCAGTGTGGGAATTATGAAGTAGCTATTAATTTCCAAGTCCAATTATGCAATTACAATTAATCATTGCTACTCTCTGCATGCATCAAAACATACTGACAAACACAGCCCCTAACACAAGAATATGTGATATATCTTTAAACAGAGGGGTTTCTGGGGATTCATTACATCAGTTCATAATCCACACCTTTTTATGACATCTCCATCATGAGGATCATAGAATTACAGAACGGTTTGGGTTGGGAGGGACCTTAAAGATCACCCATTACCATCCCCCTCCCATGGGCAGGGACACCTCCCACTGGATTAGGGGCTCCAAGCCCCATCCATCCTGGCCTTGAATCCCTCCAGGGATGATGCAGCCACCACTGCTCTGGGCAGCCTGAGCCAGGGCCTCCCCACCTGCACATGAAAAAATCCTGTGGATGTGTGAGGTTCATTTTCAGTGACACTAATGGATGTGGTTCATCCATAGTTCTCATGAAGGATCTTCTGATATTGGATATGATTCCCACCACACATCACATGGCAACATCTTGCAAGAGGTCAGATAAGTCTGAGCCCCCCTTATAAATGCTGGAGTTGATTAGCTACTTGGTGAGTAGTACAAACATGTAGAAGGTACTGGTTGGCTCATATTGTTTGTGGGGCTTCCACAGTGGGTGAAATTTAATTTAGTTAGCATATTGTGTCTTTCAACTCCAAGCACTCACTAGATCTATAACTACACATGCACTGCAGATAAAAGATTTACCGAGTGGCTGAAGAGTATCCTTGTTGCCTGTGGTTTAATGAACCAAAAACATGGTATAACCAGGACTGAAAAATAGAATCATAGAAACATAGAATCACCAGGTTGGAAGAGACTCACCGGATCATTGAGTCCAACCATTCCTATCAAACACTAAACCATGCCGAGCAACTGAGAACATTCTTCATAGTAGTAGCTACCCCCCAGGACTCAAAAGTTAAGAGCAGAGTTATAGATTCGGCTTTCTTCTGAGAGATGGTGTGGCACGGCGTAAGGAATAATGGTTGGCACTGACTCAGTTCCTTTGTGGTGAAGTCTGCAGAGGCATCTTAACCTGTCACAGCTAATGGGTTTTGCTATGGATGCCAAAGCATAACATGGTGAAAGCATTTGAAGAAAAATCATAAAAATATCTAAAGCACTGATAGTCTCAAGGGCGGTTTAAATATATATATGTATATAAAAATATACACTTTTTTTTTTGCCAATTGATTTTCAGAAGCCCTACAAACACGGTAGGAGAGCAAAGTTAATGAAGAAGTAATGAAATAACTGAGGGGGAAAAAAAGAATTGTAAAAGTTTTTTTAAGTAATACAAAATCATTACCAAGTCCTGGGTAGACATCCATTTTTAAACAATGGCTGTAATAACGGAAAATTAGGCTCCATGACTTATTCATAGGCTTCTGGTTAACACTGTTCTCCACTTCAGGCAGTTCACTCTATAAATAGCATCTTTAGGTGAGATGCTATTGTTTTGGCCTTGCAATATGAAAAATAAGTACTTGTTCTTTTGGATTAGAGATCATATCTCTGCAACCTGTACCCACACCTGAAGACAGACATTTCAGTGCAGATCATGGAGGAATTGCTTCTGTTTGGAAAGGGAGAGAGAACCTGAAAGTGATAAATATTCTGCTTTTAACTCTAAAATTTCAGTTGCCCATTTGATACAGAAATCGTAAAAATTTAAAGGAAGAAAAAAGTATTTGATGAGTCTACAATCTTTCTACTTAAGGGATATTCAGAGGACCTATAAATCCTCAGTGGAATTAATAATTGAGACTCTTGAAAGCTCTAAAAGGAAATATTAAATATGCAAAATCTTGGTGAAAAGCATAATTAAGGCCATAAATGCCTAAAGTTTAAAGGGCAGGCTACCTCTCTCAAAGATTTTCCATGGTAACATTTACATGGAAGTATAACACAATACATTTTTAAGCAGCATTCTTTATTACCTTTCTTGCACCAATTTTTATCTTTTCCTTTCAGTATTAAAGAGTATATTTTAGAATACAATTTCCAAGATCTCCTGACTTAAATGGATAATGTGAAGGCCCACACTGCTTTTTTCTGTTATTAAAAGGTTAAAAATTTCACTCCTCCATCTTCACAGTTAATATTGTCTTCTGTGCAGTGTAAAACAGGGCTGAAGTTTTCGCTTATCCTCTCCTCTCCTCTCCTCTCCTCTCCTCTCCTCTCCTCTCCTCTCCTCTCCTCTCCTCTCCTCTCCTCTCCTCTCCTCTCCTCTCCTCTCCTCTCCTCTCCTCTCCTCTCCTCTCCTCTCCTCTCCTCTCCTCTCCTCTCCTCTCCTCTCCTCTCCTCTCCTCTCCTCTCCTCTCCTCTCCTCTCCTCTCCTCTCCTCTCCTCTCCTCTCCTCTCCTCTCCTCTCCTCTCCTCTCCTCTCCTCTCCTCTCCTCTCCTCTCCTCTCCTCTCCTCTCCTCTCCTCTCCTCTCCTCTCCTCTCCTCTCCTCTCCTCTCCTCTCCTCTCCTCTCCTCTCCTCTCCTCTCCTCTCCTCTCCTCTCCTCTCCTCTCCTCTCCTCTCCTCTCCTCTCCTCTCCTCTCCTCTCCTCTCCTCTCCTCTCCTCTCCTCTCCTCTCCTCTCCTCTCCTCTCCTCTCCTCTCCTCTCCTCTCCTCTCCTCTCCTCTCCTCTCCTCTCCTCTCCTCTCCTCTCCTCTCCTCTCCTCTCCTCTCCTCTCCTCTCCTCTCCTCTCCTCTCCTCTCCTCTCCTCCTCCAATTTTAACCACAGATCCTACCTTAAGAAGGAAGAAGTCTCCAGGCCTGACACAAAAGTCCTAAGACCCGCAACTGCGTTTGCCCAGCTGCAGGTATTTCAACATTTGAACCGACAGGAAAGCTGGGGAGGGGCTCTTGATCAGGGAGTGTAGGGATAGGACAAGGAGGGAATGGTTTTAAGCTGAAAGAGGGGAGACTGAGATGAGATCTGAGGAAGAAATGTTCTCCTGTGAGGATATGTTTTCCTTAGAGGCCCGGGCCCAGGTTGCCCAGAGCAGTGGTGGCTGCCCCATCCCTGGAGGGGTTCAAGGCCAGGTTGGATGGGGCTTGGAGCCCCTGATCCAGTGGGAGGTGTCCCTGCCCATGGCAGGGGGTGGAAATGGATGGGCTTTGAGGTCCCTTCCAATCCAAACCATTCCATGATTCAATGATTTCCAACGAGTATATACAGATATATCTATATGAGACCTATCTGTATGTATATGCCAGGTGGGCTCTCTTCAAGCAGACATAGCAATGCTTCATATTGCTTCCTGGAGGAACAAGGTCGCTGCTTTCAATAGTCCTGAATACTTACAATTAATTTAAAGATGTTACAGACAAGAGGTGCTTGGTACTTGTGACTATAAGGTCCTTGTGCTTTCCAGAACATGCTGACTTGATAAAAATACCAATCTTCAACTGGACAGGAAAAGAATCAGAGTTTGGTTTTTTTGCACATTAACCCCAGAAAGATGATATTTCATTTTGTACAAAGTGACTTGCAGAAAAATAGCCTTTCATTACAACGCAGCCTTCACACAGTTTCCGCCCCTCCAAATGGGCACTTTTTCTTGATACCGTCCCACCCCACGTATTTGGAAAACCTTCCCTCTTGGCAGGGATTTGTTTGCTTTTACACTCAAGCATTTCTGCTCACAGCGGGTTGTGAAGTAATGGAAGTTAATATCACACAATTCTGATAAACATCTCGCTTTTTTTCTTCCTCAGTTCCACTGTGACATGAATTTAACAGATAAAACATAAAAAAAAATCCCCACAGATTTAAAGATTAGTTTTGTATCATTTGAAAGAAGTGATTCCAAGTCTCTGTTGCTGCTTCATTGCTTTGTAACTCAAGAGCCTTACAGAGTGGGGCAAGCAAAGTGGGACAGAGATGATATTCACATGTCATAACTCCAGCAAGAGATCTCAGGGCAAAAGATCTCAGGGCGCTTCCAGTTCTATCAAAGCTGTGATTTCTCTGCTGATGCAATTACTCACTCATCAGCCTGGGCCATCCCTTTTGCCAGAGCCCTGGAAATGATCAAGTTAGGGACATCAGTCCAAAAGCATTCTTACTCTCCCACTCTTCTCTGCTGTTGTCATGCAAATTTTGCACTGAAGAGTAGATTTCAGGGTAAAAAGAAAGAGAAGAAACAAGTGAATCCAAGCTCAAAGGCAGTTACATTAATTTCCACAAATATTCAGGGTTAGTTTTACGAATGTGATATCGTACATAAGAAAACAAAAATGAAAGTATCAGCAATGAGGCAATTGTGAAATGCATTCCTTTCAGAGTACTTTTGTTGTAAGCATCACTAAGAAGCCTGCGTTCTTCCAGGGCAGAAGAAATGATGCATTTGTCGATAATGGCTTTGTAAGAATGTTTTAAACTGCATGTTCTGTTGTCATAAAGATCCAGCTATATATAGAAATATTATATATAAATGGAAACCACACTCTTAAGAACTAATTCAGCTATGTAGAGATAGATGCCTAGGTAATATAAGAGCATACATCTGCGTCTGGATTAGGATTAAAAAATAATAATAATGATACTCGATATCATTAGAAGATCAAGAAAGTTCTCCCCTATGACCTTCTTATAGATGGGAGGAATTTTATGTTGCCACAGGGGGATATTTCATGTTACACTGTAGTTACGATACCCAAGCACTGGACTTTCATGACTATTTAGTGCCAACAGGTTAACTGATTAACAGGTTGTTATTTTTCTTTGCACAGCTGCTGTTCTCTATGGTTTATATGTTCATCCGTGAAGTAGTGAAACAGGACCCTCCGGACAACTTTTCAAGATCTGGGTTGCAAGTTTGTTTGCTGCTCCACAACACCTGCTGTTTGGGCATGTATGTCCCATACTTTCCTTCAGCTGTTTTCAAGCTCTGGTTTGGTTTCGGTCCGATTCTAAGTCTGACTTAAAATGCTAACCCTGGTAGCTGAGCTCCCTTCTAATGGATGGTTCTTCGTGCCTTAAATCACTGGAGTTACTGAAGTACATCATGTCAGCTGCAGCACAGCCAACAGAGGCGACACAGAGAGATGACAGGCCACCCCGGGACACAGGCCTCGAGCGCGTATGGGAAATATGGTATTTCTGACACTCTTCTAAAAGGAAAAGAAATAAGTGAAAAACAAGGGATTTTTTACATCCTTTAAAAATAAATAAAAAGGCAGTGAAACATCTGAACCATCTCAAACGTGGCTCTGGAGAGTGCAAGGTAATGAAACATGGGATGCCTCCCAGAAAACTTGACTCAACAGTGTGTCAGATGGGCTGGTGAGAATGTGATATATCAAGCTTCTGTTTTTCTTTTTCACATTTAGTCTTTTTAAAAGAAGCCATCATAGACCTTGCAATAAATATTTTTGACCAGGTATTCCTAGCAAAAGCCATTGCATTGTCAACTCAACATTACTGCCTACAGCAACCCATGTCAGACAGGAACAATGCACGTAAGGCTCTTCTGTGCGTAGAAAACCCCCACACCCAGAGCATTTACAGAAATCCAACCACTATAAACCAGGTTACAAACTGTTAATTTACCTTTTTATCCTATTCTCATTTTTCTGAGAGGTGCAATTGAGAGAGGAAAAACAATCCTGCCTGGATTCGCATATAAGGTCATAATTACATCCCTCCTACACAAAATCCAACTAACTAGAGTTTCTTCAGGGAAGAATGCATACTTCCACTTCAACTCATCGTGTGGTTATTCTGCAGTTATTAAAGAAGCCGGAGCAGCAGGATTTGCCATTCCTAACACAGACACAGCCTCATGGATGTGTTTGTGCCTGTACCCCACACTCCTACTTTGGTTCACCCAGACATCCCCACCAGCTCTGGGGCAAAGGCAATGGAGAGTCAGATGAGGAAAGCTTTCATCTCTCCACCTGCAAATATCATCTACCAAGATGTAACCCACTCAATTCCCATTTCAGAACCAGCCCAGGGTAAGTTTCTCTCACTCCCTATCTATTTAATAAGTCTGACGTCCTGAGTTCTTTCTTGGTGCAGACAATATAATTAATAAGCCACTGAATCCATCATATTGCCCTGAATTATTTTAAATTAAAGTTAATGGCAATAACTGAACTAAGGATTTTAAGGTTATAATACACGTATCACATATCTTTGTACAGTTTCTTTTTAGTCATATAGATAAACACATGAAAATACAGCTTGGCCACAGCCAGATCCTCACAAGCTATCTGCATCATCCCCCTTTGCAAAACTTTTGGGACCTGAGACCCACAGATGCCCAGCATCAGCAGTGGCATCATCCTTTTCACAGTTACCAACTCAACCATATCTCTAATTGTTTAAAATGCACATTTATTTATTTATTCCCTCATGACACTCTCATGAGCAGGATCGCACCAGGTAGAAAAGGTATCAGCCCAGAAAGACAACCATGCCCTGGGCTCCATCCAGATAAGTGTGATCAGCAGGGCAAGGCAGGGGATTCTGCCCCTCTAGTCTGCTTCTGTTGGATACCACCTAGAGGCTGCATCCAGTTCTGAAGCCCTGAGCACAGGAAGGACATGGATCTGTTGGAGGGAGTTCGGAGGAGGCCACAGAGATGATCTGAGGGCTGGAGCACATCCCGTATGAGCTCGGACTGGGAGAGTCAGGGTTGTTCAGCTTGGAGAAGAGAAGGCTCCAGAGAGACCTTAGAGCAGCTTCTAATACTGAAAGGGGCTCCAGGAAAGATAGGAAGGCACTCTTGATCAGGGAGTGCAGGGATAGGATGAGGAGGAATGGGTTTAGGCTGGAAGAGAGGAGATTGAGATGAGATCTTAGGGAGAAATGTTTTCCTGTGAGGGTGGGGAGGCCCTTGCCCAGGTTGCCCAGAGAAGTAAGTGGTGGCTGCCCCATCCCTGGAGGTGTTCAAGGCCAGGTTGGATGGGGCTTGGAGCAACCTGATCCAGTGGGAGGTGTCCCTGCCCATGACACAGGGGATGGAACTGGATGGGGCTTTTACGCCCCTTCCCAACCAAACCATTGCATGATTCTATGAACATTTTGTTGCGTGAAGAAAAGCAACCCATCAACCATAGCTTAGACCTGAGCTTGCAAACTTATTCACACTATTCAACATGAAAAAGGTTGGAGATAGTACAAATAAACTAAAAGCATAAGACAAAATAAAACTAAAACCAACAAGCACCAACTATGTCTTATATTGTCCTTCCTTAGAGAGCATTGCTGTAGCAGACAATGTGCTTTGGAGAAATGCAGATATTGCACTGTTCTAGAATAAATATCTTGCCTATAGATAACACTTCATAAATCCATTGTAGGAGTAATTAAAGTAATGGGCCATTGTAGGCAACTGTTGGTAAAAGATTACTGGGGAAGCTGATGAAAACCTTTCATGCTTGACATCACCCAGTGATTCCCCAACCCTGCAAATGCTTTGCTGGATACAAACTTACACCTTTGCCAGTCAGGAACCCCAAACACCAAAAGCACAGCAAATGATTGCTTCATCCCCGGTGACCACTTCAGAACTGACAGCTTCTAAATTACTGCTTGAAAAGCATAGTGCAGCCATCTGACAAAAGAATGAGAAGGGAAAAACCCTATGGGTTGTGTAACATCATCCATTCCTCCAAGGGGATGGTACGTTTGTGTCTTCCGTTTCTCTATCCCAAGGAATCAAATGAAAAATATATGACAACAAACAACCTGCAAATGGTTCCATATCTATTATGCAACTGAAATCATAAGAAATGAGCTTGTTGAAATAACAAATGAACTTGCAATTGCTTTGCTTCGTGTAACTCCCATACGTTTTTAGATATGTTTTGAAAAACAACTTTTTTAGATTAATAAATGCCACGTGATACACTCAGTTCTTGTCCACTGGGGACTGGGCCCAATCACAGCTAAAGGCTTCTGCCACTTAGAATATGAATGGAGAACATCATGGCACAAATGGAAAAAAATACATGTTTATGGTTATGAGAATATGCAAACATGCTGCCTGGTCTCCATAATGTCCTTGCCACACTCATGGAATATATGAATTTCTCATGTGGGATTGCATTTTACAGACTAGAATGTGAATGGGGGAAGGAAGCAGAAATAGCTTCCACAGGGAAGGCAATGACATTCCATATACACTCTTCTCAACTCAAGTAAATAGAACCTACCCATTGTTCTGTTGCTTGTTCCATAATGCAGCTCATTATTGGATTCTAAGTTGAATACTGATGTTTGGGTACTGGAAAGGCATTTCATGCAAATAAAATAAGTACACTCTCATTCATAGTGGTTCCCCTTAGTTTTGGGGAATGTAAATTTTCATTCAGCATGAGGATTCGCATTTTGTTTTCCAAATGAGAGCTGAATAGGTTGGAAATGGAAACTCCTTCAAAAAGTGCTTCTGATGACACTTATGCCAGAAATTCTCTCTTCTGTAAAGGTGGACCCATTTCACAGCAGTGTTTTAACATTTCCTCTTCCTGAAATCAGTGCCCATATAGCTTTACAAGCTTTGGCTCATGACCTATCTTCACCAGTTGTTCCCTTCATTGCCAAATGCACCAGAAGGGTTAAATCAAAGGGACCGGACCCCCTCAACAGAGTCTCTGATGGGAAACAAAAACTTGATTACTGGTCAACTCAGTACTAACAAAAGACATTTCTAATAGCTACCTGGTAGTCTACAGCACGGGTGGTCTCCAAGTAGTTCTTCATGGGCTGCAAAACTCATCACATAAATGCTAATGCTACTTGAGTGCAGGGTTCTGGACTTCCCACATCCCCTACTCAGCCTGTGGGCTGTCTTAATGACGCGGCAGAACTCAGCACTTAAGCCTGCTTAAATTCAATTTGGGAGAAAAAGCGAAACCTCTAATGCTCAGACCTGTTAGACCTCTGATTTCACTGACAGTGAGTGAAACCAAGCTGTGTCAAACAATCTCATATCTAGGACTACAGACTTGCCTAGAGGGTTAAGAACTCCCAAGTATTAATTACAAAACTAAGGAAACCATACCAACAAAGGCTTTGCTGAGTAGAGCTTCCAGGTGTGTCTTGTCCTAGGGGGTTATTTCGTTTCTGTCTCTGTTCACAGCAGGTAGCATCTGTTTGAGAGAGACACAGTGTTTTCTGTGAAGTATTAGAGTTTCCAATACTTCAGCAGGAACCCTCAATGTAAGCCTGAAAAGTAAGGTGAAGAAAAGTAAAACAGCCGTTGTGGAAGTAGTGGGTGTGAGGGATGGCGACATTTAACATACATGTGGAGTTTATCCATGACAAAACCTCCTTTATTAAATGTCACTGCCAAGGATGACTGGTCCAATGCATGCGATCCAGTTGAAGGTCCGTATATAGCATGCGTGTTCATCACACATCATGCAAGCCTGCATGGATACCCTTGAGTTTTCATTTGGCTTGTCATTAATTGCATGGATGTAACAGGTTTTATGTATTTAAAAAAACAAATCTGAAAATGGGCTTCCCATTCTGCATGCAATAGGTGAGAAAACGCTCACTGAAGGGTAGGGAAGACTTTGCTTGGCTGGCAGAGCAGCCTGGTCTAGGATAGCCTTAGGAAAAAAAAAAAAAATTTGGTACAGGAAAGCACAGATTAAGGAACAAATCAGAGAGAAAAAAAGGCTATAGGAATGGAGAAAGAAGTAGTTTTTGTTAATTTAAATTTGTATGATCTTTGAACAATAACTTTTGAAAGAGACTGTGTGTCTTCAAGTGATTATTTTACTTCCAAGTCATCTGCCGTCCCAGAGCAAAAATAGCAGCAGATCATCTACTGTACTTCATAGCAACTGGAGAGCACAAAGATTAAATTCTACATTAGAATGACTTTACATGCAAAATTTGTAGCACAGATAATACATTTAATTTAAATGATGCAGATATTTTGCTTTATGACCACTAAATACAATATCGCTCTGTTAATCTACCTAGTTACCAAAGTGCTTAAAAATCTCTGAGTTCTACTCTGGAGCGTCTTCTGTACCCATCATCAAGGGTTACTTGTACATTCTAGCATAAATATGAACGTTTCAGCCAAAAGCACTGGAGAAGACGTAGCAGCTAAAGGAAATAATGACCACATTCAAACCATCTATTAGATAAAAGAATGACTCAAACTGAAACTCTGAGAACAAGCGGAGGCTACAACAACTAAAATTATCTAAATTATCACTAGCACTTCTCTAAAACCCTTACAGCAGCAATTTGAGCCACAGTAAACATATGCAGAAACAAACAATCTATTTGTCTGTGTTTAGATAAAAATTATTGATAAATGAATGCATGTCTCTGTAGCAGACCTAAATGCAAGGAACTCCAAGAAAGAAATGCATCCTTAAGGCACGACGTGGAAAAGGCATCAAGAAGTCTATTGAGATACATTTGTAGAGATCTGTGGAGATAACTTTATCTTTTTTTTTTATTACAATTTCTTTTCAACGTCAAAGAAGTGAATGAAATGAAGGGCACTCAAGATGACAGAGAAAGAAGGAGATAGTGTGGAGGGACTCCTTGCAGAAAAACAAGTTGTGAAAAGGACTGAACTCTTGGGTATCCAGCTGGCACGGGAACAAACCAGAGTCTAGATTTTAGAGCAGCCTCCCAGTGCTGGAAAGGGCTCCAGGAAGGCAGGGGAGAGGTCTTGATGAGGGAGTGCATGGAGAGGACGAGGGGAATGGTTTTCATCTGAAAGAGGGGAGATTGAGATGAGATCTTAGGAAGAAATGTTTTGCAGTGAGGGTGGGGAGGCCCTGGCCCAGGTTGCCCAGAGCAGGGGTGGATGCCACATCCCTGGAGGTGTTCAAGGCCAGGTTGGACAAATTGAAACTCGCATCTCAGTTTAGTTGTTTTCTAGGTTTGCTGCTCCTCCTCCCATTTTTATGGCTTGACAACGCTGAAAGTCACACGTGTCCGGAATGAAATCCCTTTGGGTCTCATTGCTGGAATCAAAGGAAAACAAATGTCTGGGGGAAAAGGTTATTCTGGAAATCAGGTCTGTTGAAAGGAGCTGACATATTGCACAGAGAAGCAGCATGATCGGCTGTAGCTGTCATTTTACTGTATCACATAAAGGAACACAAAATTCTGTCCTTGCTATGGCAGTCAGAACAAGACTTGTTAAAAACAACCAGTCTTGGAAACCATTTGGCTAATTTGTATGGCAATTAAGGAAGACTCTTACTCACTGTATACTTCTTACGTCACTAGTAAACTGGAGCTAGAATAACTTGCCCAAAGACTGATAATGAACTTCTGAAAGCTGAAGTATCGGAAGGTTGTCCTTCCTCCATGCTCAAAAATGGCTTCTCTTTAATGACCACACCAGGTTTATTTCATAATGTCTCTGCATGGACACACTTGATGTATTTTTACAGTTTTTCCCTTCAGAGAGAAGATCACCATTAATTTAAGCAAGCTGAGATGGATGGGTTGGTTCCTCTCCAGTGACACCCATGCAGTGTATTACATAAGCAGTTTACTGCAATGAAGTCATTGAGTCCAGCTACAGAACTATCTCTATTCGTTAGACTCCTTCACCGCTTTTCTCCAAACACCTAAATATGCTCCTTCACCCACCTTTACTTTTACCGTTGGGTTTTGGTTGACATTTTTTTTATACATATAATTTCAGCTAATTCACTGTAGATTATTAAATAAATGATTTATTACAGGAACCTTACTGCACGAGGGGCAAAACTTGTTTAAAATAAATCCAAAAGCTACAGTAATCCCTCAGGGCAAAATGTTCTACCACTTAATTTCTCTGCTGTGTATTACACACCATATAATTGCTTAAAACAGAAGCTACACATACAAATTTTGCTTGGCACCAAATACTTGGCTTCAGCGAGCACACTCAAGTTTCATGCTGTGTTTTGCTACAAATCCATCGCACCACCTAAAGTAATTCAAAGAGATCACTAATAGAAATATTTTGAACTACCTAAAATAAATCAGCAAGCAAGCAAACCACAGTGTTTTGCTAAAGGTTATATTAAAATACGCCGAAGTGTTGCTGAAGTGTTGTTCTATATGTGCATGGCTTTAGCATTCCTCATGCCCTTTTTCCAATGCACTAAATAAAACCATGAGAGAAACTTCGGAGATGGAAAATATCTGCTAGATCACTTAGCCCATCCCAATGCCAGTTCAGGATTGTTTCCTTTCTTTTCTAGCGTTTTGTCAAACCTACTTTTAAATATGCTGTGTGTTCCAAGTAATGAGATTTCCACTACTTTCCCCTGGGAAATACATTTATATAACAACTTTCTTCCCCAAGGATCCCAAAGTGTTTTATAAAAATGTACATACAAATCACTTCCCCACCGGAGTACAATCACTTATGAGGTATAGGGTGGCAGCCAGGAGGGAAATGATACACAGTGCTCTGCAAATTTATAGCAGGAGGGAAATTCCTGCCCAAGGACAGAGGGGCAAAGCTCTATACTTATGACAAATGCCAGGAACTCATAGACGGCCACAGACAGTGCATAGAAGCATAGTTTCAACCTACACATGCAGCAATGAGCTCAAGTAGATCAAAAGGCAAAGGCTATCTTGGACAGAATGTGAACGCATGGTCCCAAAGACCTGGGGTATCAACAAATATGTTTTCCTGGTAGGAATGCCAGAACAAGGACTGTATTTGCCAGGTCGGAAGGGGACTTAAGCAGCCTGGTCCAGTGTGAGGTGTTCCTACCCATGGCAGGGGTGCTGGACCTGGATGATCTTTAAGGTTCTTTCCAACCCAAACCATTCCAATTCTATGATTTCTGAACCAGCAACTGACTTGAGGACTGTGTACTGGAGCATTCCATTCAAACATTTACTGATGCTGATGTTGGAGACAGTCTGTCCCTAAATCTTTGGCCACTCCTAGCTAGACCAAGTCCACTAGCTGCTCTTCTCCCCTGTAGCCTCCACACGTGTTTTACTTAGTGCTCATTATTGACAAGGCAGAGCCCATCCAAAGCGTCGACCCATGGGCAGCAAGGGGAGGAGTGGGAAACAGGAATCCAGGAGGAAGAAAAGATGGTTTGGTGCTGGCAGGTCACCGTATTTGAGCATGAACGCCTTTGTATATTAAAATTCAGGGAATTATAAAGGCTAGGAAGCAAATAATGCTAGAAACGACATCATCTTTGGAAGCTTAACAGTTTCCAAGTTCAACTCCCTTGGATGGAGTTCAGGGATTTTCAGTGCAGATGGTTTGCAGGCAGAGGCTAAGGGCAATGGAAGGGTCAAATCTCATTCTCAACATCATTCCAGCAACATTTGCTCATCTTAGGGGGAGAATGAGAGAAACAGGACAGCCTGTGTTCTGAACCTTCCTTCTGTTCAGTTTTGAGTATGACAATTGTTTTCAGATCTCCAGTTTCATTGACCAGTGTAAGTGTTCAGCCAGGAACTCATCTTATTCACAGGACCATCAGTAATACGAAAAAAGGTAAGAGTGTCTTCCTCTCACTAGCAAGGCCAGGCCAAGCTTCTAGATCTTCTCCACCTGGAAGCACACAGAGTATTCATAAAACTGGACTAATACATTCTGAAATAAAACACATTAGACGTAGATATGGATCACAATCATCAAGTTTATCTGTAGGATAGATGAACAAAGGAAGTATTTTCCACCTCACCTAAAAAAGGCTCATTTTCTGCATTCTCCCCATGGGACATTGTATCAAGATATTTACTCTCAACCAAGGAACTAACACTGCAAAGTCTTCTGCCCTGCTCCACGCATGTTATTAACCTGAAAACCTGACTTGCCTGGAGTGCATAAACCCTCACATTCACCCAGGCTGTAGTATAATGCATCGAGGGTAATGGTGGCATTGAAAACATGCCATCTACTCTTGCCTTCAAAAACCACCAAACAGGTGTGTCCTTCCTCTGTCTTCACCAATGAGCACATTTCTTTAACTCAAAATGCAGAAATGAGGTCTTATCCCAGAGAGAGAATGTAACAGCTCTGCATTAATGCTCCCTCGTTAACAAATCACTGTCGCCATTTGACTCTCCATGTGCCAGCAGTTGTACAGGCGGTGACAAGCCATTTGATCCAGTGCTACTGAGAGCCTTTGTGCAGAGGCAAGTCTTTGATCCTTCCGGTGTTGAAGGAACATAGATGTGATTTCTGAGGGTTTTGCATAAGTTTCAAGCTTGTGAGATTATGGAGACATAGTGCAGTTCCTCAATGTCTAAATCTGTTGCCAAGATGGCATTGATAATGGGTGTATTAGCAATGCAAAGATGGAGAGATGAGCCATTTTCCTGGGGATTAGCTCAGTTCTTCCAAGTCGTGTTCTAAACAAGCAGCCGATGTTGTCAGATAAAAATGAGCATGGAACATTACTGAAAAGCAAAACATAATCTCTCCAAAACCCAGCTATCAAGATGTGGTTCTGCATTCACACCCAGAATTTTGCATCTCTGCAGCTTTGTCCCCATAACTGTACTCACATGCAAGCAGATGCTGTGGTCACAGGGAGTCAGAGGGGACCAATTCTGGACTGGACCAACTCAAGACAATGCAAGACCATTGTAAGCACATGGTGCAAGCACATCTGAAAAAGCAGGCAAGGCCCTCTAATAGCAGAAAGGAGTTAATTTTTCTGAAGGCACTGGATTACATAATTTTTAATCCTGTCAAGCAACGATACCTACATTTTAAACTCAGTTACAAAAAAGATATAGATATCCAGGTAGGCATGCAGCTGCTGGAAAAGGTGTAGCTTTGCATGACAACAACATCACCTGTGATACTTTCAGGGTGCTATTGAGTCGTAAGCTATGACTGCTCTATTTCAGGGGTTAGAAAGCCTCCAGTGTGATAAAGCCAAGCAATATTATTGTCCACAGGAGGAGTCACGCAAATGCTCACACCCTCCAGATTTCTTTATTTATGTAGTTTTGGTCCCAAAGATCCTCCATCACGCATATGCGAAGAAGCTGCCCAGCAGATGTTACACCAACTCTGGAGCCTGACAGCCCAAAGACATTCCCCAACCACTCCTCACAGCTAAATAATCAATGCTGAAGGAGCAGACTTAAGGGCTGCCAGAAATCAGATACCCACACCTTATTTCTTATGAAGATTTGGAAACCAGAAGAACTATTGCTGGGAATGGATGATGATACACTTACAAACTATGCACTACGTCTCCTTGTACACAGCATGAATATCATGTGAGCCCATCGTGGTTATTTATGCCATTAAATTAAAGAGAAGTGATGAAGTGTGCTGTGGAGGATTCTAAGCTATGCAAACAATTATAGGGTTCCAACTGAACACATTCATATCTCACACTGTCGCAATGAATATTTTATTTTAAAAAAATTAAATTTGGTGGCAATTACATTTCCCGAATGCAGAAAATCACGGCTCTTATCTAAAAAAATAAACACCCTCAAAATTTACCAATCAATGAAACAGAAAAAGAAGGTGACCCATCCAATTGATCAAAGCTCCTCTTCTCATGCTTAATTTATAGGGCTTACATCTGCTTCTGTGAAGAGGAATGTTTTCTGGATAAAGTGCTAAACATATGTGGAAATTGGTTCTTGCCACTTGGAGAATGCACAGCTGAAAGACAGCAAAGAGGATTCAGTCTTCAGTCAACTTGGACCTCTTTAATGGTGGGCTGAGGTATGCTGAACGGTTCATCACGTTCATTTCTGCTCTTTAGGAATTTCATGGCAGATGCTTGCATGGAGGAGCTGGGAGGAGGCAGGAAATCTTTGCTACTTCACCAATATTTTACATTATCAGACAAGATCACAGCTTTATGTGGTTGGAAACCCCATGGCCTTCCATACCACTTGTAGGTGAACAGCAAACTTCACTCCAGTGTCTGCCAAATTAAACCACTACTCCTTGCAAGCCTCTGAACAGCTCCTGTGAAGCGTAGTACCCATAAACACCTTCCTGCAATTCAGAGAGATCTCTTTAATAAATTAACAAAGCTGTCACAGAAGTATAAATGCGAAATCATTCTTTAAAATAGAACCATTTAAGATCACACAATTTCAGAAGCCTTTTGCAACATTTCATAATTCCTTGAGGCCACTGCAGGTCTCCTTTACACTTGTGACGATGCCCCTTTCAATTTGCATTTAAAAGACAGTAAATTGCAGGGTTCATAAACATTTTTATAGTGATTTATTGAAGAGGAGAATGTCACTCCTGTTCTTCACACTTTAGCAGTCCTGGGAATCAGCTGCAGGGCTGTATGTGTAATCTTGCTTTACCCATAAACTATACAAGAACGAGCCAGTTCTGAAACCTATTATTTATTTATTTTTTCTTGCTTAAAAAGACATTTGTGGCACTATTTTACATCTATATTTATCTTTCAGTTATAAGATGACCCATTTTATTCAGCCTTCAAGTTATAACCAGGTTTCCACAATTTACAAAGTACTTGGTTTGCAAATTAGAACTGTTCAGAGACAGGATTGCATTATGCCAACGAACAAAGGATTCTTTCTCCTCTCTTTTTAATAACACACACAAAATCCACAGACTATTGGATTTATTATCACCACTAGATAACTTTACCATGCAGGAATGTACTGAGCTTTATTATTATTATTTAAAACCCAAACCACAGAACCATGCTGTAAAACTTTAGCTAGAGAATATCCTAAAGGTTCTGCTTCATCAAAGACAAAAGCAGGGTAAATGTTCATTGCAGTTGGGCCTCTGATACTCCCATCCTCCTTCGCAGGCAGCAAAGTCACAAAAGAAGGTAAACAGTGCCAAGAAGTGTTGTTTATAAGGGCACTGTGATCTTTCCTGCATCCCAGTGGAGCTTTACCAGGGGGAATCTAGAAACCTCCCTGCACAAATAATGTAGGGAAAAAAAAAAAAGCGCCTGCACCTCATTTGCCCTTCCAGTGACCAGGAGGGAGTATTTCTTTCTACTTTTTTCACATTACAATAATGGCTTCACAGCTCTTGAAAAGAGCCCTAGTGCAACAGCAAATGGTGCATGACACGCCGAAGCCCTGGTCTTTGTCGCAACAGCTCCGCTCCAAAGAAAGTCCTTCCTTGCCTTCTTTTCCTTGCCATTAACTGTGATGAAATGAGTTTTTCCCCCTTTTGATTCCACCCCCCGCTGTCTATTACAGTCTGACCTGATTGCACTTATGCACAGATTATTTCATAGAGACATCCTTTTATTCAGGTTTGCGAGTTCATGCCTGCAAGGTTATCTGTTCACAAAGCAACACCTCACTCCTCGTATTCATTTTTGTTGAAATCTGATCTCATTGATAAGAACAAGACCATTCGTATTGCATTTGTCAGATAAGTAGCTCCATGCCAGAGTAATAATTTTTTGTGACTATTGTCAGGGCTCCAGTTAAAATACATCAACCGATAAAAATGCAAGTATTGTAAAAATAACCTTGCATCAAAAGTGTTGGCCCTTCGTTTTTTTTCCAAGACACATTATGTCCTTTTCCTTAATAACAATTTATTATAGGCAGAGCATGTCCTCTTTTGCACAAGAATTATTTTTAAGAATTAAATATTCCTATTCCAGTGCTGTCGCTGCTAACGCTGAGTTTGAAAGGGAATAAGTAAGTAGAGGATCAATGTTCCACTGATTGGTTGAATCGGGTTTTGATTAATTTTAATCAAATGGTGTACTCAGTTCTGATACATGACTATTCCCAGCCGTAATAAACAGATGAATCGCATCACTCGAACACGCTGAGATGCAGTACGAGGAGAAAACGATCGGAGCTGAAGTTTAGCATATGTGACCCAACATTAACAAGACTTTGGGATCCCTAGGAAAGCGATATCTTCAAGTTTTCTGGGGAGAGGAACCCTGCCCCAGTGCAGCCGAGCTAAAACAAAAGGTGCAGCAGAAGAAGCAAAGACAGGGGGACTCAGACCTGTAGACACTGAGGTCAAAGCCGAGGGAAGGGCAATGCAAACAGCATTGACGGGAGCCTGGCTTTCTGCAGCCCCTTGTCACGGAAAGCCATGAAGGCATAAGTGCACCTTCTCAGCTGGAGAGCGGGGCAACGTTTTATGTAAATATTAGCAAAGGCGAACAAGAGAAGCATTGCTTCTCCCTTTTATCCCTTCCTCCCCACCACCTTCCCCTGCCCGTGGCAGCCGCACAAAGGAGCTGGTGACAGAGCAGGAGCCAGGAGCGGCGTTGAGCAGCCAGGGCCCTGTCTCGGTCTCGGCGCGAGGCTGCCGTACACCCGGGCCTGCAGCTGATAACGCTGTAATAGTCCTCCTTTGAGGACTGGGGCTCCAGTGTGCTGATTACTCATTTATCACACCTGGCAGCCCTGCTGAACTATAATTACTCTTCTCTTATCCTGCTGCACTGTCATGTCCGAGAGGAGAAGAGAGGCAAAGGCTCCTGCTAATGACACATTACCCTCTTGACAAGCACTTGAAGGTTTTATTGTAAATATTCAAGATATAAAACATCTGAGATTCCCATTTTAATTATAAAAAGCAATTTTCCGTGCCTCCCGTTTGCCCCCTCCACTGCCACCAATAGTAAAGTTTAGGCGCTGTTATCCTCCGCTTCCAGCAAACAAGCCCGGCTGCCTTTGTAGCGTTAACTCATTGCTACAAGGTAACTCTGGTATCTGTGAAATTATCAAACGTAATGCCTGGAAAATGTGTCATTTGAACACACATCGCTGTCTACAAAAGTTACATTTCTGCCCTAAAAGGAGGGGAAAATGTGCATTTATATTAAAAAATTAGGAAGAGGGGGAGGACAGAAAAATCACGGGCAAATGGTTGGTGAGCGAGTCACTGGGTGCCTCCAGGGAGATGTGGCGCTTACTCAAAGGTCTTTGGTAAAGTAAGAATTAAAGATATGTGAGTTGCTGTGGTAAATCCAGCCTATATGTGGGTCTCCAGACGCAGGACTGTGAAGCCAAAGACTTATCCGCCCCTGCTCTTGCTATGAGTTGTGAGTTGTAGAGGTTACAGAGTCTGTGAGACACCCCAAAAGAGTAGGAGATTCTAAACACTGCTGTGAGATGCAAAGGACTACAAACCTGAACAAATCTGTCGTCTGACAGCCTGTTAACATTTCAGCTCCTATATTGATAATACTGAGCTCTCAAGGTGGGAGCACACACCCAAGGGAACTAAAGAAAGATGTACCGGGGTGGGTTAGGTTGCACATTAGGAAAAGATTCTTCACCCACGGGGTGGTGGAACCCTGGAGCAGCTCCCAGGGAAGCAGTCAGGGCACTGAGTCTGACAATATTCCAGAAGCATTTGGCCAAGGCCCTCAGCCACACAATGTGAATGTTGGGGTTGTCCTGTGCAGGGACAGGAGCTAGACTCAATGATCCTTGTTGGTCCTTTCCAACCCAGGGCACTCTGTGATTTGTAGAGACATGTTTCTTGAGCAATCCTGCAACATAAGCCTCTTCCACTTAGCTTTTCCCTTTGTGTAACATGAATTTGGAGTAAGGACACTGGGTGTCCTTCTCCAACATTCACTAGCAGTCGGGTGGGGGGACCAACATAAAATTCCAGAAAAGGCTAGCAGCAAATATCTAATATGTTTAAAAGTGCCAGAAAAATGTAATCTAAATATGTAATTGACAGAGAAGAGCACCTTGGAACAGGAACACTAAAAGCACAGATCTGCTACCTAAACCTTGACAAATGCACTTGCTCTGGTTCACCTCCAATTTGCTGGTGGGGTGGAATCATTGGAACCCTGTCTTTCAATAGCATTTTGTATGTTAAGATCTGGCTTTAGATGCTCTTCTACTCTCTTATGTGATTTTTGTATATGCTACTATTATAAAGCTCATAATGCTACTGTAATATTTTGCATAAGTCAGACTCATTCCAAGGATGCTGAAATGCTACAGAGAAACATGAAATAAACTCACAAAACCAGAAAATGATTGCAATTTTTTGAATACTAAAACTAGAAACTGGTAGCAGAATCAGTGTTTGGATCCATATGAGGTTAGAGAAAATTTAGGATTAGCTTTAAGGCTAATGGTCAAAAATTTTACAAGATTCCCAAGAACTCTAAGTTCCAAATGAGGGTGACAGCAAGAGATTAAATCTTCAGAGTAACTACGGGTTTCCATTTTGTGAGCCTCAGGGTTTTAAATCTCAACCAGGGTCAAAATGTTCGTGGTTGATTCAAGCCCTTCAGACTTGGGAGTCCTTCTACCATGATCTGTGGGAGAAATATATTGATACCTGGTTTCAGATTAAAGTATTCATTTCATGTTTAATACACAGCACTTCATGTTAAAGTATTAAAAATATAGCTATCCAATGACACAGTTGCAGCCTGCTCATTACCTATACCCATATCATAAAATGGTTTGGGTTGGAAGGGACCTTAAAGACCATCCATTGCCATGGGCAGGGACACCTCTCCCTGGATGAGGTTGCTCAAAGCCCCACCCAACCTGGCCTTGAACATCGCCAGGGATGGGGCAGACACAGCTTCCCTGGGTAGTGCTCCAGGTATAAATGGAAATCTTGGAAGTTGCTTAGCCTACACTTTTTTGCTCAATCACCTTGGTATCTAGGCTAATTCCACTTGCAGCTGAAAACCAGTGAGTGAGAAAACTCTAGAAAAAAACCCAAAACCTAACATCCACAAGTGCAACTACGACAGAAAACAGTAGTGCATAACAACAAGGGTTCAGAAAGCACTTCAGAGAGACCTGGCTGAAAATAGGGCTCTGTGCAAATGGAATCCATGGTGCTCACATTTCAAACCTTTGTAACATACTTCTGAGTACCTGCAGTCATAGAATCATGGAATGGTTTGGGTTGGAAGGGACTTCAAAACCCATCCAGATCCACCCCCTGCCACGGGCAGGGACACCTCCCACTGGATCAGGGGCTCCAAGCCCCATCCAACCTGGCCTGGAACCCCTCCAGGGATGGGGCAGCCACCCCTGCTCTGGGCAACCTGGGCCAGGGCCTCCCCACCCTCCCAGGGAAACATTTCTTCCTCAGATCTCATCTCAATCTCCTCTCTTTCCCCTTGTCCTATCCCTGTACTCCCTGTTCAAGAACCCTTCTCCAGCTTTGCCGAAGCCCCTTTCAGTACTGGAAGGACTGTACAGTCTGCTACAGACTTGGCTTATTTAGTTATTTTTTTCCTGAATTCCCAGACTTTCCTGCTGTGGAAGGAAAGATGGTGTGACAGATATAGAAACGATCCATCAGAAACTAGTGCTTTAGGTTCTTAGCTACTTTGCTTAACAAGTGTAATGGCTCTGATGGCCACCTTGACAACCCTAGGCAAGTGTTGCCTGTCAGGAGCAAAGTAACACAGGAGGTGGCTGAGCAGCAGTTGTACCTTACACAGTGCTGGGGAAATTGCAAACATTTAATGAACATAAGCATCCTGCCAAATTGACACACACGAAGACAGAAAATAGCAGTAATAAAAGTCACACAGACTCACACAGAACAACTCAAGGCTGTGCCTGGAGCCCGCACACGATTTAAAAAGTGGACACAGTGATTATTTTCTAGCCAATCTCATGGATTTGTATACACCACTCACTGCCATGTAAAGTACTTTGAGGTAATTGGATAGAAGTTATTTAGGGCTCTGAGAGGTGAATGATTCAAATCAGTGTTAGGCTGCACGGTGGCTGTTGGGGAGTTCACCAACCACAGCACTGTGGTTCTGACTTTGGGGTGAAACAGTCATTAGCATTTCACATGCTCTTACCAGAAGAAATTGCAGCAGTCAGGCTTAAAATGACCATTTTCTCCATCTTTTCACAATGATTTTAGGTTCCTAGAGTGAAATATTAACAGTCTTGCTGAACCAGAATTATTCCACTTCTCTCGCTCGCTGCCTGCTTCTGTCAGAAAGCCACGGAGCATACAATCACAGCGCACAGCTAACCAGATAATTGATAACTCCCTCCTCTATTCACGGTGGGAATCTGTCAGTTAAAGTCTAAAGACACATACACACACGCACACTATGAAAATGAACTTACATAAGTCTTCCTGTGAACTGAATGCAACCAACATTTTGATGTTTAATTGGCTGGGTCCGGTTTACCAGCGCACACATGTATTCCGGGAGCAGTGCACTGTACTCTGGCTCTTTCTGACAGATCTATTTAGTTGAAAGGAGGTGTATTTTCCTGAGGTAATTGCTCAGAATCAGGCTTCCAAAGTCAAACTGATTCAAACTTTGCTTATTCGCTCTTTGCAGACTCACGAGCAGGACTATTTGAAAGCAAATGAAAAATCCATAGATCAATGTACAGAGCCTTTCCTACACATTGCCACAGAGGGAGTCTATTTCAAATAGGGCTGGTTGTCAGCGGCAGTTACTGCCAGCATCTTTTTAAATATACATCTTTCAGAGTAATGCAGGTCTTTGAGATAATGAAAGATTTGCAACTACTATATTATCCACCAAGAAGAAATACATACACTTGAGTTGGGCACACTCCCACACATAGGAATGTTCTTGCTAAGTCTGGGGGAAAAATAATTGACAGTTATTCAACTATTTCTGAATATTTTTTCCTAGACTTGTTCCTCTAATTAATGGGCTATGTCTGATAAAGCACAATTTTTAGAGACTGTTTTTTCACGTGGGCTTAGTGACTGCAAGTGAAAGCATTTGGAAATCACACTTCCTTATACCTGTCATGGAATGTGCAACCCCAAATTACTCATTTTTGCCCCTCTGTGGCTCCAAGTCGACACCTTCAAAAGGTCTTATGCTGCTGCATCGCATATATGGTACAGGCTACAGGTGAAACTCATTTGACATGCCTAGATAGCAGACTGGGTTCTAGGAATTGCCTAAAGTCTGGCATGAATTTAAACACTCAAGACATATTTAGCTTTCTTCTCTCCCCACAAGACAGTAAAGTAATAATGGTCTTTTCCAGGTGATTCAAACCCATGTTGGTAAAGAGTTGACCTCAGAAGTCTTTAGCACTCAAGCTACAGAAGGAACAATGCTGGCTTACAAAAAAGCTTCATTTCAGTCTAAAATTTTCTTCGGTGGTGAACCGAACGGTGGAGCTAACGGCCACGAGCATCCTTATCAGCCCTGGTCAGCATGGGCTTGCACTCTGCGTGTTGGCGCCACAACATCCCCAAGCAGCGTCCTCGCCCCGGCTGGTGCACACCCCTGCTGGGCTGGCAGTACTTTTTATAACCAGCAGTATTTAGAGGTGGTTAAATTCAGGCAGAGAACACCTTCAGCTGTGACAGAGAAAGAGAACACTCACAACCACTTCCTCGCCCCCTGGGTTATACTCCCTCATGGCCTCTTGGTTGTCAATGTTGCTGTCAAATTTTCCTACCATGCCCTATCAACCCCTGGACTTTCTTGTCTTTATTTATCCAGGATTTTAAAACAATGACACTGTGACACATCCGGAGCGAGAGCACCCTGACTACGAGGGAGAATTAAAGCACTCCTTTCTGTCGCCGTTCCCAGAATGTCCCTCCAAGCCCTTCATTTGCAAAGATGATAATTTTACAAAAGACTGACTGGCACTTGCAGCTCGTGGCATGAGCCTTCATCTCCTTGAACACAATGCACTTCAAAACCTGCAGCGCCTGCTTAGACATCAGTATTTTCCCCATTTATTTAATTTTTTTCCTCTTCTGAAAATATAAGCTAATGAAAAAATATTTTTACAAGGTATTACTACACATTAATGATAAAACTAGCGAGCATTAGTTCCAGAAGGGCACATTTTCAGTAATGATGAAAAAGGACACATAAACTACCACTGCAGACCTTCCCGCATCCATCTCTGGGCCAACCATGATTAAATTAACTACAAAAAGACACTTGACACCACCAGCGTAACACTTGACTGAACTTGGGAGTCATGTAGGGATCTCACTGCAAAGCAGGATGTTAAACAAACCTGTCTTATTATAGTGACCACGTTTGTGAGTATTATTTAATACAGTGGGGTGCTTAGTACCTTGTTAATGTTTCAACAAATCAAAATAAATTGTGCCTTCATCTCCATCTACGGCTCTGTTAATAAACTGGAGTTTTTTCAAAATATATGGCCTTGAAAAAATAAACTCTCAGCCTTTCCACAGAGATCACTTTCAAGCAGGAACAGCATGTTGTAGAGACTCCAGCCATTATTCGGTTAACACATATATCATTTCACTCATCAGATGCTCATATTTCACCATCTGATCTGGAAGCTGGTTATTCAATTAACTATTTTATTTCTATATATTTCAGCGCATTTTACTGAATTCAATAAACTACTCTATCAATTCATTTTGTTAGCAGGCTTGTTTCTTCATTTGGCTTAATTTAATTTGATTTCACTGTAACAGCTGACGTATGGGGATATTAAAAAACTAGGGTACTTCTGCACGAAACTGACTTCTTGGAAATAGGATATAGACATTCAGAAAACTACACTTGCTGCTGATTTTTTTTTGCCTCTAAAAATACAAAGCTACTTGAAAGAAGAAAGTTAAGTTAATTGCTTAACAAACCATAAAAAACATAGAAAAGAACAAAAAAAGAGAATAGGGACATTAAAACCAGTAAAAATTCCGGACTATTTTTAATAATTGGAGTTCTTAGGGCATAAGAATTATAGATCAGTTTAAAAGCATGAGTAATGTTTTGAACTTTACAGCAAAAAAAAATCTGTCTGAATCCTTTCCTCCCCTGAAATTACAATCTCCCCTCAAAAGGCCGCATGCTCCCCATCGCATCTTCCAAACTACAAAATCGAGCAGTGTTGAAAACTTTCATGTATAGAAGAAAAGGCTCAGAAAAATACAAAAATCCAACACCCCTATCCCAGAAATAATCCCGTCGTATCCTTGTGAGACTGTAAGATAATAAAAACTCATTGGGGTTTGTTTATCAGACGATACAAGTTATGAACGATTTAAAGGAGCAGCATTTACACCAGACAGGTTATTTCTGTAGGCTAATTTTTCACAGCCACTTTTGCATTGAAACCTCCCAGCTTCATAAAGATGATATTTCTAGAACTATTCTATTTTTCTTTTTTTATCACCTTAGTAGTCTTTTCCCAGCTGTATCCACAGGGGAATGGAAATACCCAATTGCAAACATGACAGCGCTGACTTCTGCAAAGTAGCTTAATTACTCATTACGAGATTCCATCAACAGAAGCTCCGGTCTGTGGTTTTGTAATAAGTGCTGTTATCTTTCCTTGGATTTTCATTCCTTCACAAAGGGGGATATAGCAGTGCTTTCCACAGCCACATTTTATATGGAGAGGAATGAGAGAATTTTAATGCATGAATTTGATGTCATTAACAATGCTGACAGCTGTTTAATCCCAGAGGAAACAACAGCTGAGTCCCAACCGCACCAACAAAAAAAGAAAAAGTAAAATAAAATAAATTAACTCTTAGTGCATCATGCTGAAGGTACGCTGTGAATCAAATGCTTCACACCCTACCTACGGCTTTTGCCAATTATTTAGTTGCAGAATTAATAACCTCCAGTGATAAAGAAGTGAAAGCTACTCCATGCCAACTGCTCGACCTCAGTTCAAAGAACAGTTTTATTAAATAGTCCTCTTACAAATTTCCCACTAATTAAAATTAAACCCCTCCCCAGCCATCACACAGCAAATAATAATAATAATGATGATGATAATATAAAGCATAAGGGTGTGCGAGCCTAACTTCTGAAAAATAATGTAGATTAATCCAAAAGGGATGGTGTAAAAATACATTTAAAATGGATCCTGCAGCAGAAATAGCAAATACAACACAGGATATGCTGCCACTGTAACCATTTAATTTAAAATGGAACATTTAGATACGAGCCAATGACAGCAAATTTGCTTTTGTTCTGTTTCCCACACACACACACTGCAAGGACTTTTTAAGGGTATAGAATGAAAAGGAGCATTTATAACATGTATATTTAGAATACATGTAAGCACCACTCCTTTTATCCCTCTGGTTTTTCATTGGCTATGTTGCCATCTCCTGGGTACATATTTTTTTAGTTTTACCCCTGACTTTCCTATTACAGACACAAGTGATCACTGATTAAGACGTATCTTTACAATCTGCTGTAACGGATAAAGCTTGATAAGTCCCATCTTGGGAAGGCTCCCATTCACTTCAAACACTCAACTTTAAACAGATGTCTACAGTATTCATGGCATAAACTGCAACATTACATGAATTTCCATCTTGCTCTTTGTCCGGCCATCCTCCCTTTCGCGGCAGCTGCTTTCCCTCGCCTGGGATGCAGCCACCCCTCTCCTCCCACACCTGATCCCAGGGAGGGTTCTGGGGGACGGGGAAGGCCGTGTGTGACAGCATGACTTGGATGGGCTTTGGGAAGTGGGAGGAGCAGCGTGTCAGCAGGTTGATGAACTTGAATCCTGGCATCGTGAAGGATACAAAGGTCTCCCTATTCAACTGAACGAGATGGCTTTGGGTGCAGAAAATGTGCTACTCAAGTACTTCCTAACAAGACATGTGTAGTCATATTTTCTCGCGGTTAATACGGCAGAGAGTGAGGAGAAAACAGATTTTTTACCTTTTGATGTTCAGAAACAGTTCATTCTCAAAAGGGGAATATTATGTGACAAATGTGCCAGACTTTTTTTTTTTTGGTGGTAATATTGCTCTTTGCAAATGGCACACATCCAACCCAATTGAATGTAATAAAATGAAACAATCTGTGCCATCTTCAATGGGTTTAATCTATACCATGTTAATGAATCCTTAAACAGACGTGCATGATGTTTGCCTGAAATACATGTAGTTATACTGTGCTCGCTATACTTGTCAGCTTGGAAATAATTTCTGCTTGAGAGACCACCTGCTATCATCATCCGATTTAGAACGGCTCATATTTATTTGGAAAAGAGAAATAATAGTTAAATAAAGAAGCGACTTCTTTTACCCAAGCAAGGACATTAAAATGGCTTGCATCCTCTCTGCACACTCAGGGATTTTTTTTTTCCACCTCTTATTTTTCGCCTTTTCCTTTTTTCCTTTTGCACCAGCTGCTTCAACAAATTTCCAGCACCCTTTTACTAACACAGCAATAGGCAAATGCTGCCTCCCATTTCCTTTCTGATGAACTAAAACATTATAGCTGAAAAGATGAAGTGAGTTATGGTACAGGTTTCAGACCATATGCAATATGGGTTTCATTACACGGTATCATATAATTTTAAGTTATTAAACATGCCAGAAAAGCATACTTGTACTTGATGAAAAACCAAAATACTAAGCATGAGGTATATTATTTTGTTCTATTTAAACCCTGAAAATGGAACAAAAAATTACAATGTTTCTACTCCCTGGCATCTATTTGCTGCAAAGACAGAGTAAATTAGATCAGCTTTTCCTAAAAGACACCTAAAATAAACCAGATTTTTCTGGGAAATGCTATTAGCAAAAACACTACTTTTCACCCATAAGAGAATAAAATAATCAATCAATAAGCTTCTGAGAAACTGTATGAACACCAGGCCACAGCATCTAAAAGGACACATAAAAAATGTTTAACCACATAAACCCAAAGTCAACAAATCACCCAGCTATCTGTGCCACTTGGCATGACTTGTCCAACCCAAAGTGAACAGGACTACATTCAAGTTAGATTTGAATTTCTATTATTTTCTCATTTAGTAACACAGGTATAAAAGGGTGAAGTTCACCACCATGAAGAGAAATCAAGAAACATGATTTTCACTCTTAAAACAATAACATATTAAAGACAGAGCAGAAGAGTAAAGGGGGAATTCACACATCATTTCTTGGGGAGCTCATGTGGACGATTGACTTTAGAAAGTTAATGCTACCTATGCACAATAGACATTCTTGTTTTATATAAGTAAGCGTACCTAAAGCGCATACATAAAGTATAATATACAGAGAATATGTTCATGATTTTTGTTAGTTTTACTGTGTACTATATTCTCATAACGTGCAGAAAATTGCCTAAATCTATGCTGGTTTGAACATGATAGGGTAAAAATAAGATTTGTGCTGCTGATGGTCCCATAACTGCAACTGGCCACCAAAACCCAGAGAGGCATTGTTTTTCTTGCTGCCTCAAGCTGCTTCACATCGAGTTATCTTAAGAAACCACACAGAAATGTCAGTTGTGTTACTGCTAAGTGGCATTTCTGATAGAGCACATCTGAGGAGCTGGACCTCAGAGACTTTGCTAATTTGTTTCCTGGTGTAATTCCAAGTGTTGGGTTTGAGCTGAGAAATGCTTTCTTGCGTTTCCTATGGTGGTTTTTACAGAATTCGTCTCTATGCATTGACGAGTGGAAGCTGAGACTATTGAATGCTCAAGCTGACAACACATCCATTTGCATGACTGGGAGTAAGGTTCTTTTCATTATAGAAACTCTTCCTTTCCCCATACTACAGCTTATTTTTCAGAGAGGCAAACACAAATCTAAACCCACGCTTCCACTGAGTGCAGTGGCATCTGTAGAGGCTTTAGTGACTAAAGGCACCTGTAGAGCCACCAAGTAACTACTGTGGATCGTCACAGCCCTAAAGACGTTCTTGTGACATTGAATTTCTTGCTAAGGTGTTGTCGACCATAAAACATAGGGGGGTTATTTTCACTCTTTCAAAAAATGAGAAGAGATCTTGAATGAAAAGACTAAAGTCAAGTAATTCATGGTGACAAATAGAAACTGAAGGAAAAATACTCATATTGTGCAGTTCTAACATAAAGCCACTCAGGTACTTTCCTAAATCTCTCAAGCACTAAGTAATGCCACGGAAATCTCCTATGGTGTGTTCTTTGTAGACTTTCATAATCTTATCATCCAGATAGGATTAAAAATAATCAGATCATTTTTTCTGCTGTTGCATTTTTACAGTTCTCGTACTATGGTGGTGAAAACTAAACAGAAAAATTGTGTAAATGTAATAACGTCAAGAAACCTTTTCAACATCACTAGTTGAGTATATACTTTTAAAAATGTTGTTCCTATTAAATGCAAAGCAGCTTTCCATTCCTTCCCAAGAAACAGTGATTACTCACGCTCACTGCTCCCTTCTGTGTCCCCCAGTTTTGCTAACCACCAGTAAATTCAGCAGAGTTGAATCTCATTTCAGGAACACTTTGAGATATCAGAGATTATTTCTGGTCAGGAATGACAGAAAGCACACCGTACAAAACATTTCTGCATCAGTAATGGAATATTTTACAAGGAATAATTCATACTATTTTAAACAGGCAAAAAAAAAGCAACTCCCAAGATTTTGATAAGAATGAACTAGAAGACAGAATACTGGCAATGATGGAAGTTCAGGCTGTCAGCAGAGCTCACAAAAGGGGACTGTCAAATATCTCTCTGTCCCGAATATGTTACAACCCAGTAAGCCTTGTGTAAAGTTCCCTCTAAGACAAAAAATAAAATGACATCAAATTATAATGCAACCTGTTCTAGAAACTAAAGTCAATCAACTTTCAATCTGCGGATACAAATACCTATCCAAGTCCCCCTCATTTAAAGGGTGGTAGAGTTAAGAGATTATTCCCATGGCTGTGTTAAGCCTTGCTCAGCTTACTGTAACACTGTGCAAAGGCATGATAACCTCCAAAAGCACAGTAAGTTGGTGGGTGCTATAGGATCTATCAAAATGTAGTTTTAATTTAGTTCAGAATCATAAAATCTTCCCATAGAGTGTGCTTTGAAACTGCAAATTAAATCTAGAGCTCCTATGAACTGTATCCGTTTTTACTGGAAGCATATTTCCATGGGGGTTCCCACTCCCCTTTTTGTCTAGTCACACTAGCTAATAATGCAGTGAATTTGCAGTATAGACTAAATGTTATTTTGATGACATTACCTGATTAAATTAAAGATGACTTTAAAAGGATCGTTCTGATAGGAAACAAAACCTCAAAAAGCAGCTGTGGTTGAACATGCAATGAGCTGGCCCCAGTCTGAAAAAGACTTGCCTATTTCATTCAACTGAAGACTGGTAATTGACCAAAAAACAAGTCCGGATGACATTTGACTTTAAATAGGGTGAGTCTTAAAACTACAAAAAAATATTGGTTTAGGGCTTGTGTTATTCCCAGGGCATAATTTGAATCTATTCACACAGAAACAGTTCACACAGCAACACAAATGTGCAGCGAGTGAAACTGAAGACAGAACTTTGAGAACTGAACTAATATTTGCTGGTACTTTGGCAATACCAGAACCACAGAAGGAAACCAAGGGTGGAAGCATCAGCCACCTTCTCACACACACAGTTTTAGCAGATGGCTAAAACAATCAGAAATTCACTTCTACCCATGCAGGACAGAGGGTACAGAAGAGAAGAAAGAGAGCATGAAGTGAGTTGTAATCACTGGGAGTTTTCTGCTGTGTATTCCTAAAGTTGTTGTAACATAAACTCCTCTTACAAGCGACACGTTCGCATACCTATATGAAGCGGAGGTTGAAAATCCCTTGACTTAAGCTCTCAAAGATAGAATCTAAGGAAAGACTGCTGAACAACGTGACCATGTTATGAATTACAAAGCCTTCTCGGGAAAACTCATACAAGACTAAAGGCGTGGGTCCCATTCTTCTCACCAACAGAACACCTCTCTCAGCCACCAGGACCCGTGATGGCTCTATTCTCTGCAAACAAATCCATGGTCCTTGCAAAATGACGGGTTCAGAGCAGACAGCTCTGACGTTGCAGCCCAGGCTTGCTACCAGCATCATTTATGGTAAAAGTGCTCTTCTCTGTGACATCAGAGAGGCACCTCTGCACCTTATCAGTCATGTGGGCAATGTACCTAAACACAAGCACACAGCAGAGATGTCCTGCTTGCTCCACGGTCGCAATGGCAAAGTCCTGTTAGAGATGCATCCTGCTCCAAAGAATATATTTCGGAGACTTCCCCTCTCACTATAGATATAGCAACATCGCAGCTTGGGATTCTTGTTTATTAGTACAGGAAATACAATGTAAGAGCACAATGCTTTTTTTTATTATTCCCACCACTCAAAATTTTAACTTTTCAGGTCATTCAACACTGAAAAGAAATTACCAGATAGTAAAAGTTGGGAGCGTGGTGAGGCCCTGATCCAGGTTGCCCAGGGAAATGGTCGCTGCCCAATCCCTGGAGGGGTTCAAGGCCAGGTTGAAGGGGCTTGGAGCCCCTGATCCAGTGGGACGTGTCCCCGCCTGTCACAGGAGGGTTGGAACTGGATGGGTTTAAAGGTCCCTTCCAACCCAAACTGTTCTATGGTTCTGATTCTATGATTCAATGATATCCAGAAGCCTTAATTTTCACTTTCATCACAATCCCCATTTTAGATAAGATAAAGCCAATCCCACTGATGGCACATGAGGAGTAACCAGCTGATGGCAGGGAGGGTTATTGTGGACAAGCGTCCATCAGTAAGCAGCCTGAGGTCAGGCTGTCAGTAAGGACATGGACAGAAACCTCCCAATTTCTGTAGCACTTGCTAAAAATTCCACTTAAACCACATTAAGCTCCCAACTAAAAGCTTAAGGAATAGTTATTTACAAGCCAGGAACACGTATACCTTCAAAACACTTCTTAGAAGTCTATAAATTCACAGGTTTGCAGGAGCACCTGTGAGAATGACACATTCAAGACTCAAGAGAACTGGGGGGAATAAATTGACGATACGATAATCACAATCAGCAGTATCTGTCCCTGAGCTGCCAGTGGAAGGCTGCCTATCAAAAAGTTGCCAAGGGTCACCAGCTGTGGTAGTGAGACAATCTATTTGTAGTGTCTTAAAACACTAGTGTAAGATAATTAATTGAAAATATGACTTTTTAAGAGGACATTGCTGTACTGTATTCATGTTAATTACAAATACACACACAAAAAAAAAAGTGGTAAAAGCCAAAAGGAGAACAGGTGTTCTTTGATGCACATTCATACATGGTGTGAATGTTGGGGTTGTCTCATGAAGGAACAGGAGCTGGATTTGATGATCTCGTGGGTTCTTTCCAATTCAGGACACTATGACTCTGTGATTCTTTGATAATTTATAAATCACAAACTCCCAGGGTATGAATTGCTAGGGATATCATAAATCGTACAGGTACTATGTAACAATTATTATATATAAAGACATTCAGTCTTAGACTTTGAAAACCACAGACTTCTGTTTCTAGCTATTTGTTGTCAGGGATTTGTTCTTTCTAAATTCAAACATTTGATGCCACATTTCTCAAATTACTAAAGAGTAAATTTAAGAAATGGCAGCATTCCCAATCAGTAAATCTAGTCACACACTTTAAAATAGCCCGGCACGCATGGCATAGGTTACGTGGATGATATTTGCACATTTGCACATGGGTATTTTCTGGTACTCAATAAAATAAATAGCATAAAATTTTTATTCCCATCACTGTGATAAAGTTTTTGGCAAGAGGTTTCCGTTAGAATCATTGGGCATAACACTCCTCATGAAGCTAGCCAGAATATGAGCCACAGGCAACATTGCCCAATTCCAGTGTCTCTTCTTTAACTGTCACTGATGTATAATATTAAATTTTAGAGTGGGATAATTTTTGATGACATGAGAAACAAAACTTTTTGGTCAGTTTCCCACAGTTTTTATTGAAGGAGTGAAATAATTTTGGCAGTATTACAACTAAACACACTAATGAATTCCAAAAAATGATAGTTAAAACACAGAGTATTCTTTAATCACTGAAGCCAGACAAAACAATTAAATATGAAAAATCTGTTTATCTTTTCATGTTTCTCTTAAGGCACGTCATAACTTTCATTTTAAATTCTTAATTTTGCTATTCTTCCTTTAGAAAGTGAGAACACATCGAGAAAAAAACCAACGGAGTAACTGAATTATCACAGTGGTGTTTTGGACCTACTTCACCTAGGAATATATATAATTAAATGCAGTAAAGGAAAAAATGGCACAGCACTCCTATCTCCCAGCTCCACATCCACAAGGGTCACTCACACCAGCTCCTAGATCATGTACTACAGAGGGCACTAGGCAGTTCTAAAGAGAGAGGGGCAGGCTTTCAGAAAGGGTATCCTCATTTCTTGAACCAGCCCCATCGTCACAGCCCAGGTCTCTGGGACACATTTAAGAGTCCATAGGTCATGAGCACATGCCCAGCTCCGAAGGGTCACCATGTGCCAACTAAAATGTTGATATACGGCTGTCAAGAGTAGAGCGTGCATACAAACTTTGTTATCATAGAATGGTTTGGGCTGGAAGAGACCTTGAAGATCATTCAGTTCCAACCCCCCTGCTATGGGCAGGGGCACCTCCCACCGGATCAGGCTGCTCTCCATACTCTAAGATAAGCCACTTCAAACGTAACAGTCTGTCTCCTAAATGATGGTTGACAAAGAACGGCGAAGTATTGTCATCAGCATAATCAAGTGAAAAATGTTGGAATATGATTCAGAAAATACTGATATTTGTTTTGGGGGTGAGTAAGTTCACCTTACTTGGTGATTCAGGAAATAACTGCACAAGATAGAAACAAAACATTTTGTTAAGTCACCACATGCCGCAGGCATTTGTATAACATGAAACACCTTTTCAGATCAGACCACTAGTAATCACAAACTAAATAAACAGTCTAAGGAATTTTGCAGGGTTAGTACTGAACCAGATTTTCCTTATGCCTAGAAAATCCAACCAAACGTCATGTAAGATTTGGGAAAAAACAACCCACATTTTCAAGCAAAAGATGAGATTATTGTGAACTGGATAGATGCTTTCAGGAAGAAGCCATCTGACTCATCACTAGGTTATTATTTAAACTGTTTCTCCCCTTACCAAATTTGTTATAACACTTTCATCTGTTCCTGCAACTGCTGTTTCTAACACCTTTACCAGGTCCAACTGGGCTATCTCATCATCTGATAACTGACATTCAGGAACACCAGCCACACTTTTCATAGATAAGAGTTACTCAACACCGGAGGGGGAAATAGTTGGTCTATATGTTTCTACTGATATTCCCCAAAGGGTCTTCCCAAGGTACTTAGTACTGCAGGTCAGTTGAACACCTTGCATGTCCTCCAGATAGAGTAAAGCCAGGAGTGGAAAGGGGGACTAGAACAATAGAAATGTGTTCAGCTGTGAAATTAAAAGTAGGACTGCATGACATGCAACATTATGCATTGAGCTGAGTCAAAAGCAGTAATTAAGCTAAGCTAAAATGCGAACATACTTGTAATCAGAACAAATGTGTGGTTTGTGCCCATTGCATTCATAACAAAATGGGTTGGCTACCCACCCCAAAGCACCTCATTACCCTCCTCATGTCCTTAATCCCATCTGCAGTGCCTCCAGTCCTTCCTACATCTTCTAACCATCATAAATCTGCCTTTCCTTGGAGTCCCTATGGAATCACCTCCCCAGATGCCCTTAGCTCCTCCATGTCCTCCCTCCATGTCCTTAGCTCCTCGCTGTCCTGACAGCGGGGCAGGAGGCAGCACTCGCTGCAGCCTGGGGCTTCGCCTCTGCTGGCTGGCTGGCCGGTACACACGTGCCAACTGGCAACCAGCAACTATTCAGCAGATGTAAAAGCTGATTTTTTCTACCTTTCCTGCAGCAAGACTGCTAATTTGAGTCTGTGTCTTCTGCTTACCTGCCAGCTTTCTATAATGTGGGGAGAACTCAGCTATCCTAAGACTTCAGATTCATTTGGTTGAAACTAGATACTAGATATTATAATTAGACATTAGGAAGGTTGCCCAAAGAATTGGTGGCCGCCCCATCCCTGGAGGTGTTCAAGGCCAGGTTGGATGGGGCTTGGAGCCCCTGATCCAGTGGGAGGTGTCCCTGCCCATGGCAGCGGGTGGTGGAACTGGATGGACTTTGAGGTACCTTCCGACCCAAACCATCCTATGTTTCTTGAAACCAGCCCTGGTTCAAAAGTTAGTGGAAGACAAGCTAAAGAATAAGCATGAAAACACAAAACCAGCTCTATGATAAAAGCACAGTTGTTAATAAAAACCCCACGGCAGCAGGTTCCAGGTTGCAGACAGAGTGAAGAAGTGCAGCCAAGCACTGTATCAGTCATCTGAAGAAGTATTTGCAGTGTAGCTGCAGACAAAAATCACACATTCGCGTACACATAGATGCACATAATAATAAATGCACACTCATAATAAATGCACACTCATAATAAATGCACACTCATAATAAATTGTCTATCCCAGAAAAACATAGTGGGTACAGAGTGACCACACACAAATGGAAAAACAATAATTGACTGACTTAAAGAATCATTTTTTTGTTAAGTGAAACAATCTAACAAACCCCCAAGCTGAGAGTGTTTCAGAGACGACACATTTCCCTTGTCACCATCTGAAAAGCAGCAGCAGTCTCCTTTGACTTCTCGCAGCCTGCCCTTGGTCACAAAACTGTAACCCAAGGAAAAAGAATATTTACTTGCTAGTGTTTTGTCAATGACAGGATTATATATCCTCCGTAAGGTAAATCAACCTGGACTTGGCCAGAGAACAATGCTCTGGAATAACTGAAAGCAGTTTAACATGTTATTTTGAGACACTTTCTATATACTTCAGTTTTATAGATCTGCAATTAGGGTTTCAATTTAGAATACACAGGAAGTAAAAACTGTTATAAATAGTTGATAAGTGAAACATCATTCTTCATCATTCCAAAGGCTGTAGGATATGGGGCAGACCAATTACTATACTGAGCAATGCAAAGAATTACCTGCCGGCTTTATTATAATAACACGCTATCTGATTCCAGCATGTGTTTTCTGGCCTCAGCACAGACAACATTCTCCCATCCCACACTGGTGCTACATTTTAGACATCCATTAACAGCTAATTCACTCAGGAAACTTGAGATTACAGTACTGAAGCACAAAAATTAACATTCCTCATGCAAACGTCCAGTTGGAGCAGCTATACTCAATGGTTCCCTCAACAAAACTTTCCGAAAGAAAAAGGAACACCTTTTCATTCTCATCTGAGCTTATACTAAAAATTCGCACTGCACAGGCCCTTCAACAGATGCAGGAATTCAGCAATGATAATGTTTTGATTTTATTGCTCCAGACACAGGAAAGAAGTAAAAATCTAAGTGGCTTGAAAAAATACATCTAGAACCCATTTGCTGGGGGCAAAAAGCAGCATCCTGATTTCTCATGCCATTGGACTTCATTCCACTTCTTTGCTAGGTAGTTAAAATATTTAATGGAGGGTAATTTGTTGTCCTTTCTATTGGAAAGGTTAATTTTAAGAAGTGATTAGAAGTTACAGGGACTCTGAACCCCAGAAAGACTCTTTCTCACAGATCCACGTTGGTTGAAGTGCAGCACTAGTGCAGACCACCAGCAATTGTAGAACACTGCTTTGGTACATCAGGTTTCACAGACATGGCATGAACTTCTACAAAATCCCCTAATTTTGGTCAAGCAAGGCAAGTATCACAGCAAAGAACTCAAGTTCAGGATCAAAAAAAGAGGTTTCTGCACAATGTTGACTGTAAATGAGAGGTTTGAAAAGTTATGGTCTGTGAGTTTGTCAAGGTCGCTGGAGGGAAGGAAGGCTCATAACAGTAGAAACAGAAGAAGTAAATTCAAGTTGCTATTTGAGCACGGCTTGGCATTGCTTGAAGTACTGTGCTCTATACAATTCTCTTAAATAGAAGAAACCCAAAGTCAGATTTTTGCAGCAGCACCAACCTAAATGCCTTTATAAGATTACCTTTCCCCAGAAGCTGTTCCTTCCCTTTCCAACCAGATTGGTACATGAATAAAAATCATAGAATGGTTTGGGTCAGAAGGGACTTTAAAGCCCACTCAGTTCCACCCCTGCCATGGGCAGGGACACCTCCCACTGGATCAGGGGCTTCAAGCCCCATCCACCCTGGCCTTGAACCCCTCCAGGGATGGGGCAGCCACCACTGCTCTGGGCAGCCTGGGCCAGGGCCTCCCAACCCTCACAGCAAACCCTCAGATCTCACCTAAATCTTCCCTCTTTCAGCTGAAAACTCTTCCCCCTCACGTGACTTGTGTCCAGCAGCCTGAACGGGGGGTGCAGAGGCCCATAAAACTTTTTCATCAGAAGATCCACATCATAAAAATACCCGCAGCCCTGTGGTATATGATGTCCTGTTTTACAATCAATATTCATTCATAACACACTATAAATGGACATGTTGTAACCTGATGCTGAATCTAAACAGCACTTTGTTTATAAAATCGTTTTTGAGGGTAATGAAGGACAAAGGATGAAGCAGGAGTTTCAAGCTTCTCTACTGATCTAAGCCAACATAACGTGGATGACCAGCAAGAAGCTCTTTACCTGAAGTGCACTGAAACCTTCAACTGGCCTTTACATGTTGAAGCACTAGAGAAGAGATCCTGTGTCTTTGAGCTAAATTAGGTCAATATTCTATTCAGGACAGGATTTTATGAGGGCTGGGGCAGAAAGCTGTCACTTTCTTTTAATTTCAATAAACCATACACAGCATCTTTTAAAAATTAACTAGCTCATAAAAGTTCATCAGTCCTGAATTGTAATTAATTTCTGCGTGCAGAAAGATCATTTGCCCATAGGTGTTGCTTACTCATTTAAATCAGAGCCACGGCAGCCACCTGACAATTCTATTAAAACAGTTCTTGCTGAATTCTAGCTGTATTTAAAAGTTTTATACAATGAAGCATTAAAACAAAACAGCAAAACCTGTTTACTAGCAGAGGTAAAATCCCTCTCTGTCACCCATTGACTGGGTGCTGCAGAAGAACGGGACATGGGAAATTCCTGATCTCAGCTACAGCGCAAAGATCTTCAAAGCCTGACAGGCAGCGCAGAGACGAAATTCACACACCGTGCCCTCATAATGGATGTCAAAAGAAAGGACGAATACACTATGCATACACCTCAAAACAGGAATGACACTACTTGTCTCTCCTTATCCAGGAGAACCATTTTTATCCATTAAAGGCACTACTGTTCAATACCTTGGCTCAGCTAGAAAAGCAATTCTTCTGCCGTAATGACATAACCGATATTATTATATATCAAGCCTTTTAAGAAATCTGCAGAAAAAGGACTCCATTATTTCCCATACGACGCTGCTATCGGTACCCAACAAGTGCCTGTACGACTTGCCCACACGTTCTGGTGTGGTTTTTCAGGCATGATCACAGCTTGTTTACTCATAAAAAATACACTGTGGCATAGTGCGGAATCGGGCGCCACTTAGAGCTTTACTCCACAGTTTTTGCATGGCTGATACAAACACATTCTCTTTCCCTTTGCGCCCAGGGAACACGGGGAGTAGTGCCCCTCACCAGGGAAGTTTGCACTGCCGGTGACCATTTCTTAGCCCTCAGCAACTGCATTTTCACTATCACAGGAACAAGTTCTCCTAAACCCTGTGGAAAGTCAACATCTAAAATGCCCAGCCTTCAGATTCAAGGTTCAGATACCCATGCATGTAACTGGAGCCTCCAAACTTAGAAGTTCAAAGCTTCCATATCTTTCCAAACCGGATCCAAGCAGGGCTCATTACATCCACATAACAGCGTCTGCAGAAATTTCAGGAATAAATAGTGAGTTTGACCTTGACTTGATCTCTCCGGCTCCACTGCAGAGGAAGCTCTGAGCTTCATGTTGGCAGCGATAGGCTGCTCTCATCTGTGCTCTGGTCCTGTGCTTTGGTAAGCACATCCCAGAGAAAAAAAAAATGTAATACCTATACAGAAATAAATACATTTCAGACTTCTGTGAATTACAAATTAATGAAATAATACTACTCTTGTCATTTTAACATGGACTTCATTAAAAAATTGATATCAAAAGCACCAAGCCACTGGCTCCTTCCCCCCATTTATACATCAAAGCCAATGCCAGGTAGCCAAGCCAGGCATTTGAGGATTAAGAAATGTCACCCTCCACCTTGCTATAACCCACCCTTTGTTTTCAAACTTCCATGCTTCCAGAGGGGTATAAACATATGGAAGGGTGTAACAGAAGAACTTAATTTTAACAGAGCTGCTCAAGGAGACAGAATTAAGCCAGTACAGAGGAAATGAGGTCTGACATTTTGAATATTGGGGGGGAGGATTCAAATTAGAAACTACCTAATGTAATACTATTTTTAAAAATTTTTAGGTAATATTATGAATTTAATGCACACTTCAGTATTCCACTGACACTTTCTTTTGTCCTGTTCTTAAACACAGCCAATTTTGCTTCACTACCATCATCTTTTTCTTTCTATCGGTTCCGGTCAAAACACGTTTCCCCAAATCAAGGCCTTTCTCCTTGGCTCATTACAGGTAATGACAAGTTGCTACTTCAGAGCATTCTCAAAAGTTTCCTCTCCAGAGCAGACAGATGATTTTAAAGTATCCACACAAATAATACTGTGTAATAAATGTCGACTTTTCACATCAGGCTAGTTACAGGTTGAAGAGAGACCTGCATTTATCCCAAGTGGCATCAGGCTCGCTGGTGAAATTATTGCAGTATTGGGTTGTGAAAATACAGAAAAATACTAACAACACAGAAAGAACCCCCTTCCCATCCAGTACAACATAGAGATGTCGGTGAGTTCAAAAGGCATCAGACAGCTTTATTAATGTGACAAAAACAGGGTCTTTGAGTTTAAGAAGCAAAAATATCCATAAAATAACACTAACACACTGTTAGAAACCAAAATTTCTGTCTATACTTGAACTCTTCTTCGCCGTTGACCTCCTGCTACATAATGAGGCAGAGAATGCCCTGCAATATTGGAAGCATGTACAAAATAGCTGGCTTCATACCCAAACTAGAAACTACAGGCTCAGCAAGCTCCCCAGCTAAACAAAAGCAAGTTAAAAATTCATATTGTAAAGCTTTTTCCTGAAGTTCTGTTCTGATTTTTTCCTGTAATTGTAAGATAAAAAGCCCTAATAATTAGGGAAGAACAAATACAAACAGAGGATTCTCCCTCAATCCCAAGACCACGCTGTAGAGGATGCAAAAACAATGTATGGCAGGAATAATAAATGCTTTCTTTTCCAAGCGCTCTCCCATGATTTATGAAAGGTGTACCTCACTGTGGGAAGATAATGCCATTTGAAATGGTCCATTTCATAAATCTATCCTCCTCATCCCTAGCTGCATACAGGACTGCTATGAGCTCCTGAATCCAATAATGTTTTCATCCTCTATCGACAAAAAAAGGACTTTGTTTGGAGTGAGGTAATGATGCAGTTACAGAGGAGCAGCGGCTAAAGCTCGGTCTCAGGGGCTTTCGTTGGCATAGCCATACAGCTGAAAAGGAGAAGAAACAAGTACCAACAGAAAGAAGAACTAATCAACACACACAACATCCCCGATGTCTTTTTAGTGCTAGTGGCATTAATTACAATGTGTGCCTAATCCTCTGCACTAACACGTAACCAAATGTTTTTCCTGATTTTTCCTCTTCATCCCCACGATAGATTTATCACTGGGAACCCAGCAATTTCCTCCTCATCTGTTCACCAGCCCAGCATATCTGCTTGTTTATGTGTCTGCAAGAATGCTTCCGGAAGACGTTTCTGTGCCAAATGAGGTGGTTGCTGTAGATGGGGACTAATCACAACGTAACTGAAATTCATTGTACTGGATTTCTTTATGTTGCAGACAATGGTAGAGGGTAGAGAGAAAAATACTTACTGTCCTCAATATTATGGAACAGTTTTGAGCTGGGACTGGAGACCATTCCAAGCAACACTTGGAGAATGGGAGCACAGGGAAATCAAGAGGCAAAATATGAGACTGAAATGTTTCTGGGAGCATTTGAGATGTAAATGCAGCCAACAGAAATATTTAAAAGAGCTTTATAGCATTAGTAGTATTCAGGGAAGAGGAGCTGGAAGCCTCACAAGTTTCTCATGTCACTTTGAAAGAGTTAAATGTCCTGCCTGTTTTGCCATCTCTGACACTCTGGAGCAAAACAAATGTCATTAAAGACAATTTGGGCCTATATCAGTCAGTTTTAGATACCAGCCTATCTTTTGTTTTTGTTAAGGAGCTGGAAGCTCTATGCTGGACTGGCAGCATGTTCACAGATTTCATGAGCACATTTTGGCAGACTTCTTGTGCTACTGAAGTGAAATTTAGTGCTTTGACCAAATCTCACTGAGTGTTTGAACAATGCCATTTTTCTACACTCTGCTACTCACATTTTCAGCAGCTGATGAATGGCCTTTGTAGAACATGAAATATCCATGGCTTTGGCAAGAACTTTACAAACTATATACACGTTTTGAACTGTCACTTTGAGATCTTAATTTACATACTTTGACTTGTGCATGAGCAGCAATTTCAAGGTCAGCTTCTGTGAAGAAATACTGGGTAACTCCATTAAAAGTCCACTGGCACTTTGCATATTTATTTTTCTTCCCTACAGTATGCATGGGATCTCATAAATCAGGATAAACAAGCATCAGAGGTCACATATAGACAGACACCGTGCACACCTACACTCAGCATGCCCGTACACTGCAAATAGCAGCTTGCCTCAAGAGTAACAGCAAAGAAACATTGCTCCCTCAGATATATAGATATATTTGCTGAGGTACAAGGTTGTGACCGAAGTCCTTTGCAAAGATGGGGGGAGGAATCTACAGTCCTTGCACGTTTGTGGAAAGTGCAATCTCTCACGATACTTGGAGCTCTAACTGCGCCTGTAGTGCAAATTATGCAAAGACAACAAAAATAAACCATAGAACAATAACAAAAAATTCACGAGAAGTTTCCAGACATCATCTGTTTCCAAAGAGGTAAGATTTTATCAGAGATTGTGAAAGTCTTTCTGCAAATATTCACTAGATGATATTCTGAATGCTTCTGGAGACGCAATCAAGCTGTATTGCCTTCTCAATGCAACTCATCATCACCAGGACCGCTGCCTTTGCTGTTCACTGTCATCCTTTCAGGACCATATCCCTCTTGGAAGAAAGGGAAAAAACCCCAAACTCATTACAGTCCTGAGTTTTTATGGCACACCTGAGGCAACAGATTGCAGGAGCGGAACTCTAAAATGCAGTAGAGCTACGAAAGCAGCATCGCTAAAACAACGGAGATGAGTGCACCAAAACTAATTAATTTAGACAGTAGAGACAACTGCTTTCCACCAAGACAGGCGATACAGGCTGTAAAAGCCCATCCTGTGCTGCCAGATAGCTCTAGACAGAACGGCTGCTACCTTACTATGCTATTTCACCATTCTCTTTTTTCCTGAAGGCTGCAGCCACATATGCCATCTAGAATAGGAACATGGTAGTAGCGAACTGATGAAATTCACTCCATTTGGAACTGGACTTTTGCAAGTGTATCCGTACTAACCTTAGTCTGATGTTTGTTGGAGCACCAACAGTAAAGAGCCATTACTACATTTAATTGAAGAATATAGGTCCCAAAACTGAAAACTTTGACTTGTCATATAATGCTCTGATTATACAGAAATGAAATATGGTCCTTGGCTTTGCTGAAGTATTCAAATCCCCTGGTCAGTCATAAGCAAGGAGGTTTGTAACCTCAATTCCTCTAAGAAAGTCTCAAACCCCAAACTTTTCACTGTTGTGTTAAAACCTGCTTTTTCAGGAGTAATCGTGGAGGCTTTTTTTGTTTCTGGGTCAAAATACCAGCACTGGAGATGTCAGGAAAGGCAACTGTTAAATATCAGAGTGCAAAATTCTTAATAACATCACTTATTGGAAAAAGTAGTAACCCCTTGTTGATTCCTTCCTGAGTTGCGGAAGGCAGAAAGGCGCAGTTATGTTGTTGGCCGTGGACACCAATGGAGACCTGTGTGTATCCATTAGATGAGAAATAATCTCCCATTGTGAACTACAGGCCAAGTGAGGCCTTCTCCTTTTTGCAGGAGAGTAAGTTTTGATGGGAAAATGCTCTTACCTTCCCTGTACCTCAAACTGAGTAAACTTTGATACACACATCGCCTTAACCATGCTCACTGACGAACTCCAGGTCCTAAGGAATGATGTGATGTTCATAATTTAAGCTGAAAAAGAGGAGATTGAGATGAGATTTTAGGAAGAAATATTTTGCTGTGAGGGTGGGGAGGCCCTGGCCCAGGTTGCCCAGAGCAGTGGTGGCTGCCCCATCCCTGGAGGTGTTCAAGGCCAGGTTGGATGGAGCTTGGAGCCCCTGATCCAGTGGGAGGCGTCCCTGCCCATGGCAGGGGTGGGACTGGATGGGCTTTGAGGTCCCTTCCAACCCAAACCATTCTGTGATTCTATAATAGTCAGAATTCTTCCTAATATGAATTAGGACAGGTATCTGCTAGCAGGTCAATGGCCCCAAGGAACAATGGTAAGAGTGATGTACCACAGACCTAGTTTATCGCTCTTTACTGCCCACATTGCTGTGCTCCAGTAAATGTTCCGTCTCCTTTTTGACCAAGTCATGATGAAGAAAGGCTGGTCCACGACTTGGCACAGAAATAGGCATGAGAGAATAAGCAAGCTGAGAATCAATACAAACAAATCAAAGGTTACATTAATTGCTAGGAGCATTAATAGACATGTGAGAGAGCAGAAACTAGCTTAGTTTTGATAGCTGAGGGTGTCTGCCTCCCTTTTGTGATCCAGTTCTGCAAAGAGAGCCACAAATGTCACTTTTGTCTGCAGAGCTCTGCACAGCCTAAGACCAGACTCCAACAGAGACGGCAGCAGAAGGTTTCCCTGGGGTGTTCCGCGGGGGGCAAATGCAGAGTTAGGCACCCTGGGACGCAAGAGACGAGTTAGTTGTATCACACTTGTGTTCTATCATTTTTAATACTTGGCAGCACACTCAGTGCCTCTTGATGGGTTCAGTGCAATTATTCCAAACTGAAAAAAAAACCCAACCACCAAACTCATCCAAGTCCAAATGCCTAAAACTACAGTTTTGAAAGATTATTTTTCCAGGGCTACTCCTGATCTTTTACTTGGGATGAATCACACTTAGGCTTCAATATTTTTCTTTCAAGAAGATCTGCGACTGCTGGACACTTCATGATTCTGGAGGAATAATAAAAAAAAAAAAGAAAACTTCTATAGGAAAATTCTGTGCTGGCAAGACCAAGCCTGGAGCCTCAGTGCTTGTAAATGGCCTCTGAGAGCCCCCTGTAGTTGTTGACTGGTAAAGATTGAAGTAGTTGTGTTATTCTTCCTGTGAACATTTACCTCCTGAATTCTCTTGCTAATAAAATCAGCTGGCAGTGCTTTGGTTAAGTTTAGTGAGTAAAGTGCAGGCTCTGTGTGGCCATGCTGCTCAGGCCCCAGCTCACCTCCACTCTGCCACGACAGTATATTTATTTTAATGTTTGACAGTATCTATCAGATTTGAGAGAGCTTGTTTAACGACCTTTTCCAAAGTCTTCCATTCATTTCTTCAGTTTCTCACTTTCTTTCCCTTTTTCTTTTTAAAATAAATCACAGTTATAAAAACAAAGCCAGCAGAAGGGAAAATATTCAGTACCTAGAAACTGAAAATTTGAGTATTTGCTTTTTATGGGGCACAGGAGCCTCCTAAAATACTGCTCGAAAACTTAAATGCTGAGGACAAAAAAGTTCACTCGCTGGCTATGCAAATACATGGCAGTTTTGAACAGCTTTGAAAAATAATTTAAATACTAGTGTTTCAATTTGTGGTCTTCAAATGCCTGAAAAACACATTCCTACTTTTTAAATGGATTTTTTTAAGTGAGTCTTAAATACACTTTGATTATTTCCATTCTTGACATTATGCCTACTCAGGTATTTTGTACAGCAATTTGAAAGTAGAAAGGCAATTCCTCACCCTACCAACAGGTATGTATTGATTTAACAAACACCTCCTCTTAAAGATGCACTTTCTTCTTCTCATGGAAAAGAAAATGTGAATTTAAACTGAATAAAGCCAAAAGCTAAAACACATTGTCTATAATGATTTCTTTGATGGAGAAAGCTCAGGTTCAAGTTCATTATCTTGGTATTTTCAGAGGAGTTTGCCTGCAGCTCTTAGGAACAACATTTAACTGAATTTTATATGTGAACATTAAAGAAACAGTAATGCACAGGTATAAAATAAGTGATCAAACTGAAAGTAAAGTGTACAGCTTTCTCCCTGGTAGCCTACACTGTTATTATCTTTTCAGAAGATGTCAAAACCTTTTCTCAGAAATTCTCATTTTTCATACATTTTGGAAGCAGGTACAATTACTTTAACAGCTCTCTACAGCACAAAGACATCTGTAGTGAAATCGGTTATTTACTTCAAAGCAAGAAGACTTTGAAGACAGGAAGAAACGGCAGCAGAAACAGAGGTCCAGAGACTCTGCTACTGAACTGCTGGGTTCAATGAAACACAAATAGGAAGAATATTTGATGTAAATAGGACAAAGGACCAGATGCATTTGTAACTACCTAACTGAGGCCAAAGCAATTCACGTTCTCTTTTCAGTTCCTGACGGGAGCTTTAGTGGAAGACACAGACTGGGATGCACACACCTACAGGCATTACATTATCTCATCCAAGGCTGAATACTGACTCTGTTTTCAACACACCCCTGACCTCTTACAACGAAGACTTGCATGAAAAATAGGCTGAAGAACGAGTCTTGAGATACCCACCAACACACACAGCATGGGTCCAGTGTGAAAGGTAGGGAGAGGTGAAAAAAGGGCTGGAAAGAGCACAGCATTTGAAGGGACACAGCTCACAAATGGCAGGACTGTAGGAATCCACTTGGAAACTGGACACATAAGCCATCACAGCCCTGTGGCTGCCGTAATTTATGTTTCAAACATTTATGTGCATCCTCCCCTTTTCCTCCTCCTTCCACTCCTGCTCTTAAATTTTTCAGCTCTTCAAGAGCAGAAAACACTTGGGTTGCAGTGGTCCCTCCCAGAGTTGCAGCAGCGCAGCGAAGCACGTGTCAGTGTTACAGGCTAACACTGTACGTTCAAGGGGTTTTGAAACTAATAAAAAGCTGGGAATAGAAGAAAAAGTTTCTTCCAGGCTCAAATTCAGTACATCTTATAAGAGTTCAAGTTTTTTGTTGGCAAAAGTCAATGCAGCAGAACGCAGTCCTGCAATCAAGGAACAGCACTGTTTACAGCAAGGATTGCAGTGGCCAGAGGGCAGGGGATGTTCAGGGGTTCTCTTTCTTTAACAGAATCATAGAATCATGGAAAGTTTTAGGTTGGAAGGGACCTCAAAACACACCCAGTCGCACCCCTGCCATGGGCAGGGACACCTCCCACTGGATCAGGTCACTTCAAGCCCCATCCATCCTGGCCTTGAACACTCCGGGGATGGGGCAGCCACCACTGCTCTGGGCAGCCTGGGCCATTTTCTCACCACCCTGACAGCAAAACATTTCTTCCTAAGATCTCATCTCAATCTCCCCTCTTTCAGCTGAAAACCATTCCCCCTCATCCCATCCCTGCAATCCCTGATCCAGAGCCCCTCCCCAGCTTTCCTGGAGCCCCTTTCAGTGCTGGAAGCTGCTCTAAGGTCTCCTGGAGCCTTCTCTTCTCCAGGCAGAACAACACCAACTCTCTCAGCCTGTCCTCATACGGGAGGTGCTCCAGCCCTTGGATCATCTTCCTGGCTCTCCTCTGGTGTTGCTCCAGCAGGTGTCCAGTGTGCCTGGCCTTGGCTGGTGCCAGTAACGCATGCGCCTCCCCACAGGTCCTGCAGAACTGTCCCTGTTTCTGACTAGTAGGACCACTATGTCCCAGGTCTCCTCCTGGGTCTGACTGAGCTGTCTTGGATCCAGATCTTCGTCCTGGAGTTGCACGGCTGTTTTGATTATTGATATGTGCTTTGCAGATGTACATTGTGATAAGAAATAAAAACATCCTCACATGGTTGTGTTAAACTGGAGGAATAAATAGAAGAGTAAAGAGAAAAAAGAATAAATAGAAAAAAAAAGGTGATAAATAGTATAAACAGGCAGGAGTTTTGAAAAAATAACATATCTGAGAGGTTTATAGCACTTGTTTTTGGACTGAGCTGTACATTGATACACGTCTGCATGCGAGATACGAGCCAGTAGGTTGGTATTTACTCTCCATATTTTACCTGAACATTGTTGACTGCTTTTACACAAAGGTAATTACATTAAATAATTTGCTGTGGCCTTTTTACGAGTAGAACATCAACCCAAACAGTGTTATCTAGTGTGATTCCTTCATAAACTGGTATCTACGATACTAAAATAGATAGGATAATTAAATTAACACACCTGTATTTGATAATTTGTGCCCCTTATCTTCTATGATATATTTTCAGCATTGTCATCTCAATAGCATTGTGATTATTCAGTGAACAGAGACATTCCCTTTCAACAGCAACACACATTTTTATTGTGTTTTACTGTAGCTAAAAGAGGAAACATACGTATATAAAATCTTGGACACAGACAATTAATCAAATTTAACCATAGCCTAATAACAAAGCAAGCAAAGTGGAAACTGCATATGCTGGCATCCCACTGAGCACTGCCACACTTTTTATTAAGGAACAGCCTTATTTTGTTATGATTGTAGAAGAGGTATCGGCTCCACACACCAACACACATAATAAAATACGGAGTCTGAAGTATTCCTCATTGCACTACCCTACAAGAATCTAATTGTTAACTGGACACAAAATTGGCTTGAGAGTTATCTTTTTCACCTTCACTCCTGTGTTCAGGGTTCAGGTCCCAGCGGCACCTACGTCAAGAGGAATAAAATTTCTAACCTTTGTGTTCCAAAGAAGGGAGACGGCTGTCCTACAGCAAAACATGGAGAAATAAACCTGAGCAGAATACTTCTGAGCAACACTAACCTGCTAAACTACAGCAGCGTAGACTTCCCTGGTGTAAAGTCTTCCAGTGGCAAAAGATGGCTTTGGAGGAAAAGACAACAGCTTCTCAAACCACTGGTCCAAACACGACATGGAAGGACAGTAGAGCTGGGGAGGGGCCTGGAGTCGAGGGGTTATGAGGAACGGCTGAAGGACCTGGGGCTATTTAGCCTGGAGAAAAGGAGACTGGGGGAGACCTCACCGCTCTCCACAGATTCCTGAAAGGAAGTTGTGATGAGGTGGGTGCTGGTTTCTTCTCCCAAGTAACAAATGAAGGATGAAAGGAAATGACCTAAAGTTGCACCAGGGGTGGGTTAGATTGGATACTGGGAAATATCTTCACCAAAAGAGTGGTGAACCTGGAAGAAGCTGTCAAGGGAAGTGGTGGAGTCTCCATCCCCAGAGGTGTTCAAAAACCATGTAGCTGTGGCACTTGAGGACATGGTTTGGTAGGCACAGTGGTCTTGGGCTGATGGCTGGACCGGATGAGCTTAGAGGTCTTTTCCAACCATGATGATTCTATGAACACTATCACTAAAACTAAGTGAGATTTGCATAGTTCCAAACAGAAATAGTCTAAGGAAGATGAAATATTTTCTTGTGAAGTAGGTACCAGGACCACATTTGTTCCAAAAGAATTATCTTTTCAAACTATGAGCTGTTACAGCAGGCATTCACTGTCCCATATGCACAGACACAAAAGCCAAACACCTCTATGCAGAGCAACTGGCTGTGCCAGGGAGGGGATTTGTGGTGCTGCAGGCTGGCAGCCCCAGCAGGAACCAAATGAGCATCTCTGGGAGCATCAATCCAGGTGCTGATCACCCGACACCGCTGCCGGAGGGGTGTGCTACTATCATCACACCACGGAAGCAACAGGCTAGCTGGGCCAGCCTTCGAATGATGGGGACATGCCTTCTGCACCATGTGCTCAAAGGGCTCCACGAAATCTGGAGGCCACTCCTGAAAGACTCTGCTATACCAAAACAAAGCATATGTGGTGTGGTAGGATGGGAGCTCAATCCCTACAGCACCATTCAAGAGGTACCAACGAGGCATCGGGGAGCAATTTTGCTCTACATCTAAAAACATGCTGCTGCTAAAACCATTTGCTCACACTCCAGTGACGGGGAGTCTCAGTGTAGGAGCACAGTGAGCAGTGATACAAAAGTTCAAACAAATAAAAGTGTCATGACAACTTGGGAACACAGCTCACGATTCCAAGATGCAGCTACAAGGAATGATTAACATAAAAATATTTAACAGATTTGAACAGTACCGGACTTTGCTAAAGGGACAGCAGAAACTGGAGTTTGAAGAGATGCTTTACAGAGCTGAATAGATGTGGAAAACGCTGCTGACAACTCAGATGCTTCTAGCAAGATCAGAACAGAAGTTTATTATTCCTGTAATCAGATTTACCCCTTCCAAGTCTCCTTAGAGCAAAAGCACTGACACCTCACCCCCTCTTTAAAACTTTAATCTTTAAAATGCAGGTCTCTTCACTAAGTTCTCCTCTGGAAGAGAAAAGGGGAGGCAAGGATTTGGTTCGTTGTTTTTTTTTTTTTTTTTTAACAGATATTCTTCTGTTCCTGTGCCTTGGAAACAGAAGCTTTTTCACACAGACTTTTCCTCACCCTCTGAAGGTGAACGCTGGTTATGGTCATGCTCTCCCCATCTCAGGTATGTTGAAATACACACATACCTGCCCGCCAGCCCCTGCCAGAAGAAAGGGGAGGGGAAAGAAAAACAAAAATCAAGATGCAAACCATTAACTTTAACTTTTTTTCTATAATCCTTCTAGTACCTTAGCCGGACTGAATGGTCTGATACTAAACCAGAGAGGTTTTATTCAGCCTATCAACTCTGTATACTTAAAAAATAAAGTATTCATAACTTACTTAAACACTTACTTAAGGCTGTTTGTCAAACTTCTAATTCTGTCTAAACATGATAAATAATTCCAAACTCTTCTGAAGCTGAAATAGCAAGAATTAAACTAGAAGTCTTAGAAACAGTGTAATCAGACAAGAAAAGCAGTAAAACAAATGAGGCTTTTTTTTTTTTTTTTTGCTGCCTGTATGTATCCACTTCAACGCAGCACATTTCTGCAGATGGTGTCTCTGCAAAAAGAAGTATTTTCCCCACAGAGCTAACTATCTTCATTATCAGGTTCAGAAAAAAAATTCTTACTTTTTTTTTAAACAAGAGAACATAATTCTTCAAAATTTATTGAAATGCTTTCTTTTATTACCCCTCTGCTAAAAAGGGTTAAGTGGAGATAAATGCAAAATTTGGCTGGAAACATGGTCAATTTATCAAGCTGCAGTACTCACTAACCAGAGTTAGAAATCTGGATGAAAACAAGAGAGGAAAGAAAGAAGGAAAGGGGTATAAGGAGGAGAAGATGAATGAGACTGAGAGCAGGTATGAAAAAAACTTCCATAATTAAATAACAACAACATAAAACATCAGTAAAACAGGTTCACTACAGTTAAGGACAACGCTAGCGAGGTTTCAAAGTCAGTAAGGAGCAATTGCACGTGCTTTTGTTAATGTGCTCCACTAGGATTTCTCAGAGCACTAGAAGCTCCTCGCTGGGTTTGCATAATAAAGCCAACCTGAGATCAGACATAACAAATCGCGTTATTCCCACCCGTACTGCAGTAAAGAAATAGGAAAGTGCTCTTTGGAATAACTACCATGATCAGCACAGACATAACAAAGCTAAGAGAAAGCATCACTGACACCATTTCTCCTTCAGGTTCTTCCTAGAATTCACTTTCAAAGGAGGAATCACAAAGATCAGTGGGACGAAGCCACAGTCGGAACCAAGACTTTTATCCCAGCATTTCATTTACAATTCTATCAGATTAGCTGAATTCTTGAAATTTAGTTGATATGCACTAAATGGAACAGATAAATAATCTGAGAGCACTGCAAGGGAAATTGCATGTAGTTTTTCAAGGCTAAGTTCAAACTGATCTTTGTAGCAGATGCCCATAGGGTCTTTTGATGTTAAGAGCTACCTGCGATTGGAACTGCTCAGAATCTTAAGTCAGGCACAAAACAACCTTCCTAGTCTCTAGTTTTACCACACTATCCACAGCTAAATAACTGTCCTCAGATTTACCACTATCCAGCCTCACAATACTTAGTGGTCTCTTTTTGTGTTATAATAAAACCACAAACCAGACCCCTAATCTTTATTTTAAGTTATTTCTGAAGTCAACAACTGAAGTGTCCTGCTCTTAGAGGAAGAGGAGTAACCTCCAGATATACCAGATTCTACATAGAATCATGGAATGGTTTGGGTTGGAAGGGGCCTCAAAGCCCATCCAGTCCCAACCCTCTATCATGGGCAGGGACACCTCCCACTGGATCAGGGGCTCCAAGCCCCATCCAACCTGGCCTTGAATCCCTCCAGGGATGGGGCAGCCACCACTGCTCTGGGCAACCTGGGCCAGGGCCTCCCCATCCTCACATGAAAACATTTCTTCCTAGGGCCTCATCTACATAGACGTCTTTTTTTAGTCACTTGACCCTAGCAGTAGACACTGATGAGAAAGGCCACGTGCACATATCAAGCATTTTACTTAAATCTGCTTTCTCACTTCTTCAAAGTGGCGCTCTGGCCACCTGTAAAAGTACCAAATTATTTTTTTAATTTACTCTTTTAGGGATATTTCCTATTATGGGAAAGGCAGAATTTCTTACTTTAATCTCCTCCTGTTGAAGTGAGCGATCTTCCCCTTACAGTGCCAGGGGGAATTTATTTCACGAAGCTAACAATGCTCATTTCCTTACCCTCTTGTTGAGAGTCTACACACAGATGTCTCTGCAATGTAGTTCATTTAAAACATAAGGAGGAAAGGGAAAAGCAGGAACAGACAAACTTATCCCACCAGAACATCTTTATAGAATCATGTGTCCCTGAAGAAGAAAGACTTTATGCTTATAACTTCATTCAACATTTCTTTTCAAGCATTTGAATAATGGGCATTACATAACACCTTTCGATACTAACTGAACTTTATAACTAATAAAACCCTCTTTCTGAGCTTTGTGACTTACATCTAGAATCCACTGAGTGTCTTTTACAAATAATAACCATAGCTAATTACACATAGTAAATAACCTCCGCTTTCAAGCCTCCCCATTTATCATTTTGCTAAATATTAATCACAGCTTTAAGCTGTCTAACAAGCTCCTAAAAGCATGACATTAGCAGAGAGATCCCCCGCTCTACAGAGTCTCAAACTATCCATCAAAATCCCTTTCATAGAAAGCACTGATTAAAACTTCCTGGCAGGGTTTTTATTTGTTCACACATTGGGTCTCCCTTTCCAGACAACCAAGTTCCCTTCAGCAGGGTGGCAGAGCGACCAGCCTCTCTGTACCCACTGCCCAGGTGGGCCTGGGGAGGCGGGAGGGGCTACATGAACTCGCATCTCCTCTTTCTTAATTAGGATTTGAAACAATAGGTGGGGAAAATCAGGACCAATCGCCATTATGTATTAGCTTTCATTTCTGTGCATTGATTGAGCTTATGTTGTTTTATGTGTGCGATGAAAGGGCAAATCAAGCCCCATTTCTCTTTCTTGTCAATTCTCTTTCTCTTTTTCAACTATTTATCTTCATATTGTATTGCAGCAACAGATGGCACATTAAAAATGAATTCAGTTTTTTGGGAACTATACACCACACAGCTTATTCTTACCGTCCAAAATGGCAATGTAATTAAATGTCTTTTGGAAAGGTACCTACAAAATACAGTCATATAATGCCCACTTAAGAAACAAGATTTTTTAACAGAAGCGTTTGGGGAAGAGCAGAGAAACTCTCTGGGGCCTGAACATTTTAATATTTTAACTGAATTGCAAGCCTAGTTTAAGAAAATATGTGTGCATATAGATATATCACTCAGCTTATTGCCCTCTCTGAAATTCAGTGAGGATCCAGTTTCCAGTATTTTCTGCATTAGTTTGTCCTGGCATATTTACAAACAATGCTCTCAGCAGGACTCACTAGATAATATTCGCATTCTTTAAATAATAGCTCCCAATAAATTCTAATAAATAATGTTATTGTCAGCAAGCACCGCATAGTAGGTCCGTTTACATGTGACATTATCAGTGCACACTTAGCAAGGTGCTTAGGAAAAATAACCTCCCAGTCATATGAAAAATTGTTTACAGTTGTAGGCTCGTAACATTTTAAACCCTACTCAGGAGATCACATTTGATGAGCAACAAATCAGGGTAACACACAGGTAACGAACTTTCCTCACTGGCATTTAACATGCTGGCCATGAATAGAAAACAATAGGTTAAACTCCTTCAAATCACAGTCCCTAATTTGATGGCAATTAATCAACTCAGGTAGAAGAAATATGTGATTATCAGCTTTATAGACCCAGGATAAACAGCAGCATGAAATACATTCCTATGATCAACAGCACCAAACAATTACAGCAATAGCCATTAACAGTCTCTAGGAAAACGGGAAGCAAGTGTGGAGGAGGAGGGACAGGTCACAACAAAGCTGGCTTTTTATTAATCATCATTAGAGGAACTGAAAGAAGAAATGTTAAAACTCCATTCTTATGAAATCTAATAATTGTATTTCAAACTTGGTTACCTGCTTTCAGATCCTGAGATCTCTTTTGGATGCTTGCAATTGCATAATGCAAAAAATATGAACACCAAAACACCTCAACCCACCCACTGTTCACCAGCGCTGTAGCCCACAAGCCATGGAGAAAGCAGCACTACACAATCACACAATAAGATGGTGTCTGACCAGTAATACACGTCCCAGGACAAAGTTTCAGTTACAAAACCTGTATTTCCTCCCATCTCCAACCACAGCCCCACTTTGCTGCTTTAAGAAAAATAATAATCTGGCATAATTTACCTTTTAATAGAAAAAAAGCAATTAAACTAATTAAACATCACAGCAACTTTGCTTTTTATTTAAGTCAAGAATGCTAAAACTAAACACGACTTTGGGGTTGTTCAGCCTGGAGACAAGAGGGCTCTGGGAAGACCTTAGAGCAACTTTGAGCACTGAAAGGGGCTCCAGGAAAGCTGGGGAGGGGCTCTTGGTCAGGAGGTGCAGAGGATGAGTGGGGATGGATTTCATCTGAAAGAGGGGAGATTGAGATGAGAACTGAGGAAGAAATGTATTCCTTGCTGTTGGGGAGGCCTTGGCTCAGGTTGCCCAGAGCAGTGGTGGCTGCCCCATCCCTGGGGGTGTTCAAGGTGAGGCTGGATGGGGCTTGGAGCCCCTGATCCAGTGGGAGGTGTCCCTGCCCATGGCAAAGGGGTTGGAACAGGATGGGCTTTGAGTTCCCTTCCAACCCAAACCATTCTATGATTCACCTACCTTAAAATATTCCATTAAAAAGGACAGAGCTGATCATCCCTGAGAAAAGTGAATGGATGGGTTTCCCCACACCCCCCCAAACTACATATATACATGCTAACCAGTCTTTGAATACTGCAATAATATGAGTTTGAGGTTTTTTTATACAATGCCACTGTAATAAATTTACTGTGTCTATGTTGAAGATGGTGTTTAAACTGCTGTAACCTGGTCTAGTCAAGACCTATTTGCAGGTGGACACTGAAAGGTAGATACGCACATACAAGGGACAGGGCTGCTCCCACATGAAAACACACACACACACAGAAAGCCTGACAGTTCCTTTCTCGAAATACACATATTTGAAAGCAAATACATCACCCTGTTGAGTCAGACCACATTTAGCATCACTGCTTTCCCTCTTTCCACCCCCGCAACTGTGTGTCAAGGCTGTTTTCATCCCCTTGTTTGTCTGTCTCCCCTAATCAGGACTCTGTTCTTGTACTGAGCAAGTCGGGGCATTTAGTGAAAATCAAGATGGATTTAGTTCGGAATTAAGTAGACTCCCATGACAGGAAATATTAAGAGATGATGGATGTCTGACAAATATTTAAATAAAAAAAAAACCAAATCAACTCCCATTTCAGAAGGCAGCCTGCAAAGCCAGATTTATGGAGCTGAAATTTAAACTAGAAGGAGCATATTTTTCCAGGCTTTATGTATTAGCAATATTGCATTTAATTTAGAGATTAAATAAACACTGTAGTTTGAGGCAGCCAACAAGAGCTGAAACACTGCGTGGAGGCAGGCTTACACTTTCAAGCTATGAAATATGTCTCCTGTTTTGACACTATTGTAACAGCATAGTTGTTCGCTTTCCTTGTTTCCATGGGGTTTATGGTCCATAAAGTTTAATAACAATCTTAACAGCTGAACAGTGAGCACACATCTCTGGGAGGCTGCAGTAAGAAACAGGATCTGAATTTTATCCATGTAATTTTTAGTGGCAGCATATGTCCTTTCCTCACCACTGTCCACATATACCCATGTAGTTAAAGAAGGCACCGCTGACTCACCTAGGAAAAGAGGTCACATCCCCTCTTGACCTACAGGAACTGAGTGAAGACCACTCAAAACGCCAGCTCAGGTGATGAAATCGATGAATTTCATAAAAGTTAAAGAAAAGGTTTGATCAGTAGTTCATAGAATCACAGAATGGTTTGGGTTGGAAGGGACCTCAAAGCCCTCCTCCACACCCCCACCATGGGCAGGGACACCTCCCACTGGATCAGGGGCTCAAAGTCCCATCCAACCTGGCCTTGAACACCTCTAGGGATGGGGCAGCCACCACTTCCCTGGGCAACCTGGGCCAAGGTCTCATCACCTTCATAGGAAAATATTCCTGTCTAAAATCTCTTCTCAATCTCCCCTCTTTCAGGTGAAAACTGTTTGACCTTCTCCTATTCCTGCACTCCCTGATCAAGAGTGCCTCCCATTTTCCCATAAGGAAAACCATCAAGAAGCACCCAAAACCAGCAGTGGCTTTCTTCCACTTGAGCTGCTACCAAAAGAAATAATGCCTTGGGTACAAGAAGACCTTCTGCTCTTAGAGGCATAGACCTCCCTCTTCACTCACTCCTCGTCCAGCACACATGATGAGGCAGGAACACTTCAGTTCCCAGCATAGTTGGTGCTCTGCTTGTAGCTTGACTAATTAGTTTCTATAGAAAGTGAATTTAAAAAGACTTAATTTGGTGGCAAAGACATGAAGCCCTTCCCCCCCCCCTCCCCCCCCAAAAAAACCCTCTGAAACTGAAGCTACAACATTCAATCATCTTTTTCAGAAAGTCATAGGCCCATGTCTGGTTTAGTCTTCAGAGGTTGACCAAAGCAAATGGAAAAAGGGCTAAACAAGCTACAGAAGGTTCTTCGTCAGACAGTAAGGTCCTCAAAACACCACAACACACCTCAAACTTCCGTCAGTGCTGTCATACCATCATCTAGCTCATCTTTGGCTAGTGCTTCCTTCCCAGCTGAAAAAAAACCAACAGCCAGAAAAGCTGACAAAGCTGAGTGCAGCTTCATGCGCGGGGTTCACCTGCACCTCACCTGGCAGTAGGGGAGCAGCTCTGCCCACTCTGCCCAGTTGTGCCAAGGGGTGTCTGGAGTGCGGGGTCTGTTCGGCCGTCTGGGTTCTTCCCAGTACATGGATGGCAGTGCCACTTATGTCTGATCCAGACCAGAAGGTAAAGCTTGCATGGAAATCTTGTAACATTAGTTAAAATTTAACCTGAATTCTTTTTTTTTATGCAGTCTGCTGTAAAATTTTCAGTAAGAAATAAAAGGAACAGAAAGCACCTACTCCTTGAAGTTTGGCTTTGACTTGGATTTTGATCAACTTGTGTCTGCCTTGAACTAGAGTCCCAAGTGTTGAAGGGCTGTGCTGGTTTAAACCAACCAAAGCCCAGGCCCTCTCTCTACTGATAATTCTGCTCCACCACCTCCCCCACCATTTTCATGACTTTTTTAGGGGTGTTCATAAAAGTAGAATGAAAAGGGAACATCCAACTTTCAAGACTGGCTTTATGTAACTATTTGTAAGGAAGAACTCTATACGAGCACAGAATATTAAATGACTTCCTCCTTTTTAAATAATTGAATAGATTTCAACTTGATTGTGTCTCTTTAACATTTCACTAAATCATTTTTTTTCAATGAATTTGACACATCAAGTAATATCAGAGTAAATCTACCTAAAATATTTACAATTACTTGCAAGGTATTTTCACATGAACCAGTAAATTGAAACTTCCTCTCAGAGGAGAGACATAAAAAAGTCATTTTTATGGTGGTTATTGTAATTTTAATAGGCAATTTCATAGGTAAACAGAAGTGCTTGATCTCCATTCACTACTGTATAACAAGCTGTGCTGCATATCTAATGGAATCACATGGATTTGCGTACAAAATGAACAAGAATTATAAATGGCTCCTTCTGTGATTTAAACTATACAGTTTTATGCACCTCAGCCTAAGAAGAAAACACAACACGTATTTCTACTGTACAAACAGGCAGCCTACTTCCCTTGGGAATAAAGTTTTAAGAAGAAGATGCTTCAGGTTGGCATTAAAGCAGATGTTCAGCAGAAGGAGCTGTGCACATATTTTCAGAGTACCCTCATTCCAAGCTGGTTCACTGCAAGGTATGCATGCTCAAAAGATCAGAAATCTGTGCAGGCAAATGACATTTTCATGACCAGAGTAGATTAATGGAGTAATAGATTTAAAGGCTAGAAGGGATCATTACGATCATCTAGTATGACCTTCTGTTTAACAGAATTTAGCCAAGGGATTCCCACATCAAGCCCATGGCTCATAACTTCTGGTTGAGCTACAACCAGTACCTCTTAGAAAGACATTCAATCTTGATTTAAAGACTTCAAGTGATGGAGAAGTCACTACATTCCTTGGCAAGTTGCTACAGTGCTTAATTACCCTTTTTCTTTTTTTCTTTCTTCCTTATTTTATTTAAAAAAGCGGTTTACTACCACAACTTATCTCCTTTCAGCCCAGTCACTGGTACGATTATATGTCCTCTTAGGAGATTAATCACAGAGTGGCTTGGGTTGGAAGGGACCATCCAGTTCCAACAACCCTGCCAAGGACAGAGACATCTCCCACCAGATTAGGTGGTTGCCACATCCAACCTGGCCTTGAACATCTCCAGGGATGGGGCAGCCACCACTGCTCTGGGAAACCTGGGCCAGGGCTTCCCCACCCTCACAGGAAAAGATTTCTGCCTCAGAGCTCATCTCAATCTCCCCTCTTTGAGCTGAAAAACAGCCCCCCCCCCCCCCATCCTATCATAGAATCATAGAATAACCAGGTTGGAAGACACCCAGCGGATCATCGAGTCCAACCATCTGCCATTAAACGATGTCCCTGAGCATCTTATCTATCTGTCCTTTAAACTCCTCCAGGGAAGGGGACTCAACCACCTCCCTGGGAAGCCTCTGCCAGGGCCCGATTAACCCTTTCTGTGAAAAATTGTTTCCTGATATCCAGTCTGAACCTCCCCTGGCGGAGCTTGAGGCCATTCCCTCACATCCTGTCCCCTGTCACTTGGGAGAAGAGGCCAGCTCCCTCCTCTCCACAACCTCCATTCAGGTAGTTGTAGAGAGCAATGAGGTCTCCTCTCAGCCTCCTCTGCTCCAGGCTAAACACCCCCAGCTCTCTCAGCCGTTCCTCATAACCCTTGGTCTCCAGCCCCTTCACCAGCTTCGTTGCTCTTCTCTGGACTCGCTCCAGAGCCTCAACATCCTTCTTGTGGTGAGGGGCCCAGAACTGAACACAGGATTCGAGGAGCGGTCTCACCAGTGCCGAGTCCAGAGGGAGAAGAACCTCCCTGGACCTGCTGGCCACGCCGTTTCTGATACAAGCCAAGATGCCATTGGCCTCTTGGCCACCTGGGCCACTGCTGGCTCATGTTCAGTCGCTGTCAACCAACACCCCCAGGTCCCTCTCCTCCAGGCAGCTTTCTAGACAGACTTATCCTAGTCTGTAGCACTGCATAGGGTTGTTGTGCCCCAAGTGCAGGATCCAGCACTTGGCCTTGTTAAACCTCCTGCCATTGGACTCAGCCCAGCAGTCCAGCCTGTTCAGATCCCTTTGGAGCCTCCCGACCCTCCAGCAGATCGACACTTCCACCCAGCTTAGTGTCGTCCACAAACTTGCTGAGGGTGCACTCGATGCCTTCATCCAGGTCATTGATAAAGACATTGAACAGGGCTGGACCCAGCACTGAGCCCTGGGGAACTCCCACTCCAGCTGGAGTTAACTCCATTTCCCACCACTCTCTGGGCCCTCCAGCCAACCAGTTTTCCACCAAGGAGAGTGAGTGCCTGTCCAGGCCAGAGGTGACAGTTTCCGAAGCAGAATGCTGTGAGAAACTGTGTCAAAGGCTTTACTGAAGTCCAAGAAGATACATCCACAGCCTTTCTCTCACTATCCCTGCACTCCCTGATCCAGAGCCCCTCCCCAGCTATGCCTGCAGCCCTTTTCAGTGCTGGAAGCTGCTCGAAGGTCTACCTGGAGCCTTCTCTTCTCCAGCCTGAACAACCTCAACTCTCTCAGCCTGTCATCATATGGGAGGTGATGATCCAGCCCTTGGATCATCTCCGTGGCCTCCTCTTGAGTCACTCTAACAGATCCATGTCCTTCATATGCTGAGGACTCCAGAACTGAACACAGGCCTCTAAGTGAGAAAAAAGTCCTTTTCTATTGGAAGGTTTCACCAAACATAGGTGCTTATGGGTTTTTAACAAAGAATATCTTAATATTTTCTTTATGACAACAGTACTTCTTTATTCTTTTGTTCTCAGATAAATCTTATCATTCTTGTATTTTTTTTCTGAAATCTCCAAAACCTTCACATCAAACACCAACACTACTACCAATAGTCAAATGTTTATTTTATAGGGGTAATAACACAATAATAACACTGCAAGGATCCCACTAGGAGAAGAAAAGAAGTCTGCTAGCCATTTAGTCTTTGTCTTTCTTACACACACTCATGCAAATATCCATCTAAGAAAAAGATGAAATAAGAAAAAGATTACTCAAATATGCTAAGTTTGGTCAAGTTGGAAGACACGAGGACAGTAAAACAGCTCAGTACAACATAGATCTTGGGGGCTTTGCCAGATTAGGTGTGATGAAGCAATTCATGAAGAATAAGTACTCCTGTACTCCCCTACATCATGCCACCTGGCTGGGTCCTAGGCACGTTAGAGAGGTTTTTATACCCTTCTGACTCAGGTGTGCACAGGATTGGGCTACAACGGTGCAGGCTGCCAGGAGCAGAGCATCTGAAAATTCTCTTACACTCTGAAAATCCTCAGCTGCTTGTCAGGACAGCTTTATGGAAAGTGAGATGAGGTTCTGGCCCCAGCGTTTAACTATACTTGGCCATAACTCAATTTCTCACAAATAGCAATTTTGGCATGTTCTCTTTCGCTTGTACAACTGTGATACATGCAGTGGGAATAATAAATTACCACGCTATTACATGACAACAGAAATCTCAATGTGTTTGGCTTTATATGCAGAACTAAAAATGTGGGCTGCATCTTTCACTGCACTTTTGCTAGGCTGGAATCCTATATATTTACACCGTTTAGTAACAAACTACGGAACACATGAGATTGAGAACTCATGGAAAAAGCGATGGCCCTTACAAATAGGGTTAATGGGTGTATTTTTGTGAACTGAAAGGCCAGCTCTGTGTAGTTAAAATCACTCTCATACACTTTGGACATATATTGCAATGAAACTGAGAATGTGGGTTTTGGAGGAACGTCTACAAAGGCTGCTTCTTCTTCAGATGTGATTATACAACTCTTTGGAAAACACAACAATTGTGCCTTGCAAATACCAATGTCTTTTATAACTCATTGAAATCTACTGTTAGATTTCACTAACATTCAAGCTGAATAGTCAAGAACAGGAAAAAAACCCCACTATGCGATTAAAGACAATGTTTTCTTTAGGGGAAAAAAAAGAAGCTGTTTTGATTTTAAGAAGATAGTGGGTGGGAAAACAGATTCCTGCTAAGGAAAGGAGCAGTCGCTTTCACTGTAAAGGAAATACTGAGTTGCTTTGTCCTCAGGTTTCAGTGGAGCAAAGCCTGATGGTTTAACCATGGCATATGGGTTGCAGCCCAAGAGAGCTAAAGAGAAAATTTGGAAGCTCGTGTCAAATTCTCTGCTCTCTCTCCAGCTTTGGCCTAGGCTTCGGCAGCAGTCTCGGGGGATGGGATGATGTACTGCGATATAACAAGCTGCCTGACATTTTGAAATGCCTTAACCCCCAGCTTTCCATCCACCTTTTAGCCCTCGCAGCATCTTCCCTTCCCACGTGGAGCCGCACGGTGCGCGGTGTAAGGCTTCACGATAAAGAAAAAAGTTGTCATATCTTTGTCCTTGAGGTATTTAATCAGCAATGGCTCTTTGCTTTGTTAACAGCATTTTCTGTAATGCAATATGAAATGCCAGTGATCACCTGGCAGGTGGGGCACATGAGTGCCTGATTTCCTCGCGCAGACACGTGCCCTCGCTCAGCAAAGTCATGGGACTGCTCTCTGGTTTATTCTGACCAGAATGCGGGGTGGGGGGGAATGAAAACCAGAAAGCTCTGTTTTCCTGAACCCTAAGAAACCGCAAGCTCCTGAAAAAAAAACAAAGCCTCTTGAATTACTGAAAAGGAAGCTTTAGAAGCACAAATGTTAATTTTGAAGCCAGGCAGATGCTCACAAGACAGAAGAAATTTATTTTATGCTTCCAGCAGCTTTCAGATTTATAACTGGCAGTTGGTAGCCAAACTCTTAAAAAGACTGCAATAACTACATATCCAAAGCAACACCTTTTTCTCCCCCTTCACACAGAAAATACCACAGCACTGGACACATTATTAATTAAAATCTCTACATGTTGTTATAGGCGTGAACTCCAGTAGCCCATCTCGATCTTTCCTTTTCTAAAAAGTCAAAACATCGAGGGGTTGAACACAGCTTCTCTCATACATTATCTCCCTAATGACTTTGACCTATTAATAAGTGGAATCTATCAAGTATACTCTCTCTTACAGTATTTTGTCAATCGTTATACGCCTCAATGGGGCCACCATTAAAAATCTGGCAATTAATTCAGTATTTAGGACACCGTTACTATGAAATATGCTATGTATCACGCGATTTCTCATTATAAATACAGAAATGCTGTAAATCACAAGGTGAGATTAGTATTTTGTGCAATCAGAAGTGATGCCTTTTAATGACAATCATGATATACTTTGCTGTTTCTCTCCTTAAGCAGGATTCTTTTACAGCAGAACCATTCCAAGGGAAAAAAATCTGAATGCCACAGCGGATACTGAAAAGAGATGCTTTCAACACCCTTATGCTTATTTCCTGCCATTCTGTATCAAATCCTTTCTGCAGCAGAGTCTAAGTATGCACCTAAAGTGTTTTTTATTCTTTCAAGAAAGTTAACTGGAGTTTTTTTCAAACTTTTCTTATTCGAAATTAAAATAAGATTTAAAAATATTATTAGACATGTTAAAATCGCAGCATGTTTATGTACTACATCTGAATAAAAGCATTTTGCTTACCAAAAAACATAGCTCTTGATCAAAAATGATTAATTGTGGCTTTCTGGTCAATAAAGCACTAAATAAAATGAAGGATGAGAACCTAATGTGGCTGAAAGTCTCTAATGGCGTTTATTAATTTATTTATTTTATTTCCATTTTTTAAAAAAAAGTTTTGATTAAAATATTATGTTATTTAATATCTCATGGATAAAAAAAAGCATTAAAGCTATTAGCATCATGTTAACATGATTACAATGAGTAATGCGGGAAGTACCTCTAATAGAGTTGTAGCTGTGGTTTCATTTGTTCTAGATGAAAAATGACATTTATCAAACATTTGATCTGATGGGCTATATATTTATGGAGAAACAAAAGAGAAGAGATTAACTGGCAAGCAAATCCATTCTGATTAGACTACTTAATGCTCGCTGTAGGTGTTACAAATAACCCAATTCCCAAGAGGGTTCCTTTGAACTAGAGTTCTTTAATTATTATTTTTATTTAGCACTGAGACCATAAGACCTGTGAACAGAACCTTTTAAAACAGTTGAAAAAACCCAAAGGTATCTTTTCTCTATTGTTTTCTCAGTAAGAAAAGTCTTATTGCCATTTGGGATATGTTCGCTAAATTAAACTGAGATTGTTGTTAAACATAGTTTTTAATATTACCATTTTAAGATCTCAACTTGCACATTTCTGAATGATACCTCATTTGGAACTGCAACCGTTTATCTAGTCAGAGCATCTGTGTTTTTAACATATGGACTGGAAACTTTCCATCGCAATGCCTGCACTCTGCCAAAGAGCCAGAAAAATAAAATGTTTGGATGTAAATACAAGCTGATACCTGAGTTCTTCACTGGTTTGAGTCTTTAGGCACCAAACTAAAGAAGAGTCTATTATGACCGTGGTTTTGTTGAAAAAAAAAAAAACCAAAAAAAACCTGGAAAGCTGCAGAACAGGCCTTGTGCATTGCAGATCCCCATTTTGGAAACCCAAAGAGGGAATATAAGCTTAAAGGCCTGAATTTAACAAACCTAATTATCAAGGCTTAATTAGTACCAAGGGTAAAGCTTCATGGAACACCTGCAGACTTAATTTATGTCCTAACAGAGAGGAACAAGTGTTAATGGGCTGTATTTATGTTAATACCTGAACCTTAGAGAGCTAGTGGGATAAAACAGCCTATGCACTAGTTTTCTGTTTCAAGCTACAGAACAAACAGAAAAGATTTTAATCTTAATATTAGTTTGCACATACCTCCTTGGGGAAAGGGTAGATCTATTTAAACTTTAAAATTGGAGATGTACAATACTAAGGAAAAAAAAAGTAACAGAAAGAGTCAAGTTTAAAAAGTGGTATCAATGCAGCGAGCATCAACCCCAAAAGCATCAGAGGCCATTTCCTGAGCATCCTGTGAGCAGCTACCGCTTTTATTAACACCTTTTACCCTCCACCACTGATTCTTGCTACAGCACGAACTTTGGTTTTCCCGTGGCTGATGTGTAAGACAATTCTTTGCTCTATGCAGAGGGAAGGAAAAAACAAGGCTCCTCGCTGTGGTGCTGCGAGCGTTGCCTATGCCTGCTGGGGCTCCGGGGATGCGGTCTGAGGTGACTTTGGGCTCCTCTGCAGAAGGCAGAGCCCCGGGGGGAATGGGGCCTCTCGCTGTCTCCAGAGCTCTTGGAGCCCAGGCTGTAAAGAGGCCATATGGTACCAGCAGCCCTGGCTCTCACTCAGTGCCAGGAGGGCACAGAACATTATGTATCCATGCTGTTCCTCACTCTGTATGTAGTAAACTACCCTGAAGCCATGGGGTTTTAGGTATGAATAAACAGCTTGTATGTTTTTCCCAGTGAAGTCACAATTCCATTGCAGCAAGACCGGCTTGTCTACTTCTGGTGCTTCAAGTATCCTGACTGATCTCAGAAAGATGGTGTTTAAATGACATTTTTCTGCCCTTCAATGCTCCTTTTTGTCCTTGGCCACACACACCATTTCAGCAAAGACTACGTCTGAGAGTATGGCCACAAGAATAGCATTATAACCTCTGAATTACACTGAGGTGAAGGGGAATGTTTATTATTATTATTATATACACCTGCCACCCACTCTGGCTTTGGTTTAATATCAGGCTCCACTAGTATTTTCAGCTCTGAAACTGCTCAGGTTGCAGAACGAAAAGGCATAAAGCCACCCTACGCTGGCCTGTGGAGCTATTTATTATCCTGTTGTTGGTTCCTGCATGTACAGGTACTAAGGACAAAAAGTCATCTCGACGATAATCCTCCCTGGTTCTCACAAAAGGCCACAGAATGTCACCAACTGACTACTGCAACCAACCTGCAGCTTCTCACAAGGACTCCAAAGATGTTTGAATGCTCACAACTGAATGAACCACAGGTTGTTCTAGTGCTTATTTGCCTTTATTGTTAGAAATGCTGTGTGTCCTCAGAGCGTGACCAGCTTAAGCTTGTCATACTGGATCATATTCTGCTTTGCAGAGCTGAAAGGACAGTTCTTCAGTAATCTTCCCTGGCAGGTCTTACTGATGGTGATCTGATCACCTTCTGGCTTTATTTCTGGCAAATTAAATAGATTGAGAGCTGTACACTTATTACTACGAAACAGCTTTACTAATCTCATCTCATTCTTGTTGCCATTTTCTGAATCGTTCTTCATATTTCTACCGCCTGTAAACATAATACAGATCTTCCTTTAAATGTTTATAGCTATAGCTGAGGATCTTCTGTGTCCATTTAAATGCTCACATGACCATCCTTTTAAGCCATTTGCAGCACAGATTTACTAACAGAATGTGGTCTCTGCAAGCTTCCCTCACTGTGCAGGACATCAACATAGAGCTGAATGCAACTTTCCAACAAGCAAGTTCATTTCCTTAAGCTTTCTTTTATTTTTGTTCACTAATCATCAGCAAACTGATCCTCATGTTCTCAGACCGACTTGATGAGACTTAGTCATAAATATTTCAATTAATTGAACCTGCAAGCATTTACAGTTCACTCTAGTGGGGTAAATCAGCCATGCATTATTCTCTGTCCTTTCAGATCAGACAAATTATAAGAATGATCGATATGTTTGAATTATAACACATGAAAACTGAATACACAATTTGAAACTGCACTGAACAACACTCAGGTTTCATTTCTGTGAGTATACAGAGCACCGAGCTCAGTTCCTTCAACTTTCATTGGAAGCAAATACAAAAGCACAGTAAACAAAGTCAGCTCAACATTCTCTTCATTTTGTACAAATCATGGTTGTTTCTGCTTTTTAGTTCACTCATAATTCCACGTGACCACAGGAACAAGAACAAACATTGGACTTTACACCTAGAAAAATACAACCTGCCGTCATCACACAACCGCAGCAGCGCTGGCTTTAAAGAATAAGGAGCTCGACCAGGCAAGGTGGCTGTGCCAGTGGGCAGCGAGCCCCCTGCGCAGGAGCACAGCTCGGCTTCATGCGTGGTGTGAAACCATGGTGCATTCCCACGCTGTCCTTCAAGAGGTGGGAGCCCAAGGTACCTTAAGCCTGGAGACATCAGCAGGGCTGCTGAGGTCAGTGAAAATCTTCCCTTTTTCTCTTCTAACTAAAGCTTTGACTCTGCCTTAAGGCCTAAAACAGTTTTGTTCTCTGTCATGTTTTCTAAGAACACGAGGCTTGAGTCTTCTACTGCTGCTCAAGAGAGAGGCAGGACTATTTATGGGGACCCGTATGAATCCAAGCTAATTTAAACACTTAGTTGAGGAGGAATGGATAGTTTGGCCAGTGTCTCCTCCCCACCACCACTTCCCGTAGGGGAACAGCAAGATCATTTTTATTATCTTCTCTCCTTCCTGTTTTATAATACTTTTTAAAATATTGACACCAATGCTTCTTTCCCTCCTACTTTTTTCTGGCAATGACTACTGATCCCATCTCTGCCACCAGCCCATTCACCACATTTCAGTGGTGTGCAAACCATCAGCACTTTCCATGGCAGCCGTGAAGATGTCATCAAGGAAGTTTGCACAGCTGGGAAAGCAGGTTTGTTATGGGGCTGTGTTTTACTGCTGTTAGCTGAGAAGTGCAGCAGACCCACATGACAACTGGTAAGTATTTGCATTATCTTGCAGGGACCCTCCAACCCCCTGCATCTATCGGGGGCTTCCTTCTGTGTGAGAACAGGCTTCCTCAGGCTACAGGAGGTGCTTACACAGCTTGAAGCAAAACCCATCCAGAACGGACCATGTGGGCTCAGCATAATGCTGGAAGGGAGTTTCACACACTTTCCATCCTGAGATTTGGAAAGGTTTTTAAGGACAAAGTGGAAGAATGGTTGGAATCATGGAATGATCATAGAATCACGGAATGGTTTGGGTTGAAAGGGGCCCTAAAGCCCATACAGTCCCATCACCCCCCATCATGGGCAGGGACACCTCCCACTGGATCAGGGGCTCCAAGTCCCATCCAACTTGGCCTTGAACCCCTCCAGGGATGGGGCAGCCACCACTGCTCTGGGCAACCTGGGCCAGGGCCTCCCCACCCTCACAGGAAAACATTTCTTCCTAAGATCTCATCTCAATCTCCCCTCTTGCAGCTTAAAATTGTCCCCCCTTGTCCTATCCATGCGCTCCCTGATAAAGAGCTCGTCAGCTTTCCTGTAGGCCCCTTTAAAGGAAAGCCTTCCCATCTCACATGCAGCTTTGTGGCATCCCAGAGCAACATCTCAGACCTCATGAAGAGTGGAGTCAGCCACCATCTGCTCCCCAGAAACCCCTGCTTCTCAGGGCAATAATCAGCTGTTTGCAGGGAGGGGTGCTTATGGTGCAGTGCAAGTAACAATGAATATGAACGGTAGCAGTAAATTGCTCTCTTTCTCCAGAGTCTCCAACTTTACAAACGGTCACTTCCTAAACCAAGCATAGAATCATAGAATCACTAAGGCTGGAAAAGTCCTCCAAGATCATCCAGTCCACCATCAATGCACAACTGAATTTTGATTCAAGAATGAGACAATAAAAATAGTAATAGCCATTTTACAGATTTTGTTTATTACTTTTATCTAGCACGTTAATACCTCTTTTAAGTACGTTTTTACCTCTGGCGAATTCATCAGACCTTGAAATGTGGTTTCCAAGACCGGATATTACACATTAACACCAATCTAATACGTACAATCATTATGGAAACAATTCAAGCGAAGCATATTGATTTTTTTTCCATGACCAGCAAGAACATTGATGCATAACACACACAAGTTCTTGTACATATACATATATGCAGACATGTTCTCGTAAATCGACACGGGCGCAGTGTTACGGGAAGAATATGGTTGAGGCCACGGCGTGGATAGGCGTAGGTTTTTGCAATTCACATACACTTTCATTTTGGTCACGTAACCATGTCTCAGAATACTGTGCTGCTTGTATAGTTTGTAAAACTAGCTTTAAGGTAGACGATAAACGGAAATAAAACATTAATCAGATTGTCAATGAAAATTCTGAGAATTCAATTACAAATCCTGGACCAATTTAGTCATCAATTTCTCAAAATACCTTTGGCATGGAAAGACGGAGATCTCTGTGAGGTCTAAAAAGTTGATTTCTTACATTTCTTAAAAGCAGAAACAACACTTTTCATGCACAGTTTCAATCAGGCTTTATTTTCTGTTTTCTAATTTCATTTCATCCCACTCCAATGTGGCGTTTCCCACCTCCCTCAGATCCTCCCACAGAAGAAACACTTGAGTGCCTTGTGCAAGTGTGATGCCTGAGCTGGTCACATTAATGTGGCCTGGGACACATGAACCAATTTTTTAGAGGGAAAAAATAAGGAGATTTTTTAAGATTGTGGTAAAGTTTCACATTAATCCAAAGTGTAGGATAGAAGGCTGTCTTCAAAACATGTATCATCTCCTACCAAATACAATGAACCCAAACAAGAGCAGGAAAAGGAAACCAAACATCTCCTAAGAGTTTATTTTCCACTTGGGCTAACACCGGTGAAAAGAAGAGCCGTTTTGCTTCAGTAGTCACATTTCTTTTGGGGTCATCAGCAGGAGTGGACAAGTATGAACTGGGATTTATGGGGCTTTTAATTTTTATTCTTCAATGTTTCTATTTTCATGTTAAAATATATTGTTATTTAATGTTTTCAAATATAGCTTCCCAGCTTAACCTCATTTTAGTTTCCCAACGGAAATGCAATTTATGAGCTGAGGTGAAAGAAATACAGAAAGAAAGAACTAAAATAGTGACATTTTCTGGTATTTCAGACAAGAGCAGAATCCTTACCTAACCGGAAGTATTTTCCATGCTTGCTTAAAAATCCATAAAATCAGCAACTGCTCTTCAACTTAGCAATAGTAATGCATGCAACATCTCCTGCACACAAGTCAGGGCCAATGCACAACTGCAGATTTCTAACCATTTGTGAAATTTCACACTCTGCAAATGCCAAAGGATTGAAGAGTAAAAGTGAGTGAAAATATGGTTCCAAGTCACTAAACTGTAGAGGTGTTGCAATCCTTTTTGCAGGGAGATGTTGCAGTTGCACTGTAGCAAGGAGAAATCTCAATCGACTTCAAAGCCAACACAGCATGTTAGACTTCTAACAGAAAGAAAATGGCAAAGACAAGTGCGTGTGAAGGGGAAAAGAATAAGCAGCTCTACTAAGAGACCATAAACACTGAACACCAGCTGTGTTCACCTACACGAAACTAAGAATCAGCTGCTGAGTGTACGTTGTGCAGGCAGCCTGTTGACTTGACACAGGATCACAGAATCATAGAATGGTTTGGGTTGGAAGAGACCTTAAAGATCGTGCAGTTCCAACCCCCTTGTGCTTTAATAAAAAGCAATTCAATATGGATGGAAGTTATTTTATGACTATGACAGAGAAACTTTATCTATTGAGGTAAACACACAGACAGCGTCTTCCTGTGCACAGAGGAGTGCTTAGTTAGACTGAAACTCTGACTAAACAGATTTTTCAGTGCAGGCAGCTCATAATAGTCACTGAGGTTCCTACATGTCAAAATGCAAACTCTTATCAAACACTATAAACACTAGTGGGCAAATCAGATCTTTGTTGTTTCTTATTTAACACTAGTTAACATCAATGAAGTGATCGAACAGCAGGGTGCAGGAATCTTTTTGCTTGCTTGCTTTTCTGTTAATGGAGAGTTTAAAACTATTATTTACGGCCTTTTGTGATCTCTCTGGAATTATGTAAATGTCATTTCAATTTTGCAAGAATTCGATGTAAAAAGAGGCAAACACACTGCACATTGGACCAATTATGCACTAAGCGAGGTCCTTTAGGTACCTTCACTGGCTGGTAAGCAAGGTAACAAAGTTAGCCTTATCCTGTCAAAACACTAACCAGCCCTTAACCAGGTAACTCACATCACATCCGCACATTCACATCATTCGCTTCTTGCAGATGAGGAAAGCGACGCACAGCAGTGCAACTGAACGGCCTGAGGCCCTATAATAATTCAGTAGCACAGAGAGATGGGGGGCAGAAGTTCCTGATTTCTTCAGCTGGCCATCGCCTTCTATGCTGTATTTGTCTCCGCTTCAGTTGCGTATCTGGGTGGGAGTCATTGATAGCTGAAATGAGTGGAGGTAAGCTTCCACCAGAGCTAAAACTACAAATTTCTAGACCTCATAACATCTTCACCTTCAAGATTTCCATTTTCTACACGCCTATCGAGGCTCAGAACACCCATTGGGAACCCACAGAGGGGCTGGAGTGGCTGTAAGGGTGCTGGACCAAAGGCTTCAATCAGTGACAGAAAGCACCTTTCCCCATCCTGTGGAGTCTGCAGCACAATCCAGACTTTGGGTTGGAATTTCTTTTTGTATTTTATTTCCTGAAATACTGACCTAAATATTGCATTCACTCTATTTATTCTAAACCTTGTCAAAGGGTTCTGCTTAGGAACCAAGAAATACAATATTATAATGAGTAAATATTCAATGTATCTCCATTGCACCATTCAAAAAATCTGATCAGTTTTCCTTTTTTTGTAACACTCTCCCCATCCCTGATCTGTACTTTATCATGACAAACACCAAAAGCCTTTCACTGGTAACAAGCAGCTTCACTGACACGCAATTTTTACAGCTGTTACAAATAAAAAAAGAAGACAATTCTGGTGTCCCTCTATTTAATAAATTCCCCAAAGTGCAATTTTGTGAGTGTTAATGCATAAATCTGTGCTCTTAAACACAGATGTAAAATAAAGGTGTAATCTCATCTTCATCCCTGCAGCAGCACAATTAAAGACAGATACTTCATAACAGCAATAACAGAGAATTTTGGACGCAAAGGAAAAAATAAGAGGAAACTGGAAGAGAAAAGTATGTTAAGAGGAGTGACCTTCTCTTTACATTGTCTCTGCTGTGTCTACATGTCAGTGCAGCTCTGCCAGCTTCCCAGGGTAAGTAACTAAAAGTCAAAAAGTAGAAGCACACATCATCTCCCTGTTCCAGGCTTCCTCCCTGAACTTCCTGGCTTGTCTGTGTTTATGTCAATACCTTGGTAATAATTCTGGTTTATGCAACTTAAAATCTTACGGTTTCACAGTAACTTCAAATGAAGGATTTTTACAATAATCATGTCACCATGAGCATCCCTATTTTTTCTAGAGTAGTTAAGGTTTTTTTGCCTTTTAAAAAACACATTGCTATGTGGTGTCCTCAAAAAAACATCCTGTCCTAAATTACGCCACATGAACCTAGAAAATGCTTACTAGATTAGTCAAAAATCTTTTTTTCTACACAGCAAAAAGAACAGTCATTAGCAAAAGAAGCGATCAAACTTTGATGCCTATCTCACATGTGGACGCCCCCCCAGCGCACCCTGAGGGCACAGCTGATCTCAGCAACAGATGCCCTCAACTTGGTTTCCTCTTGATGTGGCCGTGGTTGCAATCATTATATTTTCTGCCTCTTGCAAGAATTAAAATCACATGTATCCCAGCTGCTACAAAACAGTAAATCACAGATGATAATTACTATGAAGGAAGATGATAGAAGGATTGGGTTTTACTGAGATAATGTGACTGGACACTATGGATTTTCTTGAAGGAAGAAAATTGCTGCTCATATCAACAATCTTCTGGACCCCACTTCCACCAGCAGTACATTCTGGTCTGTTTTCTTTTTATCCTCCTCATCTCACAAAATCTAAAAGCCAAGAAAGAATATATTTCATTTCACTGCTTCAGTGGCAAAGTGGCCAAGGAGCTCCACCAGTCTCATCAGTTTCCAGTTCATCTCACACACGAAATTTATATTTCCTGGTGTTGGTGTCCTTAGAAGAAGAGTGAACACAGCACTCAGAATCATTAGTCATCTTTCATGCTCTGGAGGTCCTTCTCGACCAATTTAGTAAAGAACAATGCTGCGTAAAAGAGACAGGATGGCTGCTAATGACAGGCAACAGTTCAATATTTTATGCCACCTTAAAAAAGTTTCAGTAACTGAAGGTGTTCTCACATTAATTCTTTGCATCAATTATTGACAGAGAATTTAATTTAAAGGCAACTAGTCAGTAACCTAGGGGTACTGTTTTAAATAATTTATAATTGCTGCATGGGTGTAATCATATTGCTATTGATTAAGATCCAGTCACTTCTACCAGTCCAGCATGTCTTATGCTAATTTATTTTAGTGATATCACCTTTTTAACTCTGCATTCCCTGGTAACAGGAACTCATTATTAAAAAATAATTTAATCAGGAGCAATCTTTTAAATTTTATTTGATTAGTGCTTGCTAGGCCATTGAAAAAGGAGATTTAAATGAAAGTAAAATTAGAAACTGAAGAAGGATACAGATAGACTGATAATTTCATAAGAAAAGAAAGAATGCTTTAAAGTACTAAGATTTTGATTAGATATAGGAAAGAAGATTAAGACAGAGTTATCACCATTGCCCCTTGATCCTGAAGTTGTTACATGCATTAACTGCCATTTAAATCAATAGAAATTTCGAAGATCAGAACCCTTCCAGTGAACTGTAACTCTCCATGTGGCCAGTCTAGGACCAGGCCTTCCAGACATCCCGATAAAACACAGCATCACTTTTCAAGACAAGAATAGAAAGTCCTTCACAGTGTCCTCCTCTCCTGTCTCACCTATCAGTCCCCATTCGTGGAAATATTCAAGGTCATGTTGTGTGGGGCTATGAGCAATGTGACCTCGTTAAAGATGTCCCTGCTCCTGCAAGGGGCTTGGTTGGATCACCTTCATGGTCCAACTCAAACCATTCTATGATTCTATGAAATCTGTCCTCAGCAGAGGCTTATTCTTGGCTTCCAGTATCTACTGGAAGCACTTTTTGCACTTTTTCAAGCTGCCCCCAAGTTTACAAAGTGCTTCCTCATATGTGCAGAGAACTACTCTGTTATCAACCTGAAATCCCTTCTAGAAATTCTCCTTTGCTGGCATATCAACAAAAGGAATATTTAGGCTGTTGGTGCATGCTGAAACCTGCTCACCACATGGATTTATCTATCACTGTATGTTTGTTTCTTTGAGCTCTACACCTCTGCTCAGTGCATCAGTGGTCTCCTGTAAAGCACATGGACTCCAAACTTCAGATTGGGAACTGCCTTTTTACTCTGGATGTGCACTTAGATGGTGTTAGCAAAGCAAAATGACTTGGCCCTTAGGTGCTGCAGGAATACAAACAATAATAATATAATAAAAACATCTAAAAACACAGGAGCACACATTTAGTTCTCTAAAGTCGACAATAGATATCCCATCCAAGGACTTCAGTGCATCCAGAATACCCCCTTTTCAATGCTACTTATCACAGAATCATAGAATGATTTGGGTTGGAAGGACCTTAAAGCCCATCCAGTTCCACCCTCTGCCATGGGCAGGGACACCTCCAGGCTCCAAGCCCCATCCAACCTGGCCTTGAACACCTCCAGGGATGGGGCAGCCACCACTGCTCTGGGCAACCTGGGCCAGGGCCTCCCCACCCTCATTGCAAAACATTTCTTCCTAAGATCTTATCTCAATCCCCTCTTTCAGCTGAAAACCATTCCCCCTCGTCTTTTCCCTGCCCTCCCTGATCCAGAGCCCCTCCCCAGCTTTCCTGGAGCCCCTTTCAGCACTGGAAGCTGCTCTAAGGTCTCCCTAGAGGCTTCTCTTCTTCAGGCTGAACAACCCCAACTCTCTCAGCCTGTCCTCATACATGAGGTGCTCCAGCTTGATGGCCTCTTCTGGACTCGCTCCAACACATCCTATTCTAGATTTCCCATGAAGACTTCAACAACCATTACTGGCAGTTTAAAACTGCAATGGAAGCAGACAGACATGTGAACAGTTAATGCTAGGGGAAATAAAACCTTCCTGAAAGCAGCTTTTGTCTCTATTTTTCCTCTGGTTAAAGATAGTGGGATGGGTGCTACTTCAACAAGATCTGAATCTGTGACAGTTTTCCTAAATAAGAACAGATGTTTGGAAACAAAGTTAATACAAGGATAAAAATCCAGCATGGAAAGGAAGAAACTGGAACACAAGGAGGAGGTAATAAAAAAAGCACTAAACAGGACTATTCCTGGTCTTCTGGAGTCTCTTCATTGAAATTAGGGTGCTGGATGGGAGCATGGGCAGACACGACATCATATATATCCAGTATCAGCAAGGACACCAGTCAGGATCTATGAAGATAAGAAGTACAATCATATCTACAGAAGTCAAAACATTTAGCCTATAAGTAAAATGACAGACCCTGTAATTTGAACTCGACACATGCTAGGAACAAACATCCACAAAGTAATGCCACAAAGGACAGGCAATCTTTGTCCCTGAAGACACCATTATGTAAATTAAATTGAATTGAGTCCACTTTGAGGTTTGCAATCAAATGGGTATTTTTAATATCAATAAAAACTGAGCTTTCCCCAGAGAATCCAAATCAAGCTGCTTTCGTAGAACAAAAGCAAAACACTGAAACATATATGCTTTTAAGAATGTAAAATTGCTAGCAAAACCATCACATTCAAATCTACTCTGACAAATAAACTGTGAGGGAGAATAAACTGATGTGACATTTCTATTCTCTTAGAGAATAAAAAAGAAATTGTTTGGGGACAGCATGGAACACGTAGGTACTTGGGAACATTGCTCCAGCAGGCATTGTCCATTCTCCCCACCCACTGCAACCAACCCTCATGTCACACTTCTGATGGAAAACCCCAAGGAACCCTACAAGGACCTGTTGAGAAGGCTGTGGGGAGAATTTAGAGCAGCTTCCAGTACTGAAAAGGAGAGCTGGGGAGGGGCTCTGGATCAGGGAGGGCAGGAAAAGGACGAAGGGGAATGCCTTTAAATTGGAAGGGGGAAAATTTAGATTAGACATTAGGAAGAAATTCTACATGACACGGGTGGGGAGGCCCCGGCCCAGGTTGCCCAGAGCAGTGGTGGCTGCCCCATCCCTGGAGGTGTTCAAGGCCAGGTTGGATGGGGCTTTTGAGCAGTGTGACCCAGTGGGAGGTGTCCCTGCCCATGGCAGGGGGTGGAACTGGATGGAGTTTGAGGTCCTTCCAACCCAAACCATTCTGTGATCCTATGATTGCCTATCATAGAATCATAGAATTACCAGGTTGGAAAAGACCCACCAGATCATCGAGTCCAACCATTCCTATCAAACACTAAACCATGCCCCTCAGCACCTCGTCCACCCGTCCCTTAAACGCCTCCAGGGAAGATGACTCAACCACCTCCCTGGTCAGCCTCTGCCAGTGCCCAGGGACCCCTTCCATGAAAAATTTTTTCCTAATGTTCAGCCTGAACCTCCCCTGGTGGAGCTTGAGGCCATTACAGAACGGTGACACAAGACCCTGTAAGATGCTGTTGTCTTCAAGACCTATAATTTTTACAAATAGTGTCTCTAATATAACTCTAGTATTATGCACAAGTACTAAATAAATGTGATATACTATTAAAAATAAAGGAAGCACCAACACAATAATTAAGCTAGTATGCTTTGGTTTTGAATATCAGAATTGATATCCCATGGATCAACCTCATTGCTAATCTACCTTGAGTAATGGCTTTGTTAACCAAATTGTGACTGCAAAAGGTTGTGTTTGACAGTCACACCTAGTAGGATGAGACTATATTTCAAACAGTTGGGAAAAAAAAATACACTATTAAATTTACTGAATATCTTGGTTAGGGTTAAGTATTTTATGCAGGCATCAGCATCTTTAAGGAGTTCACCTTTTAAAAGGAGCAGGTTTTTTGTTGTAAATGGCACTGACACTACAACAAGAAAGTTCATTTCACAAAGATGATTCATTAAGAAATAAAATATTCATGGCTGACAGCTTGAAGGATCGCCATACAGTTTTATTCTAATGCACCTGTCCTCTTTGTCAAGTCCAATATGGGATGTCATGTCGCCAAAGTTTTATTTAGAAATTGTTTGTCAGAGTGAGCTTTCTAATGTGAATGAAAAATTCATTCCCTCATTAAGAAGATTTTCCATGAAATGTCTAGGATTTTCAATGAACACTGGGACATGAACCAATTACTGTTAAACACTTAAAGAGACAGTGTCCCAGCTCACTCAGCAAAACCCCTCATGCACAACTATATGGAAGAGCTCAATATCTATCAGGGAAACACAAATGAAATATCAGTTTTATTTTGGTTTATGTGCTCCTTCCTTCTTTCCGCTTTTTCTTTTCTCTTCTCTTTCTTCTTCTTTTTTGGTGACAAATGGAAAATGATGATGTTTGAGAGGTCTTACTCAGTTGCAAATACCAGCTGCTGAGTATGTGCATATTACTCGAAGGACAAAAACATGGCATAGATTTGTAGTGACCTATATTAATTAGCCAAAAAGCTACATACATGTAAAGATGACAACATTTATTTGTGTGCGTTCCTGTATTTGCTTCATTCCAATTCTGCCTTATCTGGAATGTTTACCCAGGCCAATGCAGTAAGCACCTCCTCGAGCCCAGACCTGGTGGATCACAGGACCGCACAAGGGAAAGAAGTAGGTACCGCCAAATCCCTTTCAAAGAAGGAAGTTTTCTTTCAGTCTCATAGGACTCCCAAAGTAAGCTGAAAAGCTGACTGCACGCATTTCTGCAATGATCTCTGCCTCATACACTTTATTTTTTTCCTTAAAGGAATTACACGTGGACTGACACGTTCCCTATAACCAAGTCTCCACAGACCATGCATTCTTTTCACCCACATTTTTCTGTCATGGAAAACAACTTAGGTACTCATCCCAGACTCCAGGCTGTCCGACAGTCCCCTTGGAGCCAAAGCTGGGCTGCTCGATATCTGGAGACCTGAGACACCCTGCACCTGGTCTGAAGTCTTCCATGTGTACGAGCACCTGGCATCAACAGGCTCCAGACAGACCCGTGCCACCGATCAGACGGTCTTTGTACATGCAGCTCCTTATTTACAGCTCGTTCACTGCCCACCGGTACCACCTTCCTGAAGCAGCCAAGCTTCATAGAATCGTTAAGGTTGGAAAAGATCTCTAAGGCCATCCAGTTCAACACTGTGCCAACATGTTTACTAAACCATGTCCTCAAATGCCACAGTCACATGGTTTTTGAACCCCTCCAGGGATGGAGACCTACCTGCTTCCCTGGGCGGCCTCTGCCAGGGCTTCACCACTCTGTCAGTATAGAAATCATTTCTAATATCCAATCTAAACCTCCCCTGGCGCAAGTTGAGGCCATTTTGTCTCGTCCTATCCCTTCTTACTTCGGAGAAGCCTTCCGCACAGGCTATAACAAAAATAAGGGTCGTTCTTGAGTCTCTCAAAGACCACGTGTGTGTTTGCAAGGACAGCCTTGCTCTCTGCAATGGTACCAGGAGAACATCTCCCTGGGGGCTGGGGTGGACACCCACCCCTATCCACACTGGGTTGCCCTGGGTAGTGCTTCCTCTCACTCTGCAACCCATGGCGTGGAACTCGCAGAGTTTACACAAGACTTTTCTCTCTTATGTATAAAATCTCAATGCTTAGTTAAAAAAATTTTAACTTTCAGTAATTCAACCAAGTAGGGTTGTTTTTCTCCTAATGAATGTTAGTGGCAATTGCAATTTTGTCAATCCAATGCCATGTAGATTAATCTTGTTAATCACAAGCAGATGTCTCAAAACACTGATCTATCGCACTCTTCCCAGCCACCCAAATTCCCCACCTCTAAAGTAATCGGGGTTTATACACATTAGGCTATTAGGGTTCAGTTTGGGTTCTGCCTTTCCCCTCCTTGCAGCACCAAGAATTCCTCTATGTAATCTATATTTCAGCGAGTATATCTCATCACCTTTGTGCAGCACTACCTGTAATTACTTTCACTGGGAAAACAGTCAAGAACTATTTACATTCTTTTAAATATCTTGTGCTCTGTTCTAGACTGCAGTAGGAGATATTTTAACAGATGAAGAAGTATTTTCTTAGCAAATCAATATTAATCTATCCAGTTATTGTGGTCTCAAGAGCCAAAATGTGTTCTTGTGCTACACTGAAAAAGTTATTCAAATACATGTAAGACCAGATAATTCAGAAAGACAAAAGTACAGATGGTAGGAGGCAACACAAAGACATATTTTTTTAGCCACCCTTTTATTTATTAAAGGTAAGAAGTCTAAATGGGTGGATAGTGATCATTAATCATCCCATGCAATGTTGAGCCAAAATTCAAAGTTCAGTTTATATTTGTCTTGAAGAAGCGATGCAGCGAGGGCTGCAGAAACAAGCCCATACAGTAATAGGGAGTTTATATTCTGCCTTGACTAAAATGTTTCAAGAGATTGCAAAAAAATTCCTATCAAAGCTGGATATTTTATATATAAATTATGTGTGTGTATCGGTTTATGTTCCATAAGGCATAGTAAAAAGCCAGTCTCTTTAATGGCGATATCTAAGCTTAAGCAAACTGAAGCTGAATTATAAGGTCCTTCTGCCATGTGATAACGCTGACATGAACCAATCATCCTTATTCACCGAGAGATCCTAAAGTCCACATTCTGCTTCAGATGGGTGAATAATTAAAAGCAAAAGCCAGAGGAAATCATTAATAGTTTTGTCATCTGCAAAGGTCACCCAGTTGTGCATCATAATTATACAACCATGAGTGCAAGGCATTACTATTATAAATATGTGAAGAAAAGGAGTTAATACTCTTCGTTTCTAACTTTTTGTTGAAAACCCCTTTCTCATCATTTTATTTACAAGGCATACTTAGAAACTGCAATTATTTTAGTTCTTGCAAACTGATGGTACTTTTTCCTTGAAGTAAGAATAGAACATGCCTTCCAGCTACCATTCTTTTTTTAAACATCGATTGTACTATAAGGTACAATAAGTTATTGCAATAACCTTTCACCCCTCTAGACCTAAGTTCAAATATAACAGATGTTAGAAAGAAAACGTATCTGTTCTTTTAAGGTTAATCACGTCAGACACCTAAATCCTCACAAGCAATCCAACCAAGGTGCTCTGCATTCTGTAGGCTCGTTCATCCCAAAGGTTCCCCAAAAAGCCCACCCACAAATCAAAGCTAACAATCCTGGATTTAGCAACACGTGTCTGACGTGTAACCCTACCTGTGTGAGGAGCCCGTAAAAAGCAATGAGGTTAGGCAGGCTTGCAAATGTATACGGCTGCGGAAGCGGTGGCAGAACCAAGGGTGTTGGTGGTCAGGAAAGGGTTACAGCCCTACAGCGACCACTACACGCTAAACTCCTGTAGAACACATCAACTCGTCCTTGCTACTAATACAACATTTTGAAAATGTACTAGTTTTTTAAAGGGCAAATTAGGAGTTCTGGGGCTCTTAGAACTAGTAAACACAGAAAATCAATTAAACTAACATGTGAAGCTTAAACATTACACATTGTAAACTCATATTTTATGCCTCCACTTTAAGTGCACTTAGATGATCTCCTGGAGGAATTCAATAAGTGTTATCTTATTTTGTGCCCAAAACCAGAAAAAGAGCTCCACTGGGCTTGCCAGGCTGTTAAAATTAAAATAGCTGTTTGGGCACAGCATAATATATGAGATCTTTAAGGCATTTTCCCCTAGAATTTTGGTTTATCTTCTTTAGTTAATTTTCTGAGATAAAATCCAGTTATAAATAACCTGGAGGCACTCTCAGTCTCCTGCTTGTGGGATGGCAAATATTTAATAGCCAGAAATTCTGCCTCTTAGAGATCTCTTGAGGGAATAATAGTACTTTGAAAATTATCCAAAGGAAAATAAGCAAAAAAGCATTATAATAATCATAAAAACCAGTAATTATGCAGGATGTAATATGATACTTATAAGTTAATGAACTATCACCCATAGGCTTTTTTGCCCCCCTTTTTAAATGCAAACATAACAATATTCATTGACTATAATCAATACAAACTGCTGATTTTCACCAAAATTGATTATGTAAGGTATACTACAGAAATTTCTGCAGGATAAATCCCTATAGATTTGCGCCAGACCAATAAAAAGAAATAAAATCTAACAATTAAACCAGACGTCGCTGAAGAATTGAAGCAGAACTGCCCAGAACTTTTCCTTTTCAGTACTCTAGAGTCAAGAAAAGAGTTATACCCTGACAGCATGTAAAACAAATGAAATATGAAATTAATGCTTTCTCTAAAGCAAAGACTACAATAACGATATCCTGGCTGTCATCCATTGCCTATGTATATAATTACCGCAGCGCCTACTACTAGAAAAGTAGGAGGCAATTCAAAACAAAAATTGAGTCTGTCAGACTAGATAGCATCAGATTTATTCTTGTCAAAGATCTGGAGGCCACAAGCAATAACTGAAGTTCAAGCAGTTAAAAAATGAAGTTTGTTGAATATAAGAGCATCTTTATCTTTCTTTCTCAGGTCTGAAACTGCTGTAGAAATCTGCAAGTCAATCACCTCGTCAACATTAGCAAGGAAAAGAGTTGAAAGCCATTCTGACAGGCAAGGTAGAAAAGAACGTCTGTTTGTAACATAATAGAAAAGAACTGGTGGAGATTTAGAATGGAAAAATCTGCCTAACTGTTCCCCTTGACTTTCCTGAGGTTACAGAGAAGGTTGATGATGGTAGTGCAAATGGCACAATTTATTTGGATTTTCGGAGTGCCGGCAATGAAATTTAATGTATGAAAAGTAAGAGCTAGGAGGACGGACAAAAGACCTGAATTTAAGTACCAAGAGAGAAAAGAAACATAAAAAGGTGGTTAGTAAAAGGGAATTAACTACAGGAGCAAACCCCCAATCTCATATTGTGCAGCTGATGTCAATTTGACTTGTTACTGTTACCACAATGCAAATGATTTGCTGTGTGAAAAATAAAAAATCCTAAATTAGAGACAATCAGAGCAAATGCTTTCTCACAGGGAGAATAATGTAATTCTAGGGAGACTGGTGAAGCAAAATTGTTGTCACTGTACTGAAGCAAAAAACGCATTTTACTGGGTACCCCACACTTAAAATACAACAAACCCTGATGATTGCAGTCCTAGTTGTCTTCAATCCAATGTCTACTTCTCAATTTAGAATGACAAAAAGGGGTCTTCTTTCCCAGATGCAATCACACTTTCCCTCACTTAAAATAAAATGTAATTAAACAGTCCTGAACCTTTGATACATACAGGTTGAGAGAGACCTTACAAACTCTGATGAAGACATCACATTCAACAGATAAAGTTCCTAAAGCTACAGAGCACTGAGATTTGCAAAATCTAGATGTGCACTTACTTTCCATTGATACTAAGCTCTCATTTACTAACTTAATTGGATGCTGTGGAACTTGCGAAGTTGTAAAAGCTCTCGGTTAAACTTCTCTCTCCCTAGGATTTTCACAATTTCAGCGTAATCTACCAGCAGTGTGGCAAGCCTTTAAGCAACAGCTCAGTCATCTCCCCAAACAGCCACTAGATATTGCTCACAGAAAGTTCAGGTGAAGCATTCCCACTACATTTTTCAACTATACATAATCTGCAACCTTACTTAAAAGTTTTAGTAGGAAATCCATTGCCAGCAATGCACAATTGTGCGGGTGCCTGACAGAGATATGTTTGAATGCTGATCCCTCCATGACCACAAAGTAAACATTACGACTTCTCCCTTGGACAATGAAACAAACAACTGCTTATTCAATGAAAATATATATAATTCTGAATTACCACAATCAACCCGACTTTGATTCAATCACCAGGAGGCGAAATTTCTGCAGACGATGGGACCGTGCTTTGGAGAGGGGCAATCTGGACTGCCTGTCTCTCAGTTCTCCTTTACCTCCTTAACAACTTCAGATGCATAAATAAAATCTAGGACATTCCATTTATATTTTTAACTTCAAACCAAGCATGAGAGAAAGCATTTTGCTGAATGTCACACTCACACAAATATTATGCATTAAAAATGTAGTTGCAAGACCATTTCTTGAGGTTTCAGTTCCATTAATCATGTTGCCTCTAGTGAGGGCCGCTGGATTTCACTCTAAATAGTTTGTATCCATGCAGCACAGTCTACATTTTGTCTCTCCCTTCTCATTGCTACTTAAAAAAAAAAAGGGAAGCCAGTCAGGGTGAAGGCTGGCCGTGAAGGCTTGCAGAAAGACCTTATGATGCTCAGCAACTAGACAACAAATGGCAGCTGAAATTAAATGTTGATGAATGTCAAGTGATGCACATGGGAAAAAACAAATGCAACTTCACATGTCCGCACTGATCTTGTTCTTTGGATGCGAGAGCAAGATCTTGAGGTTATAACATAGTGCTGTGAAAACATCAGCTCAAAGCTCAGTGGCAATTAAAAAAGAAATAGGAAGCCAAGAATTAGTAGGAAAGGAATAAAGAAAATAAAAGAGCAGCTATTTCACCATATAAATTGATGAACTGTCTGCATCTTGAAAACTGCATGAAGTACTGGTACCCTCACCTCGAAAAATTTTCTGGAAAGCCACAAAGAATCATAGAATAACCAGGTTGGAAGAGACCCACTGGATCATCGAGTCCAACCATTCCTATCAAACACTAAACTAAACACAAAACTAAGGTCCCTTAGCACCTTGTCCACCCGTATCTTAAACCCCTCCAGGGAAGGTGACTCAACCACCTCCCTGGGTAGCCTGTTCCAGTGCCCAAGGACCCTTTCTGTGAAAAGTTTTTTCTTAATATCCAGCCTAAACCTCCCCTGGCGGAGCTTGAGGCCATTCCCTCTTGTCCTGTCCCCTGTCACTTGGGAGAAGAGGCCAGCACCCTCCTCTCCACAACCTCCTTTCACGTAGTTATAGAGGGCAGAAAAGATTATTATCGTGATGGAATAGCTGCTGTACACAATTAAATTCCAGATCTTCCTCATAAAGAGAGCTCAGCAGAGATGTACTTGGAGTCTACAGTCCTATAAGAGCTTGGAGAAAGTGAACAGGGGCAGGCTGCCTCGGTCCGTACAGGACTCGAGTGCCATCAGACAGCACCAGGCTGGAAACAAATAGAAAGAGTCACTGGAATATTTATGCAATATGAAGTTAAGCTGTTAAACCCCTCCCACAGGACACTGTGGATGCTGGAAGTTTATGAGTCAAAAATTGACCAATTAATGCAAATTATTAGAGGCTGAGAGAGATTTGGGGAAACAATCTGTCCTGTTTGCTGATTCTCCTCCTCTTTCTCTGGCTCCTGCTGCTGTCACTTGTTGGAGTGAGTACACCAGACTGGTCTGAACTATGGTCTGACCTGGATGTGCTTTTTGTATGAACTGCCACAGATGAAATACATCATTAAAGGAAACTGGGAGCTATTGGATTGAAAGGTAGGTGGAGGCCTGTAATGTGCTGAATAACCCTGAGGAACTGGCTCAAACAAATGCCCTTCCCTGGAAGATTTATAAATAATCATGACTGTCTATACGCTATCAACAATACCTAACAAAAAGCAAGATCAACCTTCGTATTTGTAACCTCCTTCTTTTTTTCTTTGCCAAGATCTGTGCAAACAGTTTGATTTTAAAAATAAATACACCCAGGGACTGCACTGGGCTGCTGTCTCACACTTGCAAAAGCACAAGGTTGCCCTAGGACAGACCCAGGTAAATGACAATGCCAAACCCCATCTCTCTTTACCGCATCCCCCAAAGCTGCAATCACTGAGTGTCCCATACCCAAAATGATGGCTTCAGGTCCCAAGGGCACAGACTCTCCCTTTTATTTCCTTATCAGAATAAATGTAGGATTATTGCCTTAGCTACCAGTGAATCAGATGTAAGCACTTAGTACCATCACCATTCTGAGGAAGAAACAGAGTTTGCAGACTTACAGCCTTAGTTTCTGCATTTGTGCACAGCTCCTGTACAGTGATCACCACAAACAGAAGCCCCTTCCAGACCTTATTTTCTCTTTTCTTTTCGTGGTTCAGCTGTTAGAGGGGACAACGCAGCAGCGCTCCTTGCTTAAATGCACTCTCTTGATCTACAAATACAGAGCAGTTGGCATTTTAGCCAAGTAAGTCAGAGGACACTATCAAGACTGATCCTCCGCAGCGGAAAACCCTTCACGTCCCTGCAGCTGCCCTGGAGATGACTGCACAGCTCTTGTGTCCCCTGTGAGCAGAACTGCAGCCCAGGCATCAGCGTCCAAGGCTGGACGCAGAGCTACAACCAACTATCCCCAAAAAACATACTGAGGGATGTAGTTAACCATAGACTCATGGAATTGTTTGGTTGGAAGAGACCTCTGAGATCACCCAGCTCTACTGTACCTGTCCACTAAAGCACATCCCTGAGCCCCTTGTCCAACCGTCTTTCAAACACCTGCATGGACAGTGACACCACCACCTCCCTGGGCAGCCTCTGCCAGTGCCCAGGAACCTTTCTGGTGAAGAAATGTTTCCTGATGTCCAATCTAAACCTCCCCAGCACAACTTGAGGCAATTTCCTTGTGTCCTAACAGGGTGAGAGCTCAGTTTAACAACAATCACCCTGTCAGAAAGGCAGACAAACACAATCCCCAACCCCAGATATAGATTTCTTTGGGGACTTGCGATTTGTTATCTTCCCTTTCTCCTCAGTTAAAATCACCTCAGATTAGATATATCCCAGTCTCTTTTTTTTTTTTTTAATTTCCCTTGTCACTCTTTAAAAAAAATAAGGAAAAAAAAATCCAGAATAAAAAGAAAGGGACAAAGAGGACTCTTCCCTTCTTGAAAGGATTTTAAACCTGTGTTTGAACTGCCTTTCAAAAGAGAGGGGCTTTAGCTCCCCTCTGATCCCAGGCCTGGTGGAACAGCACTCAGTGCCATTTAGCACCATCATTTGCTGAAGGCTGTGTCTTGGTTTACTGCCAATGTCCTTGATCAGAGCACAGAAGCATTTACTTAGGAAAATAACATTAAATGGCAGCCCATGGCAACAATAACAGCTCTATTGCCAGAACACGCTTGCAGAGGATGCATGGGTGGCTCGATGGCCCTGAACACTTAAGTACATTTTTTTCCTTTCAATTCCCTCTGGTACATTAATTTTTATTGATAGCTTATAGCTATGGCAAGTGGTCTTGGTTTTACTAACTTGCAGGACTGAAGAATATCACTGATGTGGAAAAAGAACCCAACATAACAACAAGCTGCCCGGCCACCAGACCGTACGCATACAAGCCTACATTAAATTACAAGAGCAACTGCTCTTCCCTCCCCTATTTCACATGCTCACTCATTAATTTCTTTTAAAGATTAAAACCTGTAATTTCTCTGATTTCCCAGAAGCGTTAGTTGATTTGCTCTGCCGGTCTGGGTACAAATGTAGTGGGTTTGGGAAATTCACTCGTTCTCCTTTTCTTTCACGACCTATGCAGAACCCTAAGGAAAATTCCTTAAATGCATAATGTTACATGGAACTATAAACCTCAACAAGTTGCAAGGAGAAAGAAAACAAACAAACATTACTTTATTACAAAGAAACCTGAGAGTGCTTAATGCCCTTTCCTTTCTCCTGCCTGTACCTCTGTATGCAGTACAGAGAGCTGCGTCCAGTTTAAAGAACTGATCTACCAAAACAAAGCAGAAGAAACAATCTGTCTGATAATTTGCATTAAATAACTGCTTTGTGACAAAACAATAAGAAAAAAAAGACTACAGCATCCAAGTGCAGAGAGTTCTCAGTGAGCGGGTCTGTAATGGAGTGCTTCGGGAGCCCGAGCTGCAGGTCAGACCCCGAATTCGGGTGTTAATGGATCATGCTGGGGTTTGTTTGTTTTTTTCCCACTGAAATCTTAGGGGACAATATGTTCATTCAGACCGAATGCAATTTCTACATACGTGAGATAAAAATGACCTTGCTTTGTTATACAGCAACACAACCGTGTAGTGGTGGCAAGAAACCTGGAACACACCGAAGTTGCTGAGTCAGCCTTTAACGGCAACACAGACACTGGTAATGGTAACGGTACCTGGAAAAGAGTGCTTAAAAATCAAAACTTCCATTACAAGCCCCAGAGCTCTTGTAAAAGGAGTATTCTTTTCCAAACATGAACCTAAACCCCTCAAGGATGGGTTTTATTTAACTGTTGGATGACACACCATCATATCCTATGGTTAACCCTGCACAGGCAGGAAGGAAAAGGGGTACGGAGCAGAGCACAAAATGTGCCTCCCCACACACTCTGGGCTGAGCCCTCACCTGTAGTGTTTTGATAAGTGATGTAGACATCAGAGATGAAACACACAGCCTGCACTCATCCCTGCAGGAGGCTCACAGCGACCACTCATCAGCACCACAGCTACACAGGGCACCTGGGGGACCTGCTGCAGCCCACCCTGAAGATGCTGCTGAGCAAACCAGAAGGGAAGAACACTGACCAAACAGTTTTTCTACGGTCCAATCACTCAGCTTGCACTGTTGTAATCTTAGAGTGACTTTAACATTACTGCCTTTCGATGGGTACTCGCCTTCAGAGGAAATAATAGTGCCAGTAAGGCTGGGCTCCCAAAGTGTCCGGAACCACTGCTAAACCTGTGATGCCACAGCTCACTCACCACTACTGCCCAGCTGTTGCTAGCAGTGGTCATCCGGTTGGCTCCAAGAGCACTGGGATATGTAGATGACTACTGTGGAGACTGAATAAAAACTCCTGTCTACAACGACCTGAAAGGAAGTTGGAGAGAGGTGGGTGTTGGTCTCTTCTCCCGAGTGATCAGATGAGAGGGAATGGCCTCAAGCTGCGACAGGCCAGGTTCAGATTGGACAGTGGGATAAACCTTCACAGAAAGGGTTCCCGGGCACTGGTGGAGCCACCATCACTGAAGGGGTTTAAAAAACGGGGAGATGAAATGCTTAGAGATATGGTTTAGTAGTGGACAGGTAGGATTGGGCTTGATGATTTCAAAGGTATTTTCCAACCTGGTGATTCTATGACTTCAAAAGCTGCTCTCTCAGCACGCGGGTTCTACAGGACAGACATCTCTTCACCAGTCTTGCAGAGCTGACAGCATAGCAGACAATCATCACGAGGGGTCTTTGGGCACTACATTCTGCAATGAAATACCACTGATCAGGATGATATCTAAGAGACGGAAAACAAGGGACCAAAAGTGGGGCTCATCTTCACCTCTAAAAAGCAATGGGAGTTTGGTCAGGTTGTTAGTGACTGGGCTAAAAGGACATTATTTCACAAGCATCTTCATTCCCAGTTAAGCAACGACTACACGGTGTGGCACAGTACGTACCTGAGCTACTCTTCATTTTACAGTGAATATAGTGAGTAGTGCTCGAAAGGGACCTCCTGTTCGTGCACACTCTGGGCATGCTGCTACAGCATGGGGTGACTCCAGGTCCATCTGAGGAGATTGCTAGGGTAAAGGCTTTTTAGAAAATGAGAGATATAAGCTCCTTTAATTTAATAATGTAGCTAATTCTCATTTGTACTCTCTCAACTTTGTTTTGCCTTTCTTCAACATTTGAATACCCTGACAGGAGGTAATGAAACCTGACTAATCAGCATTTTCAGAGATGAATGTGATCTCCAGGAGCTCTTTGAGAAAAATGATTGAGGCACATGTTTTTTCAAGTTCTGATTAGGAATCTGCAATCAGAAATAATGTTTACATAAAGAAACTTAAATATTATCAACAGCATTTAGCACTGTGGAATTGGTGCTAATGATAAAAATGAAGTACTAGTGAACCACATTTAAACTTTTAACATCTAAAACAACAACAACAAATCTTTCCCCTTTTAACCACAAGAGCTATGACTTCCTGATGAAAATCCCAGAGGGATCTTCATCTCTAGAAGGCATATTTCCCTCTAATTAATTAGGACAAGGAACTGAGGCAAAGTAAAAAGATAAAGTCGAATCTGATTGCTTTCTGCAGCGCTCACCGATCCTTATAAACTGCAGAGGGATATTTCCCCTATTCTGCTATGATCTCAGTGCCTGTTAACAAACGAGAGCCTCGGTCACAGAATCACAGAGCGTTTTGGGTTGGAAGGGACCTCAAATCCCATCCAGTTCCAACCCCCTGCCATGAGCAGGGACACCTCCCACTGGATCAGGAGCTCCAAGCCCCATCCAACCTGGACTTGAACCCCTCCAGGGATGGGGCAGCCACCTCTGCTCTGGGCAACCTGGGCCAGGGCCTCCCCACCCTCACAGCAAAACATTTCTTCCTAACATCTCATCTCAATCTTTCAGCTGAAAACCACTCCTTCTCATCCTGTTACTGATCAAGAGCCCCTCCCCAGCTTTCCTGGAGCCCCTTTCAGCACTGGAAGCTGCTCTAAGGTCTCTCCAGAGCCTTCTCTTCTCCAGGCTGAACAACCCCAACTCTCAGTCGGCAGAAGCAGTGACTGTCAGTCAGCTCCATACTGGCCAAACCCACTGGTTTCAGCATAGCAGAAAGGTTCAGATGATGCCCTGAGAAAGGGCCAAGGACAAGAGCTTCCACTGGAATGGACCGCTTTTAATATGCTTCTTAAACTAATGTTTTGTTTTCTTTCTTTCCCTTTAAGGCTCCCCAGTAGCTGAATTTTGGAAGCGGTTTACCACTCTGATCTATATGTGAGGTTTCCTCGTCCTGTGAGAGAAATACATTTAACTAAATTGAGAGACATCTTTTATAAGAGTGAGATAAAGAGGGAAGAGGAAGATTGTTGTACAATAACATAAAAAGACCTTAGCAAAGGCTTCTGCTACGCCTAGATTGAAAAACAGATAGAGGAGATCTCCAGCCATTTGTTTCCTGGGGTTCTGACTGGCGACTGCAGTATGGGAAGCGTTACCATAAACATCACGGAACCGCTGCAGGAAATTTTATTGTCTGCCAGATTCACAAATTGAAATCGATCTTCATTCCACCAACACCAGTTTTGGCAAAGTTTCTGCAAAGCAGACACAGCAAAGTGCAGGAGCCTTTCAGGTTCCTCCTGATTAAATTCACATCATTTGTCTTGAAACAAAAGTTTCTTTCTTTTTTTTTCTTATCTGACTGCAACATATAATTTTAGTCAGCTAACACTAAATTAGACACCCACTCAGATTTATTATGATAAGAACATTCAGTAAGCTAATTTCAAGATGATGACTCCTATAAATTCTTATAATTTATTATTTAGTACTTTGGTTTTTAATCATTAAGTACGTGAAGACTTTGTAGGTCAAACCTGTATTAATGAAGACAGTAATCTATTTTTCAAACTCTCTGCTCCTCACACACCTTTCAAATTGTAAATTAACAGAAATATCTTTAAACATATGTGGAAGAACAAAGGGAAAAATTGGGAGTATTTGCGGCACCATTTAGCAAACCATTTCTGAGACCGTGTCTATTAAATCCATTTCCTCACAATTTTTGCAACTCTTACCAAAGGGAATGCTGAAATCAAACAAAACAAAAGATAGCCCTTAAATGAGCAATTTTAATCATCAGAACAGCAAAAATGAATTGAAATTATGCAAACATAAGCATTAAAGTTTTCATTAGATTGTTACATTAGCACAAATGGGGTCATTTAGAAGAACTTTCTCTTGCTGTCTACAGGTTTCTGAAACTTAAATATTAACTATATGAAATTTTTAAGAGGCAAGTAAAGACATCAGAGCAGAACTTGTCTTTCAGGCGAGTCCATTGCTGGAGCGTGGGCTGCCGAGTGATTCCAGTACCTGGTGGTACCAGCAGAAGCTCCGCTGCCAGGCTGCCCTCTGACTGCTTGGAATTACCATTCTGATTTACGCATGCTGCTCCTCAGCACATATTGACCTTTTACTTATTATGCTACATCTGTTTGGTTTTACATCTAATGTTTCATTGTCCTCCGTTCCCTGGTGCTTTTATCCCCCATGGGACATTTAATCCTTACAACAACACTGGACATTCTTTTCAGGAATGCATTGGGACTGAAAATCTGAATATATCACTTGCAGTACGGCATATTAAACCATTCAAGAATGCTGTAAATCAGTTGAAATGTACTTTTAGGAAGAAGTCCTATAACAATTGCAAATCTCACACGCGTGCATTTATCTTTCGTCTGCTGTTGCTAACTTAGCGACTCATTTCTTACTGGGAATAATAGTGGTGTCATTTCTTCACGCAATTAATAAAGCTTTGTGTCATGGGTACCTGGTAAATGAAATTCAAAACAGGAAACAAAGCACCACAAACAAAATGCACTTGCTAGAGCTGAGCCACATTACCAATGGTTCACTGGGCTTTTCCTCTCGTATCCATCAAACAAAGGAACAAATATTTCTGGAAAATGTTTGATATTGTGTAAATATGAGAAAACAACATTGCAAAAAGTCTGATTCAGCCTAAAGACAGAGTCCTCAACTGCCAAAAATGCATTTGGTTTTGGTGGAAGTCATGTGAAAAAGAATTTCACCTTCACTGAGACGTACAGAAAAGAACATAGATGGATTTCAAAACTGGGAATAAAGGATTTAAAACCTGGAATCTTTTAAGCACTGAGTGATCTAGCCACAGAAAAAAAGAATGGCAATCACCATGTTATTGCCGAGGGACCTGGAGTTGTTTAGCCTGGAGAAGAGGAGGCTGAGGTGAGACCTCATCGCTCAGGCATTCATGAGATGAGAAGAACTTCCAGCAAACATTGCACATCTGCACCCCCGTCTGGAGGGATCACTTCCCAAGACCAAGCAGGGAGCTCCCTCAAAAAGCCATTGTGTTCTTGGCTTCTGCTACTGGAAGGACTCACATCACAGGATTTTTAATGATGCTCCAATACAAATCCAAGCTTTGAGATAATGGAGGCCAACTTGTATTCTTTCCACAGAGAACAAAACCGTGTCCAGCACCACTGATGCTGGTCCACAAACCCTTCTCTGCTGTGGTGCAGACCCAACTCCACAAATCCTTCACAAAGGCCACTGCACAGGTGTGAAATGGTAACTTTCAGGCACTGCAGATTTGGGTCACATTTGACCCAAAAATCTAGAAGCGAAAGTCTCCTTAATCCCATTACCAACGCTCTGATTCATCCAGCTCCTGACTGCAAAAACGTCTGCTAAATTCCTTAGAAAGTTATGTTTTAATCCGAGAATATTAATTACATTTAAAATTATGACTCCCCTGTGATTTATAACCTTGCAGAAACTACTGCATTTCCATATGTGGTTTTGCCATTTCCACTTCTATATACCTATCATTTCCCATTGTTTATTTTCCGTGATTGATGGTGGGGCTTTGGAGGTTTCCCATTATGAGCTTTATAATTATCACTGGTAATAGAGAAGCTCTTCCTATTATATTCAGTGAGACTGCCCAAATTATTCATTGTAGACCACTGGTACAGGACTACTAGAAAATAAGAATTTATTTCCAGTCTCAGGCATATGCTAGATAAGAGGATGTATTTATTTCTCCATGTTTCAAAAGGATTAAGGTTTGAAAAAATAAATATCACTTAGCTTGTCAGCATGCAGAGCATTATGGTGCTGAGTTTAAAGTCCCTTTTCCTGGGTTAAGTACGACAAATCTAAAAATGGGAGGGAGGAAATCTCAACTATATCCTTACTCAGCTAAATAAATGAATACTATATATTTTAGCTGTTAAGCAGGTTTACAGAACAGACTGCACAAAACTGTATCTTGGCTTTAACAGTATAATGGGCTTATTTGGAGAAATGCTACAAAATTCTAAAAGTCCTTGACCCTTGGCTATTCCAAGAGCTCACTGAAAACATCATCTGGGTTTTGCTTAATTACACATAATTAGGATATGTAATTATGCTATTCAGTGTGATTCTGCCATTAGGAGTGTAGTGGACAGCAATAACATCCCTAGGATACAGCTCCTGAAATGAAAGAAAATAGTCAACCCATATAAAAAGGCAATTTATAGAAAGACCAGTAAACTCTAACATTAAAAAAAAAAAGCATTTTGCTCTTGGCAATAGAAGAATATGTGTTTTAAAGGCATTTTGCCAGTCTTTTTGTTTGGAGCATCATTTAATGATATGCTCATTTGCATCAACAGTTGGAGAGACACCAAATTATTTTTGTTCTCCTTTCCTTTGATACGCTCACTTTCTAACATACTTATGACTTTTTGTCATTATTTCACATGCAAAACTTCATTCAGGCCACAGATCAGTACATTATTTTAATTATGCCATCTCTAAGAATGAAAACATTTTATTCCCATGTTCTTCCCTGGGCAAGTGGTGCTAACAATCCATGATGAGGAATGCGGTCGGCAATAAGCTCCCTCCCAAAGCAAAATTTACATGGCTTGGTAACATGGGAAGGCAGCTATTTCATGCCTAGATGACTGCCCACCAAAGAAAACAGAGAGTAGATGAATGCCAGTTGACAAAACAGATATAAGGGAAAGAGACCTGGTCTTCTCGTACACCCCATCACTGCTGCTTTTGTTTATCATGCTTTAACTGACGATTATAGCAACTAGCTATAATAAAATAATACACTCCATTAAATACATTCGTTACTTGTAATGTTCGCTCGGTGCTGAGCTATATTTCACAAAGGTCTAATTCAGCAAACAGCATTGAGCCTTTCACTGGGCTCTGCCCTCCAAAACTTCACGGCAAAGACAACTGCAAGGGCAGCTGCACTCCGTCCTGAGGCAGAACCCAGGCACTGCTTTTTGTACAGGTCTTTGAAGGATTTTATAGGATTTGGGATGCACATCCTCTGCTTGCACCTCAAATCTTGGGTTCAGTTTTGAGCTCCTCATTACAAGAAATACACTGAGGTCCTGGAGCATGTCCAGAGAAGGGAATGGAGCTGGGGAAGGGGCTGGAGAACAAGTCTTATGAGGAAGAGCTGAGGGAACTGGCGTTGTTTAGCCATGAGAAGGAGGTTCAGATTGGACATTAGGAAAAATCTCTTCACCGAAAGGGTTCTCAAGTACTGGCAAAGGCTGCCCAGGGAGGTAGTGGAGTTCCCATCCCTGGAGGTGTTAGAAAGACAGGCAGATGAAGTGCTTAGGGATTTGGTTTAGTAGTGGACAGGTACGGTTTGGCTTGATGAACTCAAAGGTCTTTTCCAACCAAACAATTCTATGATTCTATGATTCTATGATTCTTGCCTTCCGCTCGCTGTGGAGAGCCCTACTTTTCATCCCCACTTGGGGGGCAGGTGGAGATCACTATATATTAAAAGGAATGATGGTAGCTCAAGAGTTAGGAAAGGGGTTGTCTTGGACTGCACCCTCCATCTGCCAGCTGATTCTTTTCTGCCATTTGGTGACAGCTTTCAAGCCCCAGCTCCACCTTGCAGGACAAACACAGGCAAAACTTGCACTCACCAAGGCAGCCTCCAGGTGCCAGAAGAGGAGGCTGAGGGGACACCTTATTGCTCTCTACAACTACCTGAAAGGAGGTTGTGGTGAGGTGGGTGCTGGTCTCTTCTCCCGTTTGACAAAGGATAGGATGAGAGGGAATGGCCTAAATTTGTGCCAGAGGAGGTTTAGATTGGATATTGGGAGATATTTCTTCACCAAATGAGTGGTGAAGCTGGAAGAGGCTGGAGTTCCCATCCATGGAGTGGTTCAAAAAGTGCATAGCTGTGGTACGTCAAGACATGGTTTAATGGTCATGGTGGGGTTGGGCTGACAGTTGGATGATCTTAGAGGTCACTTCCAACCTTAATGAATCTACTGAAACAGCACAGAATGTGAGACCACAGACTCAGTGTCCTATCGCTCTACCCACCCAAACCAGGCCACTATCCAGAGGACTTGATCAGGAGAGCACTAAGAGAAGTCACAGGGGGTGCCTGCCACGTGTTCGGAGAACCATGGGGCTCCCCACACCTCCCACCACTGTTCCCCAGGGCTGATATCAGCAGTGCAACCACCCTGGGAAGTGGAAGATGGGAGTTCTGCTCTGGGCAGCGACATCTTCCAGACATCTCTGCTTTAATCTCAAAAGCATCTGAACAGAGCAACAGTTTTGTAGTAGGACTTTCATTGGTGCTAGTGGCTTGTTTATATGCAGAATAAGGTCTTCAATCCTGCAGAAGCAGGCTAATTTTTATTTTTTTTGAACAATTTAACACTGTAAATGCTGTAGATATGGTTTCTGCTATTAAAATATTAAACAGTAGTTACACCTTTGAACTGGATTCGATATACTCCCAGCTTTTCCTAGGAGTGTTTACCTCTGATGCTATGCACCTTAAACCATGTTTTGTTCCAGGAGCAACTGCAAGAACTAACAAAGCAGGTGAAATAACGCACTCCGTATACAGTACCATCAGTTTATCAAGTGTTCAGAGCCCTTTTGACACATGCAGCAAGCAAGCATCATACTCTACCTTTATAAAATATATGTAATATATACTAGATGTCATCTAGACTATTTTTATTTGCATTATTCATCTCACCATCTAATATAAACTACTTACATGTTATCAGATATAATTACTGAATATATTTACAATTTGGAAAAGAGTATAGCAGAAGATATAGAATTAGGAAAAAATGTAAGGAATACAAGTAATTCATTACTTTAATTGCTTTCAGAAGCTATGATGATGTTATTCTGATACTAAAATAAGTTCCTTAATTAAGAAGCCAAACACATTGACAATGGTCCTGAAACCAAGTTTTACCAACAGCAATATTTTGACAAATTAATTTTTGAAAACACAGCATGCATATTATAATTAATTGTAATAAATGAATTCAGAAACTGCACTTTTATTTGCTGCTCCACTTTCTTAATGTAAACAGTTCTTGTGACGCTATTTTCTGTGACCCAAAGGCAACAGAGAGCAATCTAACATTTTAAATATCCAAATAAATCCATGCTGGCAATTTTGAACACACTTCAAATGACAAAACACTGATGACTGAGGCACGAACAGCCCCCTGGCTGAGGGGAAGAGACAAGTTGCGAAGGGAGAGGGGAATATTTACATCTGCCGAGAGGCACTTATCAGTGATCCATCTCTTGACTTGCCATGGCAGGACATCTGAGCACTGTGAAGCCTGTCCTAATAAAAAACAAGATTAAAGAAATAGAATTATAGCATCATAAAATGGTTTGGGTTGAAGGGACCTCAAAGCCCATCCAGTTCCACCCCTGCCATGGGCAGGGACACCTCCCACTGGATCAGGGGCTCCAAGCCCCATCCAAGCTGGCCTGGAACACCTCCAGGGATGGGGCAGCCACCACTGCTCTGGGCAACCTGGGCCAGGGCCTCCCCACCCTCACAGCAAAATGTTTCTTCCTAAGATCTCATCTCAATCTCCCCTCTTTCAGATGAAAACCTTTCCCCTTGTCCCGCACTCCATGATCCAGAGCCCCTCCCCAGCTTTCCTGGAGCCCCTTTCTGTACTGGAAGCTGCTCTAAGGTCTCCTTGGGGCCTTCTCTTCCCAGGAAGAAGGAAGGTTTTCCTGATAACAGAGACAAGGTCGCATTTGGGTGCAGCAGCAGGATGGACACAAGTGAAATAACTTCATGAGAGGACACCTCCTGCACTGTGGTGTGAGCTGGACAGCCCTTTGGGTTGCAGCTGGCTTGCATCCCTCAAAATCCTCTGTTGGGCACAGGACTGCTGCACAAGTGCTCTTTGCTGTGCTGGTGGCGTGCGAGAGTCCAGGGGCAGGAGGCTGGAATGGCAGCTGTGAAAAGGGCAAAGAAGGCCAATATCTAGAGGATGATAGAAAAAAAGGGAGTGCAAATGCTGCTTCAATCATGAGGGCAATTGTCAAAATCAAGCATAAACCAGGAAGAAATTCTAATAATAAGCTCAATTTCAAAGCTGGGAACTCACAATCCAATGCCAAGCTCTATATTTAAGCAACTACAATGGTATTTAAATGTATAAAATTCTTATTTACAAGCTTAAATATATGCTGATAGGAACAGACTGGGGCGGATGAAGACAAATGCTTCTGCTGTGTGAAAGATATTGTGAGGGAGATTCCATGCTTAGGGGTAAAACTGAATTTCAACCTCAAGTTGTACAGTAAGAACCTAATGAATTGCAGAACGTGTCTCTCTGCTCTGAAAGAGTAAAGGAACATGAGCAATCTTGGACTGTATGTAAATTGTTTCATTGTACCTGCTAAATATAACACGAAAAACTTGAGACTTATAAAATGTCACCTGCTCTTATCGAGCTTCAAAGAGATTACCCCCGAACACCAGTTTCATTTTCATTTCCTCCAACACTCACTGAAGTGAACGAGGGCCGTGACTCCTTTCCTTCCTAATCCGAGCCAGCAACTTGCTTTTTTCTGTGTTTTATGTCATTCCGCATGACATTGCATCAAGGCAATTCAGTGCTGCATGCAGCTGAACCAAAAGCAATTTCAGTCAAAAATGGACAAATATGGATGTCATTTATAAAGCTTGTTCAAAGGTCTTTGACACAGCTCAAAGCTTGCGCGCTTCCGAGGTGCAGCAAGCACCTCTTGTTTTGCAGCCAAATTGTGGGGTTTTAATAGAGCTCCACTGAGTGAGTAGCAGAGAGCACTTCGGACATAGAGCAATCCTTCTTGTGAACCTAAAGTGGTCTCAATTTTACTCTTAACAGAAACTTTTTAGAAGAAAAATATAGGGCTCAATTTAAAAACAAGTATATCAGCGAACTGGCCTTGCAGGCAAAAACACCTGGTTGTCCTGTCAAAGTCTTTGAGCTCATCTAGACTTCTCTGTTTTTATTCATATCTTGATCAGATCCTAAATGCTACCACTTCCAAGGCTTTGGTTTTAAAGTATTTCTGTCTGTATATATATATAAAGTATACATATGAAAATATAGGGTATTAATTAGTTATTCTCACATGCATAACATTGCAAGTGCAACTACTTATTTAAATGACATGCATTTTTCCATGTATCCCATGAAAAGTTCACAAATCCCACAATGTGACTGAAAAGCCAGCATAGTTTTCTATACATATTTTGATGATGAAGCTGGTGAAGGAGCTGGAGAACAGGCCTTATGCAGAATGGCTGAGAGAGCTGGGGGTGTTTAGTCTGGTGAAGAGGAGGCTGAGGGGAGACCTCATTGATCTCTACAACTACCTGAAAGGAGGTTGTGGAGAGGAGGGAGCTGGGCTCTTCTCCCAAGTGACAGGGGACAGGACGAGAGGGAATGGCCTCAAGCTCCGCCAGGGGAGGTTTAGGCTGGACATTAGGAAAAAATTTTTCACAGAAAGGGTCATTGGGCACTAGAACAGGCTGCCCAGGGAGGGGGTTGATTCACATTCCCTGGAGGTGTTTAAGGGATGAGTGGACAAGGTGCTGAGGGACATGGTTTAGTGATTGATGGGAATGGTTGGACTCAATGATCCAGTGGGTCTTTTCCAACCTGGTGATTCTATGATTCTATAATTCTATGACATCAGACAGGAATGCCTCCAGTGAAGCTGAGAGTAAGGGACCTATGAAGAGCACCTGTACTTTGGATGCTGACTGTTTGCTTGGATCTACTTGTAGTATTTCACATCTTTCATGTTTTATGTAAATAAAAGTAACCCAAGGGTTTATTAATTGGATTAGAAGTCGTGCCCACAATCTAGGCACTTCTTAAAGGCACCAGTGCCTTGTTATGCACAGAAGCATCTAATTCCATGAATTTCTGGAAGGTTTTATGGTTCTTAATAATCAATAAAATATTCAAATATTGACCTAGTAATTAACTTTGTTGTTTAAAAATCCTTTTGGAACAACATTTAAGGACATTGTACAGAATGCATATTAGAGACAGATCTAGCCAATAATTTTAAATAAGTTGATCACATGCATTCTTTTACGGATATCCTCAAATTACACAGAAATTGCTGTAATTCCTACATGACGGTCCCCTAAGTTCATCTTACTTACATTAAAATTAAATCAAGAAAAATTATTTGGGATAAGCTTACAAGCTAATACCACTTCCTATTTGTTTATATGTCTTTTTAGTAGTGCCTGGTTTCCTAAACCTTAACAAACTTCAGCCGATCCACCCTGCTCTGCTGTCCAGACTGGGGTAGGTACGGGAGGTTAACCCCCAGAAAAAGAGAAGAAGCCACGGTGGGATCACGGATTTTTAGAAGCACAGAGGCTGAATCCTGTATCTGACACTATGAAAGAGATGCAAAACAAGAACCCTGACCATACATGAAGAAGAAAACATTCTCAAATCATACAGATTAAAATATTTTCATTAAAGCAGCACTGCTCACTTTTTTCTCCTGGGAGTAGAAAGTCAGAATTTGCAATCATTCCATTATCTCAGGGTGCATTTCTCAAATCAGCCTAAGTAAGAAGTTTCTTTAGGAGCAGTGTATCCCGCAGCTTCCACCTGCTCTGGGAAGTTCTTCTGGAAGAAGCCCTCTGCTCCTATAAAGCCGACACGAGGCTACCAGGAGAATGAATACATTAATAATTCCCAACTTGGCCTCTAGGAGGGTAACTATGAGCTGCACAAACGGTCTTGGAATAAATGCAGATATTCATATTATTGTAACAGCAAGAGGTTTGTTGAAGGAGAGAGAACATTAGTGATAATTTGAGTGAACACAATGAAAACTAGTGATCATATATGCCAGCAGATTCTTTTTGGTAGTTTTGATACTGTTATGCTCGTGTTAAAATAGACAGCTTGGCTTTACAGCAGTCCAGACTGGTGTCTGTAAGAAATTAAAGGAGGAAAAGATTAAACACTATGATGCAATATACCATAACCACTGCACACAGTGAAATATGGATAATTTATTTGAGATTAACAAATACCTTCAATAGAATGGCTGATCTGCAGGAGCCAGGAAATATCCTTAGTCTGATATTTAAGATGGCAATGTCTTCAACCCCTAATAAGAGTTCTATCAAAGTGTATTAAATTTAGAATTAAATTAATGCCTCAAAGAGACAAGCAGTTCAAATCGGATCGCGTGTATGCTATTAGGTAGAGCCCCAGCGTTGTATATCTGTGTACTCAGCAGCAGGATTACACTAACGCTAGGAACGGGAACCAACTGCACTCATTGCTTTTGATGAAAACATATGCCCTTTATGTTGATAGAAGTGTGTTTTGAAGACACTGAGCAGTAGTTTTCAGTGATGACAGCCCATCATGCCCTCCAGAACCAGCTGCAGGGGTAAGGTGGTCTCTCCGTGGGAGGAGGTGGCAGGCAGTGGAATGAGAAGCCAGCAGCCACCTCATTCCCTTACAGAGCCCGGCGCTCTCCAGGATGTCTCTGCGTGCTCATGGGGAAATGCAACACGGGGACATAGCCAGAGAGCTTTGCAAGTGTGAGGAGCATGTGCCCCAGCCTGGCACAGGGCTCCTTCGCACACAAAGCATTGACCATGCCTCTACCCTTGCTCTACAGGGGAAAACACAAAGTGGCTCCATGCCCACCACACCAGTTTAAAAGACTTGTCTTTAAACTGAGCTGTAGCAGGAGGTACTTAATTTAAAGCAGACACTTCCCAGGTACTGTTCAAGGATCCCACGTCTCAAGTGAGAGCTGTGTGAGTGCCTGCAATCTGGAAACTGAACAGGGACATGAAGACTTGTGCTGAGAAAAATACAGGTCTCAAAGGTAGAATCATGGAATCACAGAATAGTTTGGGTTGGAAGGGACCTTAAACAAACCCCCTGACATGGGCTGGGACACCTCCCACTTGATCCCGCTGCTCCAAGGCCCATCCAACCTGGCCTGGGGCTGCTCTGGGCAACCTGGGCCAGGGCGTCCCCACGCTGACAGCAAAACGTTTCTTCCTAAGATCTCAACTCCATCTCCACTCTTTCGGCTACAAAACGTCCCCCCTCATCCTGTCCCTGCACTCCCTGATCCAGAGCCCCTCCCCAGCTTTCCTGGAGCCCCTTTCAGCACTGGAGGCTGCTCTAGGGTCTCCCAGGAGCCTTCTCTTCTCCAGGCTGAACAACCTCAACCCTCTCAGCCTGGCCTCATAGAGGAAACATAGATTTCCTTTTGAAAGTAGGACCATAGCGACAGACCACATGTGAAACTAAGGACAATAGAAGCTCATGAACTAGTCCCAACTTAAACATAAAGCAATGGGATTTTGTATATCTATAGCCGTGTACTTTTTTTTCCCATGGTAAGCATATGGTTACATTCAAACTTGGGACACTTTTCCCAGCTCTGTCACAGGTTTCAGGAATGGCTTTATATAAGCCACTTGGCCTTTGTTCAGTTTGAACACTGCAGAAAAAACTAGCTTACTGCATTTATTTTTCTCTTTTTGCAGCAGGGAAATACACTACTCAGACTGGCATAATAATTTATGTATCAAGCAGATGTGAAAAAGACAAGATCACAACCTTTACATCCAACCCTTGTTCCACTAATATTACTAACATCCCATCTAACATATTTGCTTCAGTACAGCGGTACATTTGTTTGCAATGACTGTTACATTGCTTTTGATTAATAATTAAAGAAAGATGCCTAACCTAGGAGGAAATCTTACAGAGTGACAGAAACACCCATTTATGATGGCAAGGAGGTAAAGCAGTACAGCAGTCCCAAGAGATCCGCCACAGCTCAGATGTTACCTCCAATACACGCTGATGCCATCCAGCACTGTCAAATAAAACTGAACAGCACAATAGAGATGTGTGACCAAAACTGTCAGCACCGAGAGGGATTGCAGAAATTGTGTTAGGAAAACGGATGTACTGAGATTCAATTTTCGGATTGTATAAAGGTTTAATTTGGTGACCTTGCAGGTCTCCTGGTGGAAGAAGGAAGAGACACCACGGTATTTAAAGAGAAAGAAGAGAATAATCCACTTTCTGGCAATGCATATTTATCCTTTTCTTTGCAACCCAGCTGACTGAGGATAAAATCTAGACTGCTCAACACAATGCCTCTTTGTTTCAGTTCTCTCTTCTTCTTACACGTAATGACCAGAAAGCTGCTTGCGTTTAGATTCCTCTGCGCTTGGAAGGTTGGGGAAGGGAAACTTTCATTTACAATCTTAGGACAATGATATAAGGCAGATAAAACTGTGGGCACTGACACATTTCCCTACTCAAAGACATCAAAGAAAAACTTGACAACCAAGTCCACAGGTGAAGTGGATCCAAATTTAACTGCTGCTTATTATTACTTCGGACCTTTGGACATCCTTGCACTTCACTTGAATCTTATCCAAAGGGTTGGAAGAGCTTCCTACTGAGGCTGTAGGTAGATAGTTTTCTCTGCATAGAGACTAAGGTTGCCATCTGGCACTTCTTATGCACAACGCTGTCCTCCAGTCGCTCATCCCTGCCTTCCTGCCTTCTCCCAACATCGCCAGCGGCTGAACCCCAAGTCTGCCAACAGAAACATTGGCCTAGAAGATGCTCTGATTCATGTCACTCTTGTAGGTTAGCACAGACTTAGTCTGAGCCAGTGCTCCTGTCCCAGCCTGCAGCGTATGACGGGGTTCAGCCCTCCAGGAGGGCATGGGGCAACCAGGGAGAGGGCAACTGAGAGGGAGAGAGCTGGTTGTACTCACAATCCTGGGTCTACTGTGCCCACTGCCTTCAAGGGCACTGATGTTACAGCCAACAAAAATTTAAACCTTTCTAAACACGTTCATCATCCAGGTAGGCTGCATTTTCCAATTTGCTGTGATATACGAACCTAGGATTAATCAGCATGTGTTGGAAAAAACACCCAAATACATCAAAATTATTTCAACCACCTGCACAATATCTCTTGATTGTCAAAATACGTCTCCCAGCTGACAAATGGGAACAAGATTTCACATTAGAAAAAAAACGTGCTGTTGATGGACTTAAATCGTGCCGCCTGTTATGTACTGCTGCCGCCTTTTTTCACCAGACCACTTAAGCAACAAAGTGATAATACAGTGGAGAAGAACTGAATTTATCACACTTCACCACAGCCTCCTAAGCTAATGTGCTGCATAACAATACAGCAGGCTCAAGCGCATCTTCCTTCCGAGGAGTGATCTTTCAATACTTTCACTGAACTACATCTCCTACAGGTTTCGTCAATGACTTTCAGAGGGAAAAGGATGCTCCCTCTTCACCTCCCGTTCCACAGACACATGCACAAGCACAAATGGCAGCACAGCAAATGCACCGGGGAATTAAAAGTCAACACAGGGCGCTCTGCTAGTTCATACATTGTTTTCAACAAGACTGCAGAGGTGAACCTGAAGGTAGCTTTTGGCGTTGGAATCAGGATTTAGGTTATTTATTTATTTGCAACGATAGTGATGGAAGACCCAGAGGATGGCTGCTCATTCCCCTTTCCTACGCTCTGTTAGCTCCAAACACAGCAAACAGCCAGCAGAGACACTGTGTCCTCTACAGCAAGCACAGGTAACACTGATGTGTGCAGACCTTCAGGGAGAGAATCGAGTTTGGAAGTAGCCTTTGAAATACACCTCATCCAGCTCACGTGTCCCATCTGACATGATACCGAGCCCTCATTGACTTCAGAAGTTATCATGCTTTACCGCTACGTGGTGTCATATATTCATGCCCTTCCAGTCCACTAAACACATTATTACAGGATAAAGTTATGATGCAGTAGCTTCAAATCACTGTACATTGGTGAGAAGGTGTTACTGCTATATCCTTGATAACCACCATCACGCTGGCTATAATTATCTGTATAGACCAAGGAGAGATATGGCAGTGATGAACTAGGAAAGACGACAAATAAAACTGGTGACAGCAGTAAATATCCAATCCCGGCGTTACACGGAACGGTTAAACAAAAGGCTTGTCAGCATTTTCAGCACATTTCACTTATTTGCTTTTAAAAGTACTATAAAATGATTTTTCAAACTGCTACAAAGGAAAGGATGAAAGTTCATGTATGAATTTTAGCCTAGGAATATGGTTTTGCAAAATGTCATCAAAACCAGACTCCGGGAATGTAGTCGTCCTGGGATGCCTTCTGGTTAGCGATGCTGGCTATGTTGCATTTCTGAGTGGAAAAACACAAGCCCTTTCGGAATGATGTGTTTTAGGAGGAGGTGGAATAGAGGTCAAATTTAAGCAAAAAAAAAACCCCAAACCATTAAAAAGCATTAAGAATGCAACTCTGTATTTAAAAGCTTTTGCTTTCCAGGGCAGTTTACAATTCTGTACGTTTACTTGATTTTTAATATCTTTATAATCAACAAATGATTAAGGCTGGCTACCGTGTAATGCAGGTCCTGTTCTCATAATATCTTTACACAAATTGTGCATTTATTTATTAACAGCGTGCAGCCCCTATGACAGAACCTGCCTGGCACTTTACAGTTCTTCATTGGCTCCCTGGTTATTATTAACATTTTCATATTCGTGGATATTTTCAGCTTTTTATAGAATTATGACTAGATATAAAGTCTGTAAACGCAATTCTTAAGTTCTAGCTCATAACGGGTAAACTCAAAGCATTTCAAAGTCATTCTTACGTGCCTCAATTTTTCGTGCCAAGTGCAGCCTGTTTATTTAAGTTTATGCAACCTCCCAGGACCCTGACAATGACTAAGCACAATAGGGACAGCTAAGAAGGGCGTCGGTAGAAAATTAACTCTGATTTAGCTTATTTTTGTTGGTTTAAGGCAGAACCTTCACCTTATTTTAATGCATTCTTATTCCCTTCCCCACAATTCAGATGGAATGAAGATATAATAATGTGATAATCGAGTGCCTTCACAGAGCCCACCAGTGCATTACGGCTCCAACATGCAGAATGCAAACATCTGCTGGCATCATTAAACCATTTCTATACTCTACATACCAGGACTTGACCCTGTGACCATTTCTACCATTAGATTTGAATGACCTCAGCAAAAGAGCTGAAAGGCCAGAGTATTAATTCACGGAACCACAAGCTCAATTTAAGATTTAATTTGAGATAACTAAGAGCAACTGAAAGTGTATTCAAACTTATAAGTGCAGAATAAAAGATCTCACCCTGTTTTTCAAGTTAAATATAAATTCAATTATTTTTAACAGATTTATCCACAACTTTACAAACAAGGCCAGCATTCTTTTAGCATACCTCCAGCTTAATATCTGGCAATATGATGCTTCTGTTTAGCAATTTTTTTTCTAATATATGAATATCTTTCCTACAGGGATTTTTCTGCATCCTGATTATATCCCTAAGGGTAAAAATGCTTCAGTTATGAGCCATTCCCACCACGCAGCTTTGAAATGCTCACTTTTATTCTAACTTAAATTAGCTAAAAGCCTGTTTGTTCAATCACGATGGTTTTACAGCTAAAATCTTAATGTGATAATTAAAATATCTAAAAAGTCTACTCTGCAGTGCACAACAAATTATACAGTGCTTGAGATCTTTCTTCATGTGTATCTCTGGTCGGTTTTTCAGTGCAGGTTGTACAGATGCACTATGCAGGTTCAAAACACATGCACATGTTTTGTCTATCACCACGTCCACAGAGCTTTACAAATGACACAAACACCGAGAGCACTGAAGGGCAAAGCTTCGTACCAGGCCAGGTCAGCAGACATTTATGTAACCCAACTCCTCTCTGAGCCCAACACACCTCCTGAAGATCATCCTGACAGTCTAATCCTAAATCTGTTCCACTCATCTGCTCTTTTTCATGTTTAAATGACTCTGTTTATTCCATCAGCTCTCCTGCTTCATGAAATCACGGTACTGAGAGCACACAGAGTCATTTCACTGGCCTGGGTGCAGGATAAGCACATCAGTCATGAGTGCCAAGGTGCTCGTTCCCATCATGATGCAGAGCTGACAAGAGAGAGGAGAGTGAGATGAGGTCTTAGGAAGAAATGTTCCCCTGTGAGTATGGAGAGGCCCTGGTGTAGGTCACCCAGAGCAGTGGTGGCTGCCCCATCCCTGGAGGTGTTCAAGGCGAGGTTGGATGGGGCTTGGAGCTGCTGATGCAGTGGGAGGTGGAACTGGGTGGCTTTGAGGCCCCTTCCAACCCAAACCATTCTGTGATTCTGTGGTCTGGGGAGTAGGTGAGACAGGCGGGCAGCCACACAATAACGCAGCCCTTCCTGTTGAAGAGACTGCTCCCACCTTCATAGGACAGACCCAAATACACTCCCCACCAGCAAACCTGGTTTCAGTGCAGAGCTCTGGCTGGACATTGCCACTGCAGAACAGCGCATGACAAAGATTTTGCCCTTCACCGCTTTGCCACTTGCATGTTATCCCTGAGTTAGCTATAGAAAAATGCTTTATAAACTCTTGGATCCCATCCTTACTTAGTTCATAATTAAAAGTGGCTACATAAATGATAAAGCTGTGTCTATGCTGCCCACAAAGTTAATTTTAGACCATATTTTAAAACTGCTCTTGTTAAGCCAAGTGTTTTGGGAGTGAGCAATTGTACAGCCTCGTGAGCCTTACTCACACCTGACTTTAGTCGAGGACGCGATGGAGTAGGTCGTGATGTACATTGGGGAATTTGGAATCATCTGTAGAAAATTGGGCACTACGCCAGAGTCAGAGGGAATCTTCACAAAATTACAATGCCTTATTAGTTCTGTGTGAAAACATTTTCTAAGTGATTAGGACACAGCACACATGGAGTAAAAAATACTCAAAAAGCACAGCCGAAACCACAGCTCCCTGGTGTTGCCAAAGGGGGATAACACAGGTCTGTTTAGCACACAAATACCACACGGATGTTTCAAACCAAGGCATCCCTTGTATGAACACCATGATCAAGACGTGAGGGGTTGGGCAGGCTGCTTGTTTACCTGAGGGGAAAAGAAAAAGAGCTATGCAGATCTGCTCAGCACAATATCATATGCAGCATATCCTACTTCTATTTCTTCCCTGCCTTCTCCCTTGGACCCCTCCCTCTTTTTGAAAGAAAACCATTTATCACTTTGTTCCTAGGTGCAAGAAGTGACTCTGGCTAGGTAGGGCAGGTTAAAATTTTCCTTGACTCCTCAGCACATTTGTCATGCAGGCTGTCTGCCTGCCGAGGAAACCTTTTCACCCCGGGCTCATTGTGAAGACATACCCCATGAGAAAGGAATAAGGTGAAAAATGATGATGTCACTAGGTTGTTGCAAGGTTAGCACACCCTTAAATGGAGGAACGGCAAACGAAGCAGCTGCTCGGCTCCCTACATACATGACATTCATCCTCCCATCCCATAAAAGCACAGGACTGTGAGGACTGAGCTCTAACTACTTGTTGACTTAATTAGTACTGGCTCAAGGGCTCTTTTTAATAGCCAAGTTGGCTGCAGCTTGCAAGCTTTCATTGGCGAAATTCAACCAAAGTTCAGCCAAGTTCTGGATCTATTTCGTTTTGTGTCTTATGCGTTTCCCAACCTGGAGAAAAGAGCCAAAACACCCTGGTAGCTTTTCAGTTTGGTGGTAGTTGGTATTTTAAGATGATGCTGGCTTTTAAAGTACACAAACATTTTTGGGGAAGGGTAACACACTAGGAAATATAAGAATGATAATTAAAAATACAGGAATAAGATTAATTAATGAGTCTTGGCTTGTTAGTATCTCAACAGCAGACTTTCGGCACAGCTTTGAATCTGTTGTGCCTTGAGTTTTCCTCTATCCAGACTGAAACAAAATTATCTCAAACAAAAGCAATGAATCTGAAGAAACCATTTTTACATCATTTCTTTTCTTCTTTATTTTCATTAAATGTTGAGTAAATTGTAACCAATTTCACTTTCACAGTTTCATTTAATTGTGTTTGGGTTGTGGGACAATGAATGTTTATTTGCCTTGTATGCAAAGTTGGTTCTAGTTTGCCAGAATTCTTCTGTTTTCAGTTGCTTGTAGAAAATAATTTACGTGAGAAGCACTTTTTCCCCCCATTTCTTCACGTTACTTCAAGCCTGCTCTACTTTGCAAACAGTTCCTAAATGCCTTGGTAAGCAAAATTAGATAATGTAGTTTCATACTGCAATTTTAATTTAAAGAGAAGGAAATCAGTTAGCTGTGCAATTACGCTAACTGTAATGCACATTCTGTTACATTGCTTGGTGGCAATAATCCACCCTTGGGTCATATTCAATTGTTTCACTTTTATCGGTGACATAATGGGGTATCCTATTCCACACAGTAGTTTGTAATGGATTTACTAAAACACGCTTACAACTGTTGCAAATATTAACACATTCCCCGCAGCTTTCAATCGCAGGGTATCCTTTTCTATTTTAAAATACATTTTTGTGCCACATGCAAGACACAAACCAAATCAAACCCCAAAAAAACTTCAAGGTGAAAAAGTCTTTTGAAAACTCCCCCTGTTGCACACACTTTCTTGTTGTTATTTTGAACACGGCAACACGAATGCCTTTCTTTGCAAAGCTCTCATTTTCGGCTTCCTTATCCCTGACACGGATCTGCCCCCAAATGCTGCTGGAAAGCGTCCTTCTCACTGACTGGAACACATCACCTACCAAAACGCTGCACAGTCCGAGCAGGGAAAACTGTGTTATACAGAGACAGGAATTGTTGTAAACTTTAAGGCAAAAGATACTTGTATTAAAGATGTATAAGCCTGTGCAAAATATTCTACACAAGTATATATTTTCAGGATTTGTGCAAGAAAAGACCAGATTTCAAAGTTACGGCAGTGTTAAGCTCTCCTATGAAAAAGTGTGCTTCAGCATCTCCCTTGTATTTGCCTGTTACTAATCACATTATGAGCGCTTTGCTCGTTGAGTACCAAAACTAGTTTGAGGACAGTCACTCTGATATTCCATTTAACTAGAGTGTCTCCCCATCAATGTATTGGGTTGGTCTAAGTGGGAAAATTAAGTAGATGCAGAACTCCCACTGCTGTTGGACAGCCCTAGTAAAGGACGTCTTGTTTTGTGTTTTGCATGCCATCGGTAACACCAAAACACTGAGTTCACAGTCAGAAACAATACATTCTTTTCATAAAGGACGACAGATATCCTCCCTCCACCAAGAATATTATGTACTCACCAAACATAGCATACATTCACACTATCTGATAAGAGATTCGCTCAATAAAAATTAAATGATAACATTAATACAGTCATTAACAGCAGACCTTTCTTCTACTTAGGCAGCATAGCTCAGTGCATGGCCTATATCAGGGAGAATGGCAAATAGTCACATTCCTGAGATAGCGTGCAATTTTCTGCCTTGTTTAATAAAATCTGAACTACATTTCAGGCAGGAGAAGACAAATGTCCAAGAGAAGAACGCATGGCTCCATTTTACTGAATCTTCCTTCTAAATTATGAGAAATATAAATGAAATAGTGTAAGATAAAATAAAATTAAATTAACAAGTTGTTAAATAGAATCAACATTGATTGCCTGAGAAAATTAGGGAGAACGGTTTTTGGCTGAAAGAGTGGAGATTGAGATGAGATCTTAGGAAGGAATGTTTTGCTGTGAGGGAGGGGAGGCCTTGGCCCAGGTTTCCCAGAGCAGTGTTGGCTGGAGGTGTTCAAGGTCAGGTTCGGTGGGGCTTGGAGCAACCTGATCCGGTGAGAGGGGGTGGAACTGGATGGGCTTTGAGGTCCCTTCCAATCCAAACCATTCTGCGATTCTGTCTATCCCAGAAAGCAGTCCTTGGAAGTACTAAGGGATGCACAGGTTACAAAGCCCACACAGCTCCCAGCAGGGGGTTTATCACACAGCTATTTACTCCTATCCCACAAGACTGTATCTGGTGTCGCATTTGATGTTCTCTGTCAAGAAAAGTATGATATGAAAAAACGTCCTCCTGAGAGGTACAGGCTGCTTTTGTTTTCCCAAGGCAATGCAGAAACTCTGGATTCAGTCTTTGGGGATCCTCACACCTTTGTGCACACTACTACGATGCAAATGACAATTTTGCACAGTTTGCTTTGCTCTGTTTCTCATAGGACTCTATGCGATAGTAAAAATCTCCCTTCGTAAACCCTCACTCGCACCAGTCCATTCAAACACCTGCAAGAAAGCCCAGTTGGCTCTAAGAGTCATCACAACAAGGACTTGCAAGACAGTTTGGCAACCCAAGGACAATCCACAGAGAAACCTGAAAGAATAATGTGATGGCCAAATTCACAGAAATGCTTATTTCCATTTAAAATAGTTCATGATGACCAATGTGGTAACTCTCAGTCATAAGACCCTGAAGACCATCTGCCTCTTCACTGGCAACATCACTTGGAAGACTAAGTTGCAGATTAATTAGCTGCACTTTATGCAAAGTAGATAGCAACAAATAAATACTTTCTTATATAACTGAAGAACTAAACAAAGTGTTTTACATTGTTAGCCAATTCTGCCTTGTCTTATCTGTGTTCAGTCTTCTAAGCTGCATCGTCTAGATTATTACTTATAAACATACATCACAGAATAATTTTGCAGGGGAAAAATGGTACAAATGCCTGACAGTAATATGATTTGTGTCATTATTAGAGGATGTATGCTCACTATCAGAAGTGCTTTCATGACAAGGAAGGTATTGAAATTCAAAAATTTTTAATAAAATATAAACCTTATAATCTTCCAGGTATTTATCCTGCTGCTAATTACTTCCAGGGGGCCTGGCACACATGTACAACAGCAATGGATATCAGCGGGGAGCATTTGCAAACTCAAAAAGTTAGAAAGACCCCTTTCCCTAGAGATAAATAGCTGTTAAATCTGTCAACTTAAACCTTAATGCGTAACATCTAAAATAATCTTTATTCTCCTAACAGACAGCCTGTAGGAGAGTTAATGCAGTACTAATCTGGTACAGCAACTGGGAAGAATTTAAGAGATATGAGACCCCAACCAACTCCGCCTGACCAGCTGGGAGGTTATTGCCAAAATCGACTGCTTCACAAATGAAGACAGGATTTTCTTTGAATAGCAGAACGCTTTTAGCTGAAGTCTCAAGCGACAGAGCTTTGTCTCACTAGAAACTGGCTGGGAAATGGTTTGGGCAGATCTATTTCCGCAGGGACACATGCACCCAGTGCTGTCCACGCGCCTGCAGACAGGTTCCCAGTGGAGCTTGCTACTTCAAACACATCGTTCAGAGCAGTGGCAACTCCCAGTGGTGCCGTGTTCAAGGTTATTAGTGCAAATGCATATTCTCTAAACATAGCACTGCATTTCTTCCCAAAACCAGTACTTAAGTCTTGACAAAACATATCAAGCAAACCTTTTAACCTGTGAGCATTAAGCCTAAAGCTTCTTGTATCAGTGATGACAGCAGGTTAGTGTTCAGCTAACCTAGTCTTTTGGGTTCAGGAGCTCCAGAACAGTCAGGACAGTTTGGGGTGCACACACACACACGCAGATCAAACAAACAGTCCTTATGGGGTCCTAGCAAGTGCTGTTCCCCAAGGACCTCTGCAGTATCTAATCTAGACAAATGACCTAGTCAAAAGAAAGCAGCTGTAAACTAGCTGTGCATGCTGACGCTGCACAACTAGCAGAGAGGGTGAAACAGGGAGGAGGTTAAAAATAAAAAGGCAACAACCAAACCAAACCCAACACAAACCCAACATCTAGGGCTTGGGCCGCCTGCCTAAGCTGGCTGACACATGACACACAAAATCGATGTTGACACATGTAAAGTAATATACATCTTCTCAAAGCAAACAAATATCAGATAAATCTGATTGATTGAGAGCAGAAAGAATTCAAAAAGGACCTTGGGATAATGGAAAACTCATTGTTTAACAAAAAGGATGAAGTGATGGGGAAAACCAGTGTTAGCCAGCACATCTCTTCTATTTTACATGCTTATACCCACAGTTGCCTAGAATAGGAATGCATGTTCAGTGAAGTTAGATCAGGATTGTTTAATTCCCTAGCAAAGCCCAGCCAGAATATTGTGTCACCACCTTATAAAATGATATTAATATAGAACTTGAAAAGGTATTAAGAAAAGCAGAGAAGCCGAATCTTGGACTAAAAAGTGTGATCTTATAGGATCCAAGTTCACATAGCTTAGAAGGAAGATATTTAAACAGGAATTTGTAACACATATATATATATATATATAAAACATGGAAACCTTCAAAGGAAAAGAAGCCAATATTAAAATTAATATTAGTAAACAAAGTCAATATTTTATTATTAGGGAAAATAATAAAAGCTAAAGAAAATACATCTTTAGAACAAATTCAGGCAGTCTGGCATAAAGGATATTGAGGAACAAAATACCCTTCCCTTAGTCAAATGACATCTTCCTTCACCACTTGCCCAGGGTAGGGAGGAGGTACTTTCTAGTGATTGAGTCTAGTTCATATGCATAGGTCACAGGCAGAAGAAAAAATAAGATGGAAACAGTAACTAAGCAAAGCCCAGAAGTGTCTGGTTGTGCCGAAAGGAGCTCAGAAAACTCCTGCACTTCATGGAAGCGGCAGCTCTTGGTGTCTGGCACTACTAATTAATGCAGGGGGAGAAAGAAGGCGGGAAGTTCTCTTCTCCCTCTCATTCTTAGAGTCATAGAATCACTGGGTTGGAAAAGACCTTTGAGATCATCAGTCCCAACCGTACCTGTCCACTCCTAAATCATATCCTTAAGCACTTCATCTGCCCAACTTTCAAACCCCTCTGGGGATGGGGACTCCACCACCTCCCTGGGCAGCCCCTGCCAGGGCCTGAGAACCCTTTCAGGGAAGAAATATTTCCTAATGTCTAATCTGAACCTGCCCCGGTGCAACTTGAGGCCATTCCCTCTCGTCCCATCGCTTGTGCCTTGGGAGAAGAGACCTTCGTGCTGACTCTTCCTGGGACCAGAAGTCCTGACAGGAGTTTCCCAGGCACCCCCTTGCCTTCACCCAAGCACTGAGATGCAATCCTGCCCATGAACTCTGCTCTCCATCTGCCTCCTCCACGCCAGCTCCGGGTACGGCTGTAATCAAACCCAAGTGAGTCCTGTCTGCTAAAATAAAAGAGCGCAACCTTCAAGTGCTTGTTCATTTCTCTTAACCACCACTTTTCAACATTAAGGATTATTAACTTTAATGCCATTGGTGAGGAACTTTATTATGTTTTCAAGAAATTGCTTTAAATCAAAACTGCACATAAGGCATTTTTCTCCCCTCAGAATTACATGGTTGTGTTGGCAACCAGCAGGAATCCATTTGAGCAATAGAATTACCACCTCCTGGAGGTGAAAAATGGGACAAAAGCAGGAGGAGCGCCTCTTGCTTAAAAGTCAAGGGAAAAAGGGCAAAACAGGAAGGAATGGAAGCCCTGGGAATGGGAAAAACTAAACAATCTGCTGTTGACTTAAGCCCTAGGGGAAATTATCCTAACATAAAATAGCAGCAGTCTTGTGGAGATTTGACAGCAAAGCTGCAGAAATTGGGGACAGAAGTAAATCCCCCCTTTTCCACTCCAGTCATAGTCCAAGTTCAATATTCCTGTGAGATTGCGAGGTCTTGGTGAAATCAGGGAAGCTGGAGCATTTGACGTCAGTGAATTGACCCCACGTTTCAACAGCAAGGAGGCCGAGGCAGTTTTCATGAGCAGGAGCATTCACATGCCTGCAGCGCTTTTTCTGAATAAGCTATAACTCTTGAAAGTGAAAAGATAAAAAAATGAATCAAGATATCCCTGTCTGAAGTTATGATACTTGCTAGAACTTTGCAGTGTCTGGAGCACAATACACAGTTGGCTTCTACGTAAGCACCACGGGCATGTGGAAAGTGAGAAAACTGTGTCATGCAGGCAAGGTCTTTGAAGAAAAACAGCCTTCAGATTCCAGGTCCATTTTCCTCCCACCATTAACAAGAAGTTTATATAGGTGTGCAAGAATCAGCACGGTAACATTTACACAAATGTTTTATCCTCATAATCAAATAAAAGATTTTGTACTTAAGGTGACACTTCATTTCAAAGATTGTGCAAAATAACTCTTTGTTGGGCTGATCTGCTCTCCTGTTAAAGCTTACAAAGACTTTTTATTGGAGTTACAAAGCCACGGAAAATAAAGACGCTTTAATGGACACTACATTAACTCTGGTATTCTGAACATGGCGCAGAGTAGAGACCAGCAATATTTCTTCTTCGTGTAAATGTACAGCACAGTATAGGCAGCACGCTTGGATAGTCACAAATCCCTAGCATTATGCCAAGATGACAGAGTACTTGTCTTTTTTTGTTCTTGTGCTGTAATTTATCTTAAAAAAAATGGACTCAGGTTTTCCTGCATACTACGAAAAGTGTCCAAGAGAATGTCATAACGGCATTACTCCTGCTAGAAAAGCTAATCTGCTTTACCCTGTCCTCCCTTACCAGGCACTGTCACTTCCCAGAGACAAAAGCATCCATGTAACACTTGCTGAAAATAAGTTGTAAAGCCCTGTCAGGTGCTCTGCAGAGAAATGCCGATTCCACTGCATGCTCTTCTTCCCTCAGCTTACAGTTTATGTATGTTTGAGCAAAACTGTGCCAGGGCCTCATTCAGGCCCACACGATACAGAAGCTCATAGCCTCATAAAGGCTGGAAAAGACCTCTAAGCTCATCCAGCCCAACCATCAGCCCAATCCTACTGTGCCTATTAAATCATGTCAAGTGCCACAGCTACGTGGTTTCTGAACCCCTCCAGGGATGGAGATTCCACCACTGCCCTGGGCAGCCTCTGCCAGGGCTCCTCCACCCTTTCAGTAAAGAAATTTCTCCTAATATCAATCTAAACCTTCTCTGGCACAACTCTAGGCCATTTCAACTCATCCTATTACTTGTTCCTTGGGAAAAGAGACCAGCACCCACCTCTCTATACCTTCTTTTCAGGCAATTGAAAACAATGATAAGGTCTCCCCACAGCCTCCTCTTCTCCAGGCTAAACAACGTCAGGTCCCTCTGTTGCTCCTAATAAGACTTGTGCTCTAGAGCCTCCGCTGGCTTCATTGCCCTTGTCACACCATTCTTGATGGTGACAGAGACCACATAGACAGCAGTGAGGGTCGCAGCGAGTGGGTCCCATCAGCTGCCACAGTTCTGCTCGGCACACTAGAGCCTCACAAGGAATGTACAACACCGGCTGCCAGGCCAACACCACAAATAGTTCAGCCTTTCATATTGTGACTTACCCAAGCTGCCTCATTGTATTCCTAACTTTGTCCCAAATCCATTTTAACTGCTATCTTTATGTTTTGTATTTCCCAAGCAAGATTTAGGGTACTTCCACAAACTCCTGTATTGACTACATTGAAAATATGAACTTCGTTATTTAAAAAGATTTTAAATATCACATGGAAGTTTCATAAAGTTCATCAAATAAAGACTCACTTTGTTTCCACCTATTTCTTTTCTAGGCAGAATCTTTAATTCCCAGCTTTGTGGCATCCTGGTGGCAAAGATGACATTCACAGAATAAACATGCATTTTTTGTTCATTCCCATTCCTCAAAAACCCCAACATCTTAATACCAAACATGTTTGTAAAGGGTAAGGCTGACTAAGTCATTTTGTTAGAGCAAATATATTTTTATAGAACAGACAAGACTATAAGGACTGCATAAAAATTAATGCCTGGGATTCAATCATACTACACCAGAGGACAGTAATGTCAGAGAAATTACCCTTACTGAAAAATCCATTGTTTGTCACATTTGTATCTGAGCTGTTCTTTCAGGATGGTTTTCTGACATGCCTAAATATAGAAGCTAAAGGATGTCACTAGTTAAGAGGAATTTAGCAATACCTCTGGTAATTGGTGGTGTTCGCTGACATGGTAAGCATTCCTGAAGAGCTTATTTCAGGCCCTAAAAGAGAGGATTAAAAAACCAAAACAGTATTTTTTGTCATTTTTCAAACAGAGTTATAATCTACTGAATTATTCCATTGACATAGAAGCTCCTTTTATGTTTCCCAGACACCTAAGAGGTTCCTGTTTGGGACATTAAATGGCGAGAAGGGGAAAAAATAAGGTAAAAAAATAGTGGGGGAAAGGATATTGCAAACAACAGCTTGGGTATGAGATGCAATCAGATAAATAGTCATTGCTGAGGACAATAAGCGTCTTCGGTATCTCTCAAGATTTATACGCTATTTGGAAAGCAACTACAACCCCAAATCTGTTCAAGATTCCTAAAGGCAAATGAATAGGAAAGTACTTTATCTGGTCTCAGAGTTACATAAAACCTAACTGTGCCAAGCATAGGATTATATTCTGCAGACTCTTCATTTGGGCTGCTCATGTTTACCCTCTCGTAGAAAGCAGAACCTCTTCTTGTTGGGGGTTTCAGACCCGTTGCCTCTCCTAACACAGCCTCTTGCAGCCAAAGGAACACACATCACAGTGAGGTCACCCCGAGAAATGAGAGGTCTTCTAGACTGCTTTCTTCTTTTTTTTTATCCTTTTATTTTTAATGGTTTCTCCAGATCTTTTAGTTGAGCTATGAACTACTCAGTGCCAAATGTTAGTTCTACTCCTGCCAATTTAACGTTGCTTAATTTAGAGTTTTCCAACAATTATTTTAAAAACATTTGCTGGTTAAGGCTACATGTCTGCCCCTGTGAAAACCTGTTTGGACAGAGAACACTGGTAGAGAGCGAGAATTACACATAGCATGCCTCCTTTTCCAATGTATCTCATAAACTGGGATTTCTGAGAAATAATGATGAATAGGTAAACCTAAAACTTCTATCAACACCAATTCTGACCAGGAGTCAAAGAGAAAACAGTGGATTCTGATAATGTATATCCTGCTTTTTGCCAATGTTTTACCCGAAGCATTCCCATCAGATTTGCAGTTTACATTACATGAACACATTTGCCATGTTCTGTAAAATCAGCCAGTTCCATTTAGCTTTCAATGTATTATTTTACACAATGTTTTTCTAGGCGTTTTCTTCCAGGAACTTTCAGGGATCAGCAATGGACTTAAAATGAAAATGCTGGTAGAAAGGGAACTGGAGTACAGTCATAGGATAAGGCATAATTGATTTAAGCTGAAAGAGATTTCAATGAGATCTCAGGAAGAAATGTTTTTTTTTGCTGTGAGGGTGGGGAGGCCCTGGCCCAGGTTGCCCAGAGCAGTGGTGGCTGCCCCATCCCTGGAGGGGTTCAAGGCCAGGTTGGATGGGGCTTGGAGCCCCTGATCCAGTGGGAGGTGGAACTGGGTGGGCTATAAGGTCTCTTCCAACCTAAACCATTCTGCGATTTTATGATTCGATAAAAACTTGGGCACAAACGTACGAGCACAAATCGGTGTATGAGCACACGCATGCCCAGTTCTATAATTGCTCTGTCATCTGGCTTCAAAACCATACTCCCTCTACCCAGACCCCCAGATAAATGCATAAATGGAAAGGGTAAAAGACATTAAAGTCCAGTATCTGATTTTCTCTCTGTTAGAATAAGCTCTTCCCCATGAAGAGTTGGCACCATTCAATTCAGGCTGCACACTGCTGCCGTAAATGATAAAACGTCCTGTGACGGACGTGAATCCTCATCCTTATGTATTTGATACATTTAAATCAGGTCATATAGTCACTGTTATTAATTAGAAACAGTGTTGAAGTAAGAACATTTTAAATAAACCCAGGGACTGAATGTTAAAGCTGTCATTTTTTACACGGCCTCATGATTCAATGATTAATGGACCTTAAAACAACCATAAACCACCGAGGGCCCTGGTCTGGTTTAGGAGAATAAGAGTAGTTTTATTTCCTCTTCAGTCTGCCAGTCTTAAATTCATTGTGTGTCAGTGGACACTGTAAACACTTTTAAGTATTTTGACATTGTGGTGTAAGGTGCTCATCTGTTTCCTGCCTGACCTTCACCAGCTCTGGCACCTTGCGACTCATTGGAAGAAGAAAAGCAAGCAAACTAATGAAGAGGAGATCTATAATTCACACACTTTATCTGTATGCACAAATGCTGCCATGGAGAGCTGGGATAATATTTGAAATATTTAGACTTCACATTACAATAACTCTTTCACGGAAGCCTTTTCCATACCTGTTTTTTCCAGTTACAACTTTTTATCACATCCATCAATGGATGTGAGCTATAAGGCAATGGGTCAGGGCAGTTGTGAGCCTTTTCAGAACAGAAGGCTGCCGTTTGGAAGTAAGATGAAGTATGCAGAGTTCATTTCTGGAAGGCCAACACGATGAAGTAATCACTATTATTTAACAAAAAAAATTATAATGATATTCAGCAGCAATTCAGCACAATGGAAGCTGTGAGTTGTGATTACACTGGAATTCAAACATGTGAATTATCACTGGATACAGCAGCAGGACACTGAACTAAGCAAAATAATAACCGATAAACAGAAAAAAATATTGTTTTATCTATATTTAACCTTATCTGATGGGAAGGCCAGACTTTCTGTGGTTTAAGGATAAGAAAAAATAAAACTGGAAGCTTGGAAGGTTTCACATTCCAACTCTCTCTGAGCTGACTTTCTGAGTGCCCCTAAAAATGTTGCTTGGCCAGGTTTTACTTCAGTCCCACAACCCAGAATACTGGGAACAGAAAGCAGCCAGAGCAAATGTAGCATGGGAGAGAAGCTCAGCCTGGTACATTAAGTAAGTGCCCATCAATTTTCACTGGTTTCTGGTGCATATAAGCCCTTTCTCCCATCTGCTTCTCAGCTCTGAGCTGTCTTGCACCAGCTGAGGAGAACTTTGCCTCATGAGCTGTTTGCCCAACTTTGGGACAGATCCCAAAGGTTTTTACTGCACCCATTTCAAACGTTACTTGGCTACCAACTTATTTATCTAATTTCTCACAAGAGAACATAGAAAACAAAAAGAACAAAATGAGATCAGGAGGAAGCATTACACCTGTCAGAATAACAGGCCGTAAATACTTAGCAATTAGCATGATTGGGACTTAAAGTTTATCACCAGAGTCCATACTCGTTACACAAAATAATCCTCTGTCAACAGAAATAAAAAAAATAAGTGGGCTGCCATTATAAGGTACATAATAAATACTTTCGTCATTCACATTCTAAAGAAATTTAATTTTTGCCATCAGAAAAGAGACAAATGGTTTGCTTTGAGTATAAATTAATGACTTGTTTTTAAAAGCCATTTTCATACTAATGATTTACATATAGGTAGGTTTATACATTTTTCCCTTCAAATCTACCTATCAAGGTAACTTTTGCTATAAACAGCATTTAAAATTATCACATAAAAACTATGAAGCACTAAATTAGAAAAAAACAGAATTTTGAAAGTGATAGTTAAATTTATGAAGCAATTCTGCTACATTCAGGCTCATTGCTCGGCATGCAAGCAAATTCTCGGGTGCATATTTGCTGTGCAGGTGAACCTCTTTGCATGGTATTCAAAGGCAGGAGAAGAGATGAAAGCCACAAAGGCTACACAAGTACAGTCCTATGCAGAACACATGTACTTTGGACTTAAGCTTGTTTGCATGACTAATAGAGATAATACTGAATGTCTTTTCCCATCATTTCCCTCTTTTTTTTTTTTTTGGCTCAGTGCCTTTTTTGCTACCTCCAAGAGCTGTTAATTTTGTTCACTGCTGAGCAAAAGTCAAAGTCAGAGTCTAAACAGCTTGTAATGAGTTTTCAATGGCCCATCTCGCTGAAATTGAGGGCAAAGGAGCAGCAGACTTAGACACTGTCAGCCCTCTGAATTTATTAGCGAGGGAGCAACGTGTTCGGGGGGAAATACAGAGAGGAGGGGCTAAGAATTTATTCCGATTTGCATTAAGCCTTTAACAAAGATGTGTATTACTTATGCAAATACCTTGACAACACAGATAAACACTCAGAAATCAATGTAATGCAGCTCAATTAACTGTGCAGCCAGACCGGGAGCAGAGTGTGTGGCAGTAACTGCATTTGGCAGCCACTTAGTGCTGGACTTTCTAAGTCCTGCTCCAGAGAAGTGATTAATACTTTGCTAAATACCCTAAAGTCACAGCAAAATCAGGGGTTAAAGGTTCTTCGCACTGATATGGCCTTGATAAGGAGTCAATGATAACTTCTCATGTCCTCAGTGACTGTTTGATGCGCTGCACGAGAAGGTTTGTCCTCTACCGTAGCCATCCTGCCACATCCGAGCCTGTCGAACTTCACTGCCACAGGGCTCTCCAGGAAGTTTTCATCGCTGAAATGTTTTTCAGTAACCTCTACATAGGCTCTATGCCGCTTAGTTTTTCTGCTTCACAGTTTAATTAGGTTTTTGTTTTCCTCCCTACCAGCGCTCTTACACATTGTGAATCCTATTGCTTCATCTTTACTGAATCTTTCTTTAGGAACTTCAGATGGAAGCTTATCCAGCGCCTCTATTCTTCCCAAAACAAGCAATAAAGCTACTCTTAGGGCTTCTAAACCCAAGGAAGTTATCAACTGAGAACGTCTATATTTGTAACTACAATTCTTTCTTTTCCCTGGCAGCCTGTATTTGAGTTCATGTTGTGAAGGACATCAGGCTTTATGGGTAGATTGGTGAAGAATTGTACTGTATGATTTTTAAATCCCGTCCGAAGCAGTAACCCCAGAAAATGGGAGGAAAGGATGAGAGGAAGTGGCTTCAAGTTGCTCCAGGGCAGGTTCAGATTGGACATCAAGAAAAACTTCTTTACCAAAAGGGTTCTCAGGCACCAGCAGAGGCTGCCCATGGAGCTGGTGGAGTCACCATTCCTGGAGAGTTTTAAAAGATGGGTGGATGAGGTGCTCAGGGATCTGGTTTAGTAGTGGGCAGGTAGGATCGGACTCCATGATCTCAAAGGCCTCTTCAACCTGAATGATTCTATGATTCTATGAAAAGAATCCACAAAAGAAGGAACATGGATTAGCAGTAGATGAGGTGGCATAGTATCAATCATTATTGGTTCTTATTTGGGATGATCTGAAAATCATCCAAAAATCACAGCTCAGACTTGCATCAATTTGTTTCATTACAAATTCTATGTATGCACATTTCAAATATCTTTTGCTTTTTCTTATGATTAATTATATGTGAAGAACTGTAGTTATGTGGTCTCTTACACTACCTTTTCATGCATCACTACTTACGCAGCAAATAGTACTGAAGAGAAGTTAGCAATACAAAGTGCAAGGCTTTGTTTGGCTTGCTGTCCTTTGGTTCAATCAGACACCTCCAAATCACATGAACATCTGATCCACTGCCAGCATTACTATGTTCCAGTCTTCTAACTTCATTAGATGAAACACGCTCAGCACCTTTACCAAAAAATTGTTACCTATCATGAAAATTGTATTGATGTATGTATTGAAAAAAACATTTACACATCTTTTTTGTCAGACAGCAAAGGTGCGCAGGATGCAGTCTCCCATCTCCAGCTTTTTGCACAATTCACCATAACACTTGAATGTGCCTCTGAGATGGCTGTGAGAAAGAAATTTGTCAGAGAAGAGATCAAGTATTCAGGTGAGTCGGAGGCTGTGGCGCAACTTTTGCTCTCAAGTGTAGTTTCAGTGGTTACCTTATTTTCTAAAACACTTGAGCAGTGAATTTCAAATTCAGTGCAACACAACAAGTTCCTCCGAGGTTCACAGTCATGCACTGAGTAGGCTGGACAACTCTGATCCCCAGCATCCTTCCAGTTCCCTGTGATTTCTCTAGGTACCCACACGTACAGTATAATAGAAAGGTTCCTGTGCTTACTGGAGCAACATGCCCTATTAGTCGTTCTTTTCAAAAAGAGAAAGAGGCAAAGTGAAGTTCCTGAACTCCCAGACAATGTATTGCCCATATTCAGAGGCAGTGAGAGACAGAAATGTCTTTTAAGAAGACAAATTAACAATATTAAGAGGACGAGAAACATTTGCACCACATCATTCAATGTTGCACAAAAGCACAAGGAGGAATTGTATGGAGTCAGTAATACATGGGGAGAAAAATCACATGATTTAATTTAACTTACTGGGAACAGATTCAACTCTGCCGTATTCAGTGTTATTGACAAGCATTATATTCAGGAAAGTGATGGTTAAAAGCAAATGAATGAGAACACTGTATCGCCAGCAAGAGAATTCACTCTAGAGCTGCTGCTGCACCGAGAATAAGGGGATGGAATGGGGAGCAGCAAGTAGAGAAGTGTCGATAAAAGGCACTCAAAAACACAATAAGAAAAGAAATGAAAACTTAATTGAAGAAAAAATATTTTACACTGTTGCTCAATCTTTCCAAATAGGTTGTGGCAGTCCATCCGTTCCCATCCAATCTCTTACATTTTGCAAACCAGCATCTTTTAGGAAATCATACACTTAGGGTACTTTAAATTTTAAATTCCAATTCTTTTACTGGCAAAAATAATGCGTAATATGTATTTGGTAGTGCCAGATAAAAGGGTTTGTATAGTATGAGAGGAATGTCACATCCATCCTCTTTTGCGTATGCATCACATAATAGCCTGTTTTATATAGGACATAAGACCTTTTCAAAAAGGGCCTGGAATGAATAATGTACTATGGAGTTGTGTATGTCATCACAGATAATAGAAGAGTCTCTTGCACCATGTATTAGTGAGGAGAGATCTCCTCTGCAATTCTATCATCACATAAAACACCTTCCAAAATTGTCATAGTCAGGGCAGACCAAGCATTTCAATTTTTCATCATCTTATTTCTAGTTTTCCTTCCTCTCACGTTGAGCATTGTCAACAGGACTTCAGACGCTAGCGCACACCATTTAGCACAGAGAGTAAAGCACAGAACAGCAAATCATTTCAATAGCAGCTGTCCACTTTTCCATCTTCCCAAGGATGCTAATTTGGATGGTGCGGTCTAGTTCACAATAACATTTATTTCCCATCGACAGTAAACTAAGGAACAAGCAAAGTGCAATGTATTATTCCAGATGGCTTCCAGCATCTCACACAGCGAAAAGGGATAGAACCTCATATCACTGCAATTCAAAGGGGGGCATGAGTTTTGCTTCTTCTCAAAGCCTTAACACCTCCAGCTTTCCAAGAAGAAACTAAAACATTGTTTGTATGCTGAAAACCCACGTAATTCCAGAGGCAAGAAGTTTGGCCCTCCTCTTGCATTTCCCTATTATGCCGATGTTGAAAAGCTCCATTTTTTTCCATGGAACAGTGAACATTTATACAATCATTAAAAGCTCATCTTGCACCATATTTTTATCCTTCTCAGTTTTAATACATTTTTATAATTGCATTGAGGATATTCTAACCCTGTTTTTAGTGCAACAATAAAATTTATGAACCATGACAAACGTATCGCACCGAAGACCACCCGAAGAATAACAATGTGTGTGTCAATAGGAGGAACCTGGGCTGCTGCTCCAGAGGAAGTTGGGATTTGGGGAAGGGGGGGGGTGAAAATATTTAAGACAGTACTCCCTTGATAACTGTGAAATGGTAAGAAGATCACACGTTTTTTTCCACAGCAAAATGAAACGTGATGTTGTAAAAGACAATTTTTTTAACAAGATGCTGTGTAGACAAGTTTAGTTGTAATGAGATTTTGAATTAAAAGAATTTAGTCCATACGCAGATTTTACTGATTTCATCATCGTGTTTTCTCGACCATAAGTGTGATATTTAAATACCCTACAGCTCTTGCTGCACCAGACTTCTTTCCAAACCTATTTCTAATATCTCTGTTTTCACCGTGCACATTCCCACACAGCCCCACTGCTCTGTGGCTGCGGACACCCCACTGCACCGGCGATGATGTGCTCAAAAGTAAATGCTTCTCAATTAGAAAACCCTTAGAACTAGATCTTATTAGAAGAGCATTTAAACATACAGTCACTAAAGAAAATGCCTGAGAACTCCTAATTTCCTAAATTCTAATGTTGTTTAAAACCGGTATTTTCTAATTAAATATGGTGTGTGTTTGTGTGTGTGTGTTTATTTCTGGAGTTTCCTTGGTGCTTCTTAATATAATACCATATGTAAATCATGAAAATGAGGGGGTCGAGAAAATCCATTTTTATACTTGAAGTTCCCAGATTATTCTAAGTCTCCCAAACACATCACTTTGTTTTCTCCAAATAAGAAAAAAGAAACAAACAAAAAACTATCCTGATCTGGTTCACACCAAAGTAAGGATAAGCCACCCAATTTTTTAAGCAGTTATTGTGCCAAAATGGATTGAAAAGGTATTGTAGATACAAGAATACATAAATGAAATGCATCCCACTGGAAAAGCTTTTTTGCTCACATTGTCATTTACAGCTTCTGAATTAATAGACCAAGAAAGGCACCACAGGCACCAACAAAATGCAGTAAAACCATTGGCAGCCAGTGGTGTCTCAAAGTTTAATTCCCCCGGGGAGAAAAGGACACTGCCTAATCTGTATTCAGTCCTGACATTGTCCACATCTGATATGGAACATTAGCTACTAACTCTCTCAATAGACTAGTGTCCTTCAGTTTATATTACTTTATGTTAATAGTAGAAAAATTACACACAACATCATTTATCATTGTTATACTGTACTATACAACCCATAGCTTATTTTAATATATTTATTTACCCCTAAGAAGTACAGAAATTTTAAACATATATCTCTAAATCTATATAAATTTAAAGATAAACTTAGAGTGCAAGAACCAGCTATAAAAAGGGTATTTCTCTTAAAAATGTGTTTTAATTGTACAAATAATCTAGTGATTGTACAGATAATCCCTTCAATATGAGAAAATCACATTATTTGTGTTATACGTCCTACAAATCGGTACATAAAACAGGGTTGCACCTTAATCATAATTTATCTTTTGTTTTTTTTTCCCAGGTCCACTGCTGCCAGCAGCTCTGTTGCTCCGTTTTCACATCCTTCTCACTCAGCTCTCTGCCCTTACATTATTTACCTGGAGTGCAGGTAGGCAAGCTCAGTCCCCATTTAAGGTGAAAACACAATGCCGTTCATGAATCAACAAAGAACAAGGATTTTTTTTTTTTTTTTCTGGACTACAATCTATATCTCGACGCATCTAAATTTTAATCAGTTGGTTTACAAGCACTCCTGCAGGCAGTGACATGTGCTGTTTGCCTGGACTGTCCAGAAAAGAAAAAAAGACAACAATGATGAAGAAGAGAGAGAGAAATTGATACTCTATTATATTTTAACTTTAGTTTTTTAAACCTAAGGAAAAAAAAAAACTAAGGAAAAAAAAGCTTATGAATGATGGATTTGTTTTTCAGAGGCGGTAATTAGCTACAATTGTCCATCCTCACTGAAGTTCAGGTAATAATTCCTATATCAAATTCAGATTTTTATTTTTTTTTTGAAATGAGGACTGTTTTTACTTAATTTCCAACAGAATTATTCATCTTAATATCAAGGTTCAAGTAATGGAAAATATAACACAGACACAAATACATTTTTTCCCAACAGTTAGTATTCTTCCCATCATAAAATTCCATCCTATTTCCACGATGAATTTGTGCAATTTCAGTATCCAGTCTTTGGCTCTTATTCCACCCAAACTTCTCCATCGTGCCTCAGTGCTGCAGGAGAACTCATTAAAGTCCGACTGGTTTTAGAACAATTGCTCCCTATTGAGTGGAAGTTAAGTAGAGCAACTGACAATACTAGATTGTCTTTGGACAGTCAACACCCTTTGGTTTTACTCCTTAACAATGAACAGGTTTGCTAAACTGCACTGAAAACAAAGGAAAACCAAGGAAACCTCTCATATGTGTGACAAGAATTAAGATAATTAAGAATTAAGCCTGTCTCTAAAAATATTCAGCGAGACATTTTCTCAGGTCAGATGGTTTCAGGTAGCTTTACTAAGCAAGACTACTTGACAGTTCCCCAGGTGCAAACCAGGCTCAGGTTCTGACACCCTGTTGAATCCTGCAGCATTTGTCAAGAACTGACGGCCACAGCTTCCTTGTGGCAAGGAGAGCAGGTTACTAAAGAACCTCTTTTGTCATAAAACACCAGAAGGATCAGATCCTTAAACAGTCAAAATTTCCATTTCACAGCAGTTTTTTTCCGAGTAAGAACAGAGCGATAAATTCAATATTCGACCTTAGAATTGGTGGGGTGGCGACAAGAGAATATATTCCATCCAATGGTGGTTTTAATATACTTGAAAGTGTAGAGACATGGTCACACTTAGGATTATTTTTAAACTAGAATAAAATTCAAAACAAATCGGGTCATACTTGGATATTGTCTGTTCACAAAAAAACAATTAAACACTACAATTAAAGAGCAGAGAGTGAAGACAAATGCTACCATAACTGCACCAGCTTCTATTCACAAACAGGATCAACTTTCCGCTGCTGGTGGTCATTCATTATTAGTGCTACAACCATTACAGTGAAAAACCCTCTATCAGGATAAAAGACATGCAGAAAAATCAGTTTATACTGTGGTGCACATATCGATATGTTTTCTAGCAAAATGAAGGCAGACAGACAGACAGGCTGGCAGACAGACGTTCCTGCTTGCTCATTCATTAAGGTCATCTCCTGACCCGCCTGCCACTAAGGAAAAGGCAACAGCTGCTTCCAGTATCGGCAGAAAGAATGATGGAAGGGAATTAATCCACAGATGGAGACCAGCACCTGAAGGGACCAGTCTGGTGAGCAACAACAGTTTGTGCCTGAGAAACACACTTAAATGTTACCATATGGAGCGCTAACAGGAGACAGAGGGGAATGAAAAACTCTACACATCGTGTTATTGCCACAAACGCTTAAGTATCTTATTATTGATAAGGATAGCAAAAAGACTGCCTAAGCATTTCTGATTTAGAATTCATAAGCCATCAAATTAGTTAAGATGATTAAATTCCTGAGGTACACGGAAAGATTCCACCCAAATAAAACAGCGTAAAATCAGATTGCAAGAGAACAGAGCTCAGAGACGCAACAGCCCCATTAAAATCTGAATCAATTCCCCCTGCGTGCTATATCTTTCAGACTGAAGATGCATCAGCTGTTCAGCTGATAGGACACTTCATGTTAGTCAGAAGGCTGAAAAGCTGCAATCATGTTTTATTAAAATAACTACACTTACTGGGCTGAGGGGGAGCACTGGAGGCCAGAGAATAAGAACAATTAACTTCACATCTCTGAACTTTTCCATTTAGTATTTGCAGCTCAGACACAAAAATGTGAGTGTCCATCTTTATTGGAATGCATTTTCTATGCACAGCTTCGGGGTCCTCAGGATGGGAAGAAACAGAGCTGCGCTAGCAGATATGCTGAAAAATAAAGCTCAGATCTATTGACAACGACGGAGGACTGCACAGCAAATATTTGGAGATCAGTGGCCAGTTTCATCTCTCCCTTAAGAGCCATAAAACTCACTAAAATAAAGAAAACAACTGCTTGCAGTTAGGCAGCCTGTGTCCTGCAGTACCGAGGGCTGCGTACAGCCAGAATCACGCCCAGGCAAAGAGAAAACCTTTCTTTCCCACTGAAAAACCTCTCTTTCCCACCCAAAAACCTCTCTTTCCCACCCAAACCTCTCTTTCCCACCCGGAGTGCCGGCTGGGGCAGAATCAGCCAGGCAGTTTCCACTCTCCCAGCTCTGGGCGGGTTACGGGGCCGCCGGGGGCTTCTTTGGGCATTTTGCCACAGCAAGAGATTCCAGATGGAACGAAACGGATGGTGCGGCTGCCACTTCTGCCAACAGGTAGGTGAGAGAGAGCCACCCCACACAGCCTCCCTCCTCGCCCACGGTTACCCCGTGCTGCTCAGCAGAAGCGGTTCAGAGCCCGTAACGAGCACGTTCCCGTTGCAGAATGAATCAAGAGGCTTTTCTTGATTCGTGCTCCCTGGAGTGCGCCCCAGGTTACCAGCTCTGGGATCATCAGATTAAGGAGTAAGTGTGTATACACTTCTACTTCTGAGGCTTTTAGTGTTTACATTAAAAACAGCATTTTAAAGTAGTTTTAGAAGAAAGATGTCAATAGATTGCAAAACCGAGGCTCAGGGAAGCAAGATTTTGGCTTGCTCGGTGAGGAGGAAAGGTTTACCCACTGTAAACGTACCTCTACAGGTCAAAAGGTTAAAAAAGCTTCACTCCAAAAGAAAAATTTGGAGGTTCTTTCCTGATTATGATTTAATCACCTTAATTTATTACCACACAGAAAATAAGCCAGTGTACATAAAAGATAATCTTAACTGCCTAGGAATTTATTCAAATACTCAGAAGTTAAAATAATTTCTGTGCTGTTCACTGATCATTGAGTGAACATGAGATGGACAGAAGGAAGTTTGAGGTATGATTTGAATATCTGCGAAATATAACTCCTAGTTTATATAAGTCAAAGAGGTTTTCCCTGTTTACGTATTCAAATCTGTACAATATGAAGGAAGACATATTTCAAGATGAGATTCTGTGAGGAAATTCTGCTCCTGGAGTAACTAAAATGAGGGTCAAAGAAATACACAGAATTTTGCCTGCCCTGTTTTCTTCATATGCAGGTTCTATTAATGGGGAACTGATCCAGCTGAGGCAGGAGAAACAAGCTGTTCTACAAACCCAAAACGCGACATTGCCTTCTTCAAGAAGCACCTTTTATAAATTGTTTCACAAAATCCCTGTTCTCCAGCTCCAACTGGGGAACCAAGTCTTTCCCACTCCTTTCACATCGATTCTGCATCAGGTGCTCAGGTGGGGATGTGGGTGCTGGGAAGCGTTTTTGCCCTTGTCAGGCGGTGCCAATCTGCATGACCGTGCCTTGCTAACAAAAAGGAAGCATCCAGTCATAATTTCCAAGCATCTTCTCTATTAGCTGGGGGCAGGGAGGCAATGTTTAAGTACATCAACTATGTCTCTTTAATTAGGTCATTAATCATGGTCCTTCAGAGCTCCTGGGATTCTTCTTTTTTTTTTTTTTCAAACTCCATATGCTTAAGCTCTAGAAAAAAGTTCTCAGCTCTGACACCAGTAAAATACATTTACCATTCCTATCAGAACAATAATCTGCATATTGTCCTCCTGTTTCCATTCCTCCATGCACAAGTTCTCACCGGTGCCCTGGCTGTTCCTCTCTGATCCCATCCAAGAATAAGGCACAGAGCTCCTTCCCCACACCCCAGGGGAAGCTCTGCTCTCGGCTGCAATGAGGTAAATCCCGAGAAACTTATTTACATCAGTGAAGTCACCCAGAGGTCACAGAGAACTCCTTCGCTTTCCTTCACTTCATCCTTCTGCTCTATCCATTACTTACATCTTTCAAAACATGTGCTGTGAACTGCAGTGTGTGCAGCAGAACTCTGTTTCCAAAATGATTCACAGTTTGAAATGTGGCTTTAGAAAAATTCTGCACAAAAGCTGCGCTGCCAAAACTTGCATTGGCTCATGGAAAGTAAAACTACTTCTGACCAGATTATGAGACTGAAAGGGAGCAGCCCATCTTCTAAATTTAAGCTATTTAACACAGATCACTGAATTATATCCGATTTCTTCTTCTCCCCCTCTACAATACTACTGCTTCTGTATAGTACTGTAAATCAATGTGAACAGAGAACTGGAAACTCAACTCAGCTGCAAATCCCACAGAACTTTACCCAGCTCAGAACTGCAGGTACTGAAGCTGATTTTTGCCCCCTAATAAGGATAGTGTATGTAACCACAACCCTATGTGCCAGCAGACAAAGAAACCCACCTTTGCAAACCTGAAGATTATCTTCCAGCTAGGTTAAAGCCACTGGCAAATAAGTAAAAAAATGCCATTAAAATGACAATTTTACATGCATAAGACAATTTTTACATGTCCCTTGTAGTACCTCATGAGTCAGAGTGGCGGTACCTAGAAACAGCCTTGATTTTCTATCTACAGGTAGGTGGAACTGAGGTGAGGGTAGCGCAGAGATATTCCACGCTCACAGCACACGCTGGTATCAGGGACACGAAATGACAACAGCAGCCTCCCCAAATGTGACTCCAAGCAATGATCCTGAGATAGAAGGCAGGCTGCCAAAAATGAACAGTTATATTAGGCTTTTTGTAGTTTTTTTAATAATTTGCAATGGCACAGAAGATGAGTGGGCATTTACTCCATTTCAGCATGAGTTTTATTATTTTCATTTTAATTTAATAATAGCCTAATCCTAGAATGTGCTGAGCATCCGCAACTTCTAGTGACTTCAGTGTGAGTGGTATAGGTCTGCGTCTCAGAACTGGGCCCCCAAATCCATGATTTTCAGCTTATTTCACTTTCTATACTGTGCTATCTACTTCTTTCAAGACATTTTGTAAGCGGCAATGCCTGGCTCCACCATGGACTAGGATGGACTGCACTGAGTTGCTTCCAAAATAACAGAAGCATGCGGCGATGCAGTAGCCCAGACAGTCAATAATTCTAAGCTGATGGAAGAAATGAAAGAGAACGGGCAGATGCGAGAAGCACAGGAAGAAGAATAGCAGCAGGAAAGAGCAGCACCCAGCATACATCCAGGCAGAAGAACTGTAAAGACGTGAATGAAATAAAGAAACACATGGAGGCAGATTCTTAAACCGTAGATACAATGTTACAGTTGCAGTGACAGAGGCAGAAAATCTTCACCGACTGAATCTCCTTTCCACAGAGTTTAAGCTCTGAAAAGACAGGAGAGCACAGAGAAAAAGAGATAAGGAGCAAAAATGAAAATTAAAAGACAGAAAGTGCTGTATAGGAAGGATAGAAATAATAGTATTGCTCTTTGAGGCTGGTAACAGTGCCCATGAAGTAGCCTGCATCTGTTTCAGTTCTTGTTTGCGGGCCTGTTTCTGGAGATTCAGAGCAGCTGTGAGTAAACGCTGAGCACAGGACAGAGGTGGGAACTGCCCGGACCCAGAAGACAGTTGGAGTGGGACCACAGCGCCCCGACCTCCTGCTGGTGAGACAGTTTATACTGGGGAACTACTGCTGACATTACTTTGTGATTTTACTCGGTGTAACTGCTGGTGAAGGTCATTTCATCTTACTTTGCCTAATTCTGGACAGCCAGTCATACCATGTTATTGTTTTTATATATTATTATAGAATTAGTTTTATAGCTCTTATTTCTCAATTAGTGCATCCCCTTCAGGCAGCTACTGCCTTTGTTGTTCAGTTTCTTCCCACATGAAGCCACCATTGCCATCTCCAACTCATGCGATGAGAAAATGCACAGAAACCTCTCAGTGATCGTTTTTGGCAAGGGTTGACTTCTAAATGCAAACCATAGCCAGGACACCTGAAAGGAAACTCCTCACCTGTTCTGTGGAAATAACAGCCAGAAGCCTGTACTTTCTAATGGAAAGGCAAATGAGACAGATGAGGACAACATATCTGAAACGTGAGGAACAGTAGTAGATCAGTTCCATTCGCACAAAATACAAAGCTTTCTGCTTAACTTAAAACCAGTACCTGCAAACATGAGACTCAAGTACTACCACCATCGTTCTTGGCAACTCGATATGAAGCAGCCGTAAGGAATGCCAAACAGGAAAGTAATCATCAAAATAAAAACAAGCTTTGAAACAGTAATTGCAACTACACAGCATGCACTCAAAGATACTGATGGCAACAGAGAATATTGTTACAGCATCCTTCTTTTAACACACATGACATATCTGCATACTTCTTGTGTACTGTTACCACTGACCCGATGTCCTATCAACAAAACCCATGAACTCCAATGTAAATGCCAACAGATCCTACATCTCAGATTTCTTTTCACCTGCATTAAAAGTTAAAAACTTAGTTCCACGCAAAAGACAACAAATGTCTCCAACACAATCAAGGTCAGGTCAGTACTTAGTCTGTGGCAAAAATAAGCCTGAAATTCAGCTTTGTGCTACGTCATGACGGTAGAAACTTTGATGAATGTCTCTGTAATATCTAGAACAGATTTTCCCCACATCATCTGGGATAAATACCATCTTCTTAATGGTATTTGATCATATAATCTTCTTAATACCATCTTATTCACCCATATGAAATATGAAAGGCAAACACCTAGGCATTGGTTTCATTTACTTCAGAGGCTTGAATAGGATTTTTAGATATTATCAGTAAAATAAACCTGGGACTTGGCTGTTGTATGTTTACTTAGAATGCCTCTAGAAAAAAAAAAATCTTGATTGGGAGGATTGGAATGATGAGAAGGCTACTGTTCCAGAAGCTGTAACTCCTTCCCCAGCACCCTGATGCACAGGAACTCCAGGTCCCAGCATTAAACTCCAATAAACAGGGAATAGCCTAAAATACTATGCAGGCAAATTGAAGGAGTAATTTGGCATCTCAACATCCTTGAGCCACAAGGTAAAAGCTGGTGGGGGTTATTGAAAAGCAAAAAGAAACATAGATTAAGAAAGGAAACACGGCTTAAGAAAAGAAACGTGCTTTTACCACAGTGAAATAAAAATGCTTTACAAATAGCTATTGGCAAAAATTGAATAAAGTAACAGCTTTCTTAATAATCCTGTTCTAATATGACTGCCAGAATAGAAATATTTTTGTGGTATCTCTATCTATAATTAATTCATCAGGACAAATAATAATATGCATTTACCAAAGGATTTCTGAAAACAAGCAAACAAAAAAGCTTTCCTAAGAAGAAGGAGGGAACAAAACCAAGTTAATAAATCATTCTGCCTCAGATGTCTGAAGGATGTGTTACTGATGTTGTTTTACAGTTTCAGTAGTTTCATAGCTACCAGCTTGGTCTGCCACCAAATTACAACAGCCTTTCAAAGAATTCTCCCTGACTACTTACAGAGTGGGTGTTTGTCTCTTTTTCTTTCAAAGCAAAGCTTTCCTTCTAGAGACACTTATTGAGCAGGTTTTGCCTGACCTACGGATTAATCAGAATTTAAATACTACGTTATTTCAACAGGCACTTCTAATATCTGTGTTTCCTGCCATGAAATGCAATTAGGGAAAATTAATTTACCAGGGGAGCTCTGAAGCTTTACCTTCTTCCCCACTGCTATTTGCACAAGGTGAGACGCAAATGTAATTCCCTTCTATTCCAAGTCTATCAGGGCTATCTCCCCCAGACTGCCCCAGAGCAGGAAACGTCACCCGGCATTTGGAAAGCTCACAAACGTGACATTTTCCCAGTAAAACTCTACTGTGGCAGTCAGCTCCGATAGGTTTGTCATCGCTAATGAAAACAATTGGAAATACACTGAACATCTTGCTTCATGACTTAAATCAGTCTCTAACTGTATTACAGATGCAAGCCAGCGCTCCAGGACAGATTATCTCCCTGGGAGTCTCCGATGGACCTTTGCTGTTTGTAAATGCGGCAGGTACTCCCCGTTGTCAGACAGGATAACAAACGAGGTGCACCCCAGCTCACGTCCTTTGTATCGGTTTTCATGTTATCTTCTTAAGCGATAGCATTCTTTCTTTTTCAACATTGATTTTGATTCGGAGGCCACATAATATTCAGCTGAAGAGCAATTATTTTTGTAACCACGGAATCATTGCATTGAAAGGGATCTCAAAGCCCACCCAGTCCCATCCCCTGCCCTGGGCAGGGACACCTCCCACTGGATCCAGTTGCTCCAAGCCCCATCCAACCTGGCCTTGAACCCCTCCAGGGATGGGGCAGCCACCACTGCTCTGGGCAGCCAGGGCCAGGGCCTCCCCACCCTCACAGCAAAACATTTCTTCCTAAGATCTCATCTCATTCCCCTCTCTTTCACCTGAAAACTGTTCCCCCTCATCCTCTCCCTGCACACCCTGACCAAGAGCCCCTCCCAGCTTTCCTGAAGCCCCTTTCAGCACTGGAAGTTGCTCTAAGGTCTCCCTGGAGCCTTCCCTTCTCCAGGCTGGACAACCCCAACTCTCTCAGCCTGTCCTTGTACAGGAGGATTTGAAAAATCAGCTTCCGAAATCTTTTTACAGCCTGGACTCCAAGCTTCATAGGCTGACAGCTGAAATCCCTGTTACGCAGGTTATCAGGCGACAGCACTGGAGAAACACCTTGAATCCTCAGCGTGGCAGAGGCAGCCTCCCTTCGGCAATCGGATTTCCAGGATTTCCCCTGTGAAACAAAGGCCAGAGCAGACTGCAGGAATGAGTTACAGAACTATGTTCTGTTTAACTCAATGGTGTCAGGCCTATAACGTGCCCTTTCTATCTATAGTTTATTTTAACACATATCAAGAAGACAGAAAATTAGTGATCAATGTAGAAGGGAGCAGGAGGTTTCATTATAAATTAATGTAGGAAGACTCAGATTTCAATGATGAACTGAACATGAATCTTAAAAATTGTCTGTCTTTATGAAACAGATGAAAATTATTACAGTATATAACTTTTTGGTGACATTTTACTGCAAAGGGCATATTGTTACAAAATTCAGCAATGCTGTAGCTAACAGAAATACTGCAGGCAAAGATAAGATTATTTATGTAACATGATAAAACATGAAACATGGATGTACTGGGTTGCAGAGTGGGAAAAATGCTTTGCCCTGCTCTGAAGTGAGGCCTCCTGTTAAATCAAGGAGTGGCACAGACGTGAATTGTTTGGAGCCCAGATTACACAACAGTAGCCAGCAGTCCAACCCAGGCCAGGCAGCTGCGGTCTGGGGCTCCTAAACCAGTGGAAATAAAAAAAAAAAAAAGAAGAAGAAGAAAGAAGGACAAAGAGCAGGAAATGTTGAGAGAACTTCACTGTAGTGGTGGTTTTCTAAATCCAAACTGCCCCTGCCGCAACATGAGAATGCACCAATAAAGGGATGAAGAGATCACCTACTGAAACTAAAACAGAATGAAAACCAACAACTGTGAGTTGTGACATTGCAACTCAGAGCTGGTGGGAGACTGTAGCAGAGTATTTCTGCTCCCCAGGCCAGAGTTGAAGAAAACTCACCATTCAGCATTGACCCTGGCTTAATATTTCTGGAGGCCTGGAATTAAATCCAGATTCTGGGATATTTCTAAGATGGAAAGAACACATCCACCAATTGACTCACAGATATACATGACATACATGATTAAGTCCTAAGGAATAAACACTAGAACACAGAAAGTTCAGAGGTAACAGAAAAAAAAACATTTGGCAGAATAACCGAATCCTTATCAGCTCAACGAATCTTGGATATACAATGATTTTTAAAAAATAAACCCCACATATCAAAACCAGGTTGACTTACATGCATAAAATTTGGTCAAACTCTGCTGGACACATTTCTCTAACGCAAATGTGATGGAGGAAATAGATTTTCACATAAAACTAAGGTCAAAATTAGGTTTATCTTGGAACTCCAATTTTAGTTTTACCTAAGAAAATATTTTCCCATCTGTAAGTTTTCAACACTATTCTTGCTAGAGCTGTAGAACTGAATTCAGATATAAACTACTTGCTCTTCTTAATTAGTCAAACCTATATTCGATCTTTTTCTGTTGTTTTTGTTTCTCTTCCCTTGTCCTTCCTTCCTACCTTGCCAGGATAAACCATTCTGTTACATTCACAGGCTTCAGCTCTACTCATACCACTGTGATTTCTTTTAAACAAACAAAGAGACGTTAAAGGAAAGAAAAACAGTGAGAACCACCTGCAAACTATTATAAATCCTAAACCCACCCACGCAGCTTGTAAGTTATAAGTAAATGAAAGCAAGAAGATTCAAAAAGAGAAATAAAGGGGAGTTTGTTTCTATAAATGCTACATGAACAGATCATGCTAAGATCTTTAAGAAAATATTTTTACAGGTTTTGGTCGTGTGCAAAGTACAATTTCAATTCCCTCCTTTGGCTGGAGAGGGTTGAACACCATCCCCATTATCTCAGATGTTCCTGATGGGCTAAATACTTACTGGATGTAGATCACCTGATCCCAGTCGTGTACCAGCCTCTGCCCTAGCAAAGAGTCATGGAATTTGTAATGTTATCACACTGCTGTTTCTGTCCTTATCGCTGCCTGAACACAACTGAGAGAAACTGGTCAAACAAATCAAGCCATTGTATTTTTCTTACACTTGAGAAAAGCTTTGCTGTCTCTCTCGCCTCATCATGAATAACAACTCATTACTTATCCCTGAAAACTTTCTTCTGGAGAAAACAGAAAGCCTAAGTCATAAGCTCTATTCTAGACAAGCACCATACCAAGACCTTCTGCACTGATGCAGTTCCACCAAAAGTAACTCTTTTAGGGGCAGAAATGAATATTGCTCAGTTACAAACTACCTTCTAAGGGTTAACCATAACAGCAGGCACAACCCCAGAGGTGCTATCATGTTTTTGTGCATCCAGAGGAATTCTGCTATGGACATGGTAAGCCAGATTTTCACCCAGTAAATATGTAAAGCATTGAAAGTGATCTAAATTATTTTTTCCCTGGAAATAAACATAAAGTATAATAAATTCAGTGTAGTACATTGAGATTTATTATTTCGTTTTTACAACAGATCTACTGGCATTCTGTAAAACTGAGCACCTCCCTAAGATGTCAGTGTAAAAATATACTACTTGAGTATTAAAACACTTATCACTTACATAGTGACTGAACAGAACCCAAGTAAATGAATTAACTCCATTGCCACAGAATGTACTGGAAGAAGTTCAAGATTAGAAAACACAGGATAATTTTTCTTTCACGTAGCTGCCTTGCTGTTCAGCTGCATATAATTTAACATAACTGTGCTTTCGTTTATTATATATAATAATAAAGGCATAATAGAAATACTATAAAGGTAAGAAAATGGTGTAGTATTTGCCTTAATGTAAAATAAACAAAAAGGCACACTTATGAAATATGAATACCAAGAATTAGAATGTCTGAGCCTGGACATACACGAAATACATAAGAATACTGAAATATCCATGTTTAAAAAATTCAGAGAAGTGTTATGAGCAAAGGAGCCAGCCATGAAGGTTTTTGGTCTCAGCTTTCAGCAGGTTAGCACAGATATACACACACGCACACAGAGATATAGATATTTATACAGATATATATATTACTTTGCATGTAAAATTGCCAGCCTTGGGGCATGTCAAATTAGGACCATGCAGCATAACTTGAGCAAGAAGTAAGATAAAATCACAAGGCTTAATACGTATAACAACCAATATTGTTGAGTGTTTACTACCACTTATTTAATTTTATTTATTAGTTTCTTCCCTTTGAACCTTTGTTTTCTACCACAGGGTTTATTTATCTGTTCGTTCTTTTCTTTATTCACTTGTTGTGGAGTGGTATCCGAGCAGTCTTTGGGCAGGATAGCTGTGGATGGAAGCTTCTGTCAAGTTCCGGGTTTATATCAAAACATCGAGGTTCATACGGGTTCACTGCCTGCCTCTCACACTTCCATTTAACCACTGACACAGATACAAATCACCACAACTCTTTGAAACTTTGTAAACCAAATCCAAACCAAACCCAAACTGCGAGCAAAGCTCCATCAGTGGAAGAGCAACAGTTTTGTGCTTTGATTCATTACACAGAGACACCGCTAATTGGGACCTCAGCTTTCTCAAAGCGGATCAGCTGTTACACACCCACTGCTCACTGACAGAGCAGCTGAGTTTATGGAGTCAAAAAGAGTTCACCTACCACAAAGACCAGCTCTTGGTGTTAGCAGCAGAGAAAGACTTTTCATGTAGACCACAAGTCTGACCAACACAGTCCAAGCTCTGGCAGGGAAGGACTTGCCGGCTGTCTGTAAGTCAAAAGGCGCTGCTCAAGTAAACACAACAAATGCTTCAAGAGAGCTCCCTGTCTCCACTAAACTGCTGAGGAGAGGAGCCAAGAAAATTCAGGCAGATTAATAAAAAACAGATGATCAGAGTTACTGGAGGTTGCAGTGCTTTTCATTTAAAAGGATTCTCATTGTTTCTGACCTTGAGTACTCATGGCCTACTCCAAGCTGATTGGGAAGAACACTTTAACCTCACAGCGATGGAGCAACAGACAGTAGGCGCTGCTCTTCAGGCAACAAAGAAAACAGTGTTTAAAAAAAAAAAAGTCACAAATTTCTCCTCCTCTTTGTACAGTCCCTGCCCAGATAGTTGAGGGTAGGTTGCAAGCAGTGTTTGGCTAAATCCAGTGAAAACACTGGGGACTTACTGAATGATTTTAGTTCTTTAAGCTATAAGTACTAATATCAAGTGCTGATAACGACTCACATGCAATTTCCTTTGGGCACATACACACATGTATTTATGATGTGGTTATACACAGCTTTTGTGCACACAATTAATAATGAAACTTGTGATTCAAATGCTCTGGAGCAACAGACTGGCTATAATAGCACACGTAAAATAACATTTCCACTTCCGTATAATCTACCTGGAAGCAGTTATTTACACACTGCACCACAAGATACGGCCATAGGCATGTGTTAAACAAATGTATTCATGAGTATAGATACCATATATGCATGGACACATAAACAGATGCATATGTGTATGAAAATAAATTCCATAGGAAGGCCAATAAAAAAAAAGTTTCCTAAACCTTTGTTATAATTTTTTAGCCCTCATGAGTCTCTGAGTGCAGGGAAGCTTTATTCAGTGTTTGTAGGATCTCCTGCCATTGCACTTTTCTCTCTATCACCTCCTCTCACTGAGAAGAATTTCTACAAGGCTGGCAACTGTGTTTACATGTGAAGATTTTGTAGGTATGTATCTATCTATGTCCCAGAGCTATGAAAAACAGTACTTGAAAGAAATGCCTTAAAAGTTTGAAGTTTTCAATTTTCACTTCTCTATTTGGAACTTGTGGGTTTTGGACAGTTTATTCATTTTATTGTCATGTGTTTCATGAAGTCCTTGTCCAGGCTATTAACTCCAGAACCATTCCAGACATGAAAAATTCCATTTATCTTGTGATTTTTTCATTTGTGAAATACCATCCACTACTTCTAATTTAAGAGACCCTGCACAAGATGTTGCTGGAACCTGAGCTCTCTTGCAGAGCACAGTACGACCAGTGTGTTTGACTTGGTACCTCTACAAGACACACACCACCCCCCTGACCTGTGCTGCTGCTGGGGACCTGGCCACGCTGTGAGGTACAGCTTATCCCTCCCTGGAATAAATCTCCAATGGTGATTATTCCATGCTCGAGCCACCTGTCCTAATGAATAACGCTTCCTGTGTAGCTGCTTCCAGATATTGGAGTTACTTACTCAAGCTTGAAAGACAAGTAGTGAAATTAATAACTGGTGCACACGCTCCTTAAACGGCACAGGGGCAAAACATGGAAAGCAGAATTCATCGCCGTGGCTTTCCTAAGGTAAAGGAAAAGGATTTGTGAGTAGCAGAAAGCCTGCATCAGCATGAACCTGGCCGGGCAGGCAGGTGAGCAGTGCCAGGACTGCGGCTTGGCGTAAATCTAGGTAACTGAATGCTGGTTATAATAATCTTACTTTGAATTTCTGAAAAAGAGAAAGACAGAGACTTACAAAGAGATCAGTGTAGGGTTACATGTGTTGTTTAGTAGCTAAAGGAAACTGAACCAACAGCCCCCTGACCTAATCCATAACGGCACTCGCACCACATTTTCCCAGACTATTGTTATTTTTAAAACCAGAGCTGTTTCAGTAGATGGGTTTGCATGTTACTTAGCTTTTGGAGTTAGAGTACTGTTTATAAAAGAACCCTGGTGAATACACACTAAATGCCTTTGCCAGTCCTTTCCATCAACAGCTCCTCATGAGCCAACAAACTGATGGCTTGGGAGCTTGTGCTGCTTTTTAGCCAAACAGCGCTGGATTGAGGAACTAAAATCTGTAACACAAATACACACATCATAACAAATAACGTCAAAGAAACACACATTTCAACAGCCTCTGGAAACTTAAAAATATGCTTTTCCTGTGTTTGAAGTCGAAACAAGTAAGCAATACTGTTGTCTCCTGAAATTGTTGAGCTTGTTTTTCCTCCAGACCTGCAAAGACCAATTCAGTGACATGCAGAAGAACACAACACATCCAGTCAGCACCTCATCCAGCAACTGCCCCATTACATACAGAGATGAATCTTTGGGTGAATGCCATGATATACTGAAAATGCTTCCCTCTTGAACTTATTTGCTGTGTGACAAGAAGTTGTCTTCATGGAGGTTTAACAACACTACTAAATGCAATTCAAAGGGACATTAAGGGTATCTATAAAGGACCCTGATATGCAGGATGCCTATGTTTAGATTTCTTAATTCAAACTGACTAATTGATTGCTAATGAACTCAAGTTAGCTAGGAGGTTTGTAACAGTAACATCAGCCACTCTGAAAATTATTCCATCAAAGAGAAAGTCAGAAGCATAGAAAAAAAATAGAAAACCCATCAATATCCCCCACTATTTGAATACACCAAAACCATTGTCTTAGAGCCAATGGGACAAGACTGTGCTGGGTGAACACATATAAGCAGGTCCCAGCTGGCACTTCACTTACCCAGCGCTCTCTCCATTAATGCCTCTCCTACCCACCAAAGCTGGTGTGCCCACGTCCTCTCTCTGGCTCAAGTAGTCTGGAAACAAAAGGCATCTGCTTTTATGGCTTTGGTAGCTGGTGACTAGATCTAGTTCAGATACGATAGGACAAAACTGTGTTTCTTTTCCAACACTGCTTGTAACAATAAATCCGCTTTTTAAAAGTTTCATTCTTAGTATTTGTTGTAACAAGAGAACAATGTCTGCCATCTAACCAGCACCTACAGCTGCTTATTTTTATAAAAATATGAAGGCATTCACGTAGCATACAAACTACTGATTTATGCTAATTTAGGAAACACTATGACACCTCCTCCCAGATTTATCCTTCCACTACTTGCTATGGAAGTTCAAAATGTGATTGGATGAGGGGGAACGGCTTTAAGCTGAAAGAGGGGAGATTGAGATGAGATCTTAGGGAGAAATGTTCCCCTGTGAGCATGGTGAGACCCTGGCCCAGGTGTCCCAGAGCAGTGCTGGCTGCCCCATCCCTGGAGGGGTTCAAGGCCAGGTTGGATGGGGCTTGGAGCCCCTGATCCAGTGGGAGGTGTCCCTGCCCATGGCAGGGGGTGGGATTGGATGGGCTTTGAGGTCCCTCCCAACCCAAACCACTCTGTAATATTACGAAAACAGCATTCAGTGCCACTTGACTGCAGCTTTCCCAGAGCAGATCGGTGCCAAATTTCAGTTCCCTCAGGTTTTGCTACAGAAAAAAATGAAAATGCTGCTCGCTGCACTGAACTGGTTTTCTGATATAACTTCCTGCAGAGAATTACTCACACTCCTTTCAGAAACCAACCACCCATTGCCAAAGTGGAGCAACCCAAAAGCCCCTGCTTCTGAACATCATACAGCCACAGCATTTCTTCAGTGCCACAAAACTCCAAATGTTCACATTGACATGCAATTTCTATTTATTCCTTTGTCACTGTTTTCTTGGGACTTGGAGAGAGATTTTCTAGATGCTGTGTTGTGAAGGCCAATTCACACGAAGAGCAATGATTATGATGCTGCCATCTACGAACAAATTGACTCATTTTTTGTTTTCCTTTTTTATTCTAAATGTTTTTTCTTTGTTGGAAAAAATATTCAAGGAAGAAAAGCAAACACTCTTTCCCCCCCAAATCCCAACAGTTGGAATGTTTGCTTTTTTTGGCAGCACTAATATTTATCCCTTACTTAATAGGAATTCTCCCTTGTGTTAAGAACGTTGCTTTTACAGCTCAAAGACCTAAACATGAAGTATGATATCAGTATTCTGTTTTCTCCCTCTCTACACAACTTTGGAGCAGTTACGAAATAGAAAATATTAAAACAAAAATTACTGTCTTTGAGTGTCTGTGAAAATTTATGTACTAAAAAGCAGCTATAAAATTTTTAATGTTTAAATTAATGTTTTATGTTTACAATAAAACCTCTCCAGCCATGAAGGGCTTTTAAAAGCTACATGCTAAATACAAGCAAAACCCAAGCAAACAATAATACTCCTGTGAATCCCAGCTTGAACACACGAAATGGCAAATAAGACTTTTGTGTAGACTTCATCTATTGGAGCGAGTGCAGAGGAGGCCATGAAGCTGATCCAAGGGCTGGAGCACCTCCCGTATGAGGACAGGCTGAGAGAGTTGGGGTTGTTCAGCCTGGAGAAGAGAAGGCTCCAGGACACTTTAGAGGGAAGGCAAACTCTTAGCGCAATAACCTCAATTACTTGCACTGAAATGCAGTGATAAGTTAACACCAGCCACAGCACCGCCCGTTCCCCAGCAGACATGCAGAGCCGTGATCCCCTGCATTCCCCTCACAAACATGGGCATCGCGTTCTTAGTGACCCACTCAGAGCAATCCCATGAACTGAATCACCATCTCTCTCCCTTTTGCAGCTCAGCTTTTTGCGAGTCTCAGTGCAGGAAGACTAACTAAGCCCAAATACATTCAGGAAGAACCAAATATAAATCTGTATCAGAAGCTGAAATGATTTTACAAGACCCCATCAAGGTAATTACAAGTTGATGATACAAATAACTTCCCCTTGGAAGGTCCACGTAAGGGTGACCCGGCATTTAGCATATCTGCATGCTGGACTCCAGCCACCAGAGAGTCTTGAGCTCACCCCTATCAATATCTCGATGACTTGCTTTCATAAACACTGTGCTGAACAAAACCAAAAATATATAAAGCCGCACCATCACCCCAGGCCTGAGAATTAAGTTATCATTTTCAGGGGTTTTTTCCATACACAGACGCATGATGGCTCACAGCCAAATCCTACGCACATAGTTTTAGCTCTTATCCACAGTGCTATCTTCATAAATTAATTTGTTAGCCTTTACTTTGTTCCTAAAGGAGGGATGCAAGAGCACTTTTTTAACTTCATCTTAGTTAGAGGTAGTTGGAAAAATTACGGGAAAGCATTTTAAATGGTGAATATCCTTTTTTCTACTTCCCTACAAAGAGGAGAAACCCACCAAAACCAACTCAAACAATATTTTCATCATTTTCTCTCTTGTTTGCAGTATAAAATATTGCTCATGTCAGCTCTAAATATACTCTAAAGTATATATAACTCAAAAAAAGTCAAAGACAGTTAGAGAGTATAAGCATTAACATACAAGCTTCAATGTTCATTTGGATAATTGAATTAAAATTTACTGTAGTAGATAACAGTGGCTTCACCTTCCTGCGCTTTAAGTCAGTTGTTCCACTAATCACAACCAAGGTGACCTTAGAAGAGGCCAATCTTGCCCAGTTAGGAACTTGCAAGAATAATTGGCAGAGTTGTTTGTAGGAAGAAGGGATGTAGCTTCTGCCTTTGAGTATTGCCAGTTGTCGACAATACTGTAAAACTTAAGAGTTGGATCGGTTTCAGGACAACACTCTCCATTCCTACTGGGCTCTTTGGTAACTTATAGCAACACTTTAGAGCACCAAGACCTTCTTGGTTCTTAAGGTTCCTCTCCCTGAGAATGAGAGAAAATTTTCAAAAATAGGTGCATGCACATATAAAGTGTATAAATGTGCATACAGACAGGTAAATATCTGAACAAGTTTCTGCAGAGAATTTATCAAATTATTATTGCAAAGATCTAGAAAGACAGTTTCCGAGGACTCCTTCTAGAAAAGCTATACACATATTTTGCCTAATTGCAGCCCCATGGAGATGGCTCTGGAGAACCATAGAATCATGGAATGGTTTGGGTTGGAAAGGACCTCAAAGCCCATCCTGTTCCAACCCCCTGCCACAGGCAGGGACACCTCCCACGGGATCAGGGGCTCCAAGCCCCATCCGACATGGCCTTGAACACCTCCAGGGATGGGGCAGCCACCACTGCTCTGGGTGACCTACACCAGGGCCTCTCCATACTCACAGGGCAACATTTCTTCCTAAGACCTCATCTCAGTCTCCCCTCTTTCAGCTGAAAACCCTTCCGCCTCATCCCATGCCTGCACCCCCAGATGAAGAGCCCCTCCCCAGCTTTCCTGGAGCCCCTTTCAGTTTTGGTCCCAAATACAGCTTTTCATGAAGACGTGTCACAGCTATAGAAAGTGAGGTAGCACTACCACAGGGAACATGTTTAAGAATGCGTATTTAGATTATTTCCAAGATGCTCTTTGCAAATTTTGCACAATCCTCTCCCACCTGCCCTTTGTCACCATCTGCATTTAGAGTTTTTGAGACTATCTCTGGTCAGCAATTCTTTGTTTGTGTATCAAGCATTAATTTCTCCATAATCATGATTAATCATCTTTTTACACATGCTGAATACATGCAGTGCTCTTCTGTAGAGGAGAGAATTGCAGTGTATCTGCTGAAAACAGATGAGGACTTTAGACATTTTATTAGTTTTATTAGTTCACATTAGGTCTGTGACAAGCAGGTCAATTACATTAAATGTCAGATTAAGATATCTTGGTTTAAAAAACAATAAGGGTGAAAAAAATAGATTTTATTTAATTTTCCCCAAATTGGAAGGCTTCATGCAAGTTTCTTCAGCAGTTTGTGACTCAAAATGAATAGAGTTTGACAGAAAGAAGGGAGATGAATGATAGCACCAGGGAACAGAAAAACAGGGTGTGTTCTCCAACAGCCCCCCTGGTGCTGCTGAAGGATCAGCAGCTCTTCAGATCCACTAAATGAAGATGCAAAGCTTGAGGTCGTATAAAAATACAGGAACCAGTGACATTTTAAAGGAAACTATCCCTGTATGGCCTGTCTATAGCCATAACTCTGGAAAAAAAAAGCTTCTTTTCTAACACACTTTCCAGGATTAAAATGGCATCCATATCAAGCTGTATATTAAAATTAGTATTTCTTGGCCTTGGATAGTTTCAGATGAGGGTCCTTGTGTCCTGGACAGTATTCAAGACAGCAGGTTCTCCACTGGGTAATTGACCCTGCTCGTGTGACTGTAGCTAAGATTCACTACCTCATCATTTTAGTTAAAATTCACAAATGCAGGTCTGGGCAGTGGAAAGGAACATCAAGAGCAGCTGCAGCACCACTGTGCTGTCATGGAGAAGTGAAACAAATTTGAATAGAGTAATTCTTAACTACTATTTATCTGTAGATTAAACACAAATAGTCACAGCTAAACCGCAGGGACAGGGATAAGACTGCCTGCACTTTCTGAAAGCAATGACGTCAGCATATAAACGGAATATTTTTTCTTACTAAAGAAGGAATTTGAGAAGCACTCCAATTAAAAAGGCTGAAAACAGCTAAAGATTTCTTTATCAGAATCCACACTTAGAATTATCATTAACAACACAATCCTAATTATACGTGGAGCTTTATAAAAGAGTTCAATATTGCTAACTCCCATTATGAACAAGGAAAATGATAGATGTGGAGATGAACTAACTGTTCAATTCACCAGTGCACTGGGAGCAAATTTGGAGAAAAAGTACCATCATCTTCTTTCTTAGTGTTGGGACGGCAGCACCAATTAGTCCAACCGATGGGCTGTTTCCCTCCCAGTATGTCCTGTACAGTGATGTCCTGTACAGCTCCTAAGAGCTCCCGTGACTAAGGATGACCTACATGGTGTATCATTTTTCTCCCTCTACTTTTTACTCCCAGGACAAAGAGGAGCCCTTGGCAATGCTGCCGTGGTCACTGGTGTTTCTGACAAGTCACAGCAGAGGGCATTTTGATGCATTTTGGCATGCCTCCTGGAAACACAAAAAAAAGAGGCTATAGTTGGAACAGTACATAGGACATCTGAAACAAAATTCCATAGAATCAGTTGTATTTTATTTCTACAGGCATATTTTAAATTATCATTTTTACCAAAGCCACTGAGATACAATCCAGACCCTAATGCTGGAAAAGCTAGTGCTATATTGCTTTCGATAGTCAAAAGATTTGCTGGAGTTCCCCTCTCTCTGCTTCTATCTGAAGTATTTCAGTTGGCCCTCAGAGGAGGACACTTTGCCCTTATGCTGCTCATTGCTCTAATCTGTTATCTTCGAGAACGGGAGGGCACCAGATCACTGTGCCAGTTACCCTCCCAAATCTCTAATTAATGTTGACAGTAAAATATTAGCCACAGCATTAACTACCAGATAAGAGGGAGTAATCCTGAGGCTTGCACATCCCAGGGAAGCAGGTTTCATTCAAGACTTGTTACCAGTAATACTAGACAATTGCAACATTTTCTTAAACTAGCACCAAAATAAAGCTGACTCATTTATCTTTGTATTGCTATAAATAGTGATTTGTTTCTCTTCCCTCCATTTCATTCCCTCCCACCATCCTTCAATCAGATATAAAATTTCCTTCTTCTGCTATGGGAGGAGGGAGAGGGAAAAACCAAACACCAAAAGTTCAACAGCTCTCTATTTAGGCTAAGTCGCTCCGGAACATGACAGCTGAGGAATCCCAAATACTGATGGATCCATTAGCTCCTCCAAGCAGCAGCATGGCCCACAATTACTTCAGCCCTAGCCCCAGGCTAAACCCTGTGGCCAACAATGCAGCTAAAGCTTAGTTCTTCCCCTAGCTTCCAAACAGTTGGCTTTATTTCAGTTACTGCATTGCAGTGCACATTGTCAGAGTATTTACAGTGAGATTTACAGTAATACCCGATCCAACAAACAGCCTGCAAATACAGCAGAATAATTTCAGGGGTGATAAGGGAGAACACTGTTTTGCGGCAATGCAGTGTTAAAAAGCAAAGCACTTAGAAGCACAGAATGGTTTGGGTTGGAAAGGATCCTAAAGCCCATCCAGTTCCACCCCACTGCCATGGGCAGGGACACCTCCCATGGATCAGGGGCTCCAACCCCATCCAGCCTGGCCTTGAACCCCTCTAGGGATGGGGCAGCCACCACTGCTCTGGGCAACCTGGGCCAGGGCCTCCCCACCCTCACAGCAAAACATTTCTTCCTCAGATCTCATCTCAATCTCCTCTCTTTCAGCTTAAAAACTTCCTTGCTCTGAGAATGTGTTCACCATAATATTCATGGGTTTAGCTCATAATTTCCCAGTAGGTCATGTGCATCACAAGGAAATTAACACAAACCTCTTCCACAGACTCCCAAGTCCAGAAAAATCCAAGTCCTAGTCACACATCATCAGAACAAACTTCAGGTAGGCTCAGAGAAGCAAAACGCCTTCCAGGACACTCTACAACCATCAAAGCTTCCAAATATACTCAAAGCTCTTTCCTCTATAACTTGTCAGTCTTCTCCTTCACGACGTGTTTTTTTTTTTTTTTATGGCATCACAGATATAATTGTATTTAAATAAAGCAAGCCCAGCATCTTCATCTAAATTTTAAGGAAATATTTTTCAGCATGAAGGCAGTCTCACCCCATACAGTGTTTACAATGTTTTTTATACCCAGGCTATGTTCGGATTTGCTGTGAAATGGTATCTGGAACGCCTTGTGAATCACTGCCAAACCTGGTTGCACCAACCATACTGCAGAGCCTTGCACAGCAGCAATCAAGGGGCAGTCCTGACACTGGGAGCAATTGGTACAGAAGAGCAGTAAAAAAAGAGATGGGCTGTTCTTCTCTCGTTTAATCCTTTCTGTTGAAGCACACTTAAAAATCAGAATAAAATATGAACTAAGATAACAGACACCCTTAATGAGGCCCTCTGTTACTCTACTAGAGTATCTCTGAAAAAAATATATAGATGCTGTTTCAGCAAGTAAGACAATAGAATTACAGAGTGCAGAAAGTTTGTGATTCTTTGGGGCAGAGGGTTATCACCCGACAGGAAGGAATAGCTGGGGTGCTTGGAGGCAGCAATAGCAGTTACAGAATACTGAGATATCACCTGTCTCCATTTTTTAGTGTGCTGCTCTTGATACCAAACCCTACTCCCCTCCTTAAAACTAGAGGTATAGAAATAAATAACTCTGTAATGGAATAGATTAAAAACATGCAAAGGCAATTGCCCCTTTATGAGAAACCTTTCATATAAAGAAGTTTTAATGCATTAGAGTGCCGCTCCCTGTCTAAGGGCAGCATCCTCACTCCCTCAGATAATTGCACTTAGCTCTTCTTTAAATGGATAACTGCAGAATATAGAAGCTTCATTTAGAAAAGAAATCTGATAAAGACTGCAAAATAGATCTTATGTGCTTTTAGTTCTATAAGCAAAAATAAATAAATCACTTTAAGACTCTAAAAGATATGTCCAAATCTTCTATGTCTTTTCAGACTCAAAAATCTTCATATTTAACAGCATTTTGGCAGCTGTACACAATCCACAGAACATTTATGGCAACTGCCACTTGTGGGACACAGCTACAAAGTGATGTTCCTGATTATCTTCCTCTAAATGGCATTTGAACACGCTGAATCGTACAGGAGTACTAGAAACCTTCATTTCAAATTTGTCGTAAGATTATACATAGATGCAGTGGTGAAAAGCACAACTTTGCAAGTACAAAATCTTTTCTCACTGCTCTAGGAAAAAAATCCAGCAATGAGCAGTCTTATTGTGAGAAATAAAGCTTTATACTCAATATTTTCTAAGAACAGAATACTAAGTATAAAGTCACTTTATAGATCTTCTTTAAAATAGATGTTTATTGTCCTTAGCAGGAATTAATTACTGAATTGAAGAGGAAACCATTACAAACTGGCTTGTAATGCAGCTGGAGAAACTTTATACACAAATTCGTGAACAATTAAACAGATTTCTAATAGAGCATCACCTTTTAATATCATTAAATTCCTCTGTACCTTGAGGTAGTCAGGTCTCATTTAGATCCACCGCCCAATCTGAACGAGACTCAGCTGCCTCTCTGTTCAAGCACGTAGTTCACAAATACTGCATACGCCCTATTCCTCTAAATCAAGATACAGTATCCCCTTTCGAGGCTCAGCTCCTGGATGCTACAGATTTACAGATAACAATAAAATGCAAAGATTTAAAATTCATTACAGAGCTCAAAATTGCCATCAACAATTATCAGTTATTTAAACAAAACCAAAGAGCAGAGTCTCGCAGGACTCGTGTGGATGTCACTCCTGCCTTGGCAAAAGAACCATATTTTAATCCTGTTTACGTCACATATCACAGGACGCACGTAGCTGCTGCAGTAGAGGAGGAGAAAAAGGGGGAAGTTATGTATTTTCAGACACTAACAATTTAAAATTAAGACAAGAACAAATACGGTTAGTGAAAGCAAGAGAGAGTGGGGAAAGCAACTCAGCTTGTGGAATAATAATATTGTTAAATAGAAATAGTTGTTTTCTGAACACAGTCATTTTAGAAAACGTACAGTTAAGCTTTTATATGTAAATTACCCAAACTCAGAAACCTCTCACTTCAAATTGAATTGAGAATAGCTTGAAGTAGAACACTTTAGTGAAAACGTGCTTAAAATGAGCAAAACCAACAACAACTAACGTGCACATACACTGTTTGGAAAAAATAATCCCTGTAAATAAATATTTGATTGATGTACTGCTAACAAAAAAGTCTTCAAGCATATTTAGACAGCGTCTTAATATATGCATTTATATATTTCTTTTCTATAGGTATTGATTCTATTTGCTAAAATAAGTATATTGACACCAAATACAGAACTACGTTACAGGAAAGATTAAAACTACCACAGGAGAGCTACATTCTACAAATAAGCACGTTTAAAAGCTCCCTTTCCTAACATACTACAGCAATGAGATTTCTCCTCAGCTATTGAACTAAAATTCATGATTCCACCTCTGTATTTTTAACTTTCCAATATCTCTTAAAATAATCCAATGATATATGACAGTCAGACCCCAACAACTGTTCTGTAGCAAACCACCATGTGGGATAATCCACAAAGGGACTAGAAACTGGAAGCTGTGCTTACAAAGCTCATGTGGATTTTAAAAGAGGTTATATATGAAACAATTGCAGTTTTTGATGTTATAAATGCATTTCAGGTTTTCCAGCAAGCCCAGCACCACTGATGGTACTGGATGGAAAGGAGGATTGACATACACTACGTTACTGGAATGTCAGCCCCATATCTTTACTCCTGGTATAAATTCCTAGTAAGTTAATAACTTCCTCAAAACTAGCTGTAGTCCATATGTTTCCATCTGATTCTCCATGACCATGTTTGACTCAACTAACGTATCAGGGCCTTGCACAACTAAAGCTGCCTCATGGTTAGTTCCCTGCCTGTGGCTGTGAGCTGCAGGGGACAAGGCAGCACACTGAGGTACCTGGCTACAGAGGGCAAATGTGAAGGAAAAGAAAGGCTAACCTCAGAAAGAAGATGCAGCCCTTATCAAAGCAGAGATCTTCAAAAAACATGCGGCTGTGGCAGTTGAGGACATGGTTTGGTAGGCATGGTGGTGTTGGGCTGGTGCTTGGACTGGGTGAGCTTAGAGGTCTTCTCCAATCTCAATGACTCTATAACACCAGATTCCATAAGCTGTTGATAGATTCGCAGTTTATAAACATTCTCAGCCTGTAGCCATGAAGGAATGATCTCTTTGCAAGGATGAGCCCCTAGCAAAAATATGTTGAATTTGCTTATTCATCATATACATCCTCCTGGCAGAATATGGAAAAATGATTTTATTCAGTGCTTGTAGGTTCATTCTCCCTTTGGCTTTGTACATGGCTACTGATTACTTGAGCAAAAGCCAGGGAGAAATCTGTCCTGTAACAAAAGTTGGCCCATAATTTCATAGAATCTCAGAATCATAGACTAGTTTGGGTTGGAAGGGACCTTAAAGACCATCCAGCTCCATCCCCCACCATGAGCAGGGACACCTCCCACTGGATCAGGCTACCCAAGCCACATCCAACCTGGCCTTGAACACCTCCAGGGATGGAGCGGCCACGACTTCCCTGGGCAACCTGGGCCAGGGCCTCCCCACCCTCATTGTGGAGAAATTCTTTCTCTCTCAGCCTGTCCTCATATGGGAGGTGCTCCAGCCCTCTGATCATCCTTGTAGCCTCCTCTGGACCCGTTCCAGCAGCTCCATCTTCTTATGTTGAGGATTCCAGAACTGGAGACAATACTCCAGATGAGCTCTCACAAGAGAGGAATAGAGGGGCAGTTTTTACCAGGTTTTTTTTTTTTGAGGACAGCAGGCAAATTTAAGCAGTAAACAATAAAAAAAAGACTGATCCTGACAGACTGCATTAAGTTAAATAGCAAGCTTCCTCACATCAGTTAAGACTAAGTCCTGCAAAACCTACTCTAACCAGAAAAAGATCCATAAATCCAACATTAAAAATAAATAAATGTGCAGCCAAATAAACTCGAAGTGCAATGCTCACCTCCCTTAGCCTGAAACCTGAGAAGCTTTGCGCTGGAAAGTCTGAATATCCAGGTCCGTGTATGTGAGAAGTTAAAGAAGAATACTAATAATAGTCCCTAAGTGTTCTTATAGCCCACAAATTCATGCAGCACACTGAACAACGTCTTCATAATGATAGAATTGGTTACAAATTGGGAACACAAGTACCAAAACCAATAACATCCAGGCACGTAGACAAGACAAACTAAATTGAATAGCTTGTATTTTCACTATAAATATACACGGAGACAAAATAAAAGCTGTATTTCAAATCACCTCCTGTAAAGTGAAAAATATTTGCAGGTTGGCAGTTTTATATCATTGTACCTTCACAAGAAAAAACACCATTATATTAACATTTATAATCTCCTTGCCATTAAAGCACTTGCAGTGAAGGTGTAGCTAAAAGATATAGTATTTTTATATTAGAGATAAGGCAACTTAGTCTGACTGAAAACTAAAGAGTGCAGCTCACTCTTCTCAGTGATGAAGCAGCTATATTCAAACACATCATCTTACCAGGCACTAGTGGAGGATATGATACATGAGATAGCCAGAGATATCATTTCCACAGATGACATACTGTACCCAAAGGATTTAAACAATGAAATTACAGGCAAATGTTGAAAATGGTTTACATTTACATTTTTTTTGTTAAAACGATCCTGTTACCTGAAACAGGAGCCCAGTTCAGCCCGTGCCCGGTTTCCATAAGCACTGACTCTAGTGAGGAGCTGACGGGTTACACTTTAATCTTATTCTATGAAGTTCTTTCTGACTTTAAAAAGACTTACTGAAAGTTGCCCAGACTTTCCTTAAAAGTTAATTCAACAATTAAAAAAGCTGTTAATTTTAAAACGTGATTGTCTTCTTTTAGACTGTCATTTCTGGTGACCAGGATGGGTACGGCCGAGCCAATGCCACCACATGATTCTCCTGTGTCTGTGTACACTGTGCAGCCCCATCCAGCCTGTTCTCCACGACTTCCCAACCAACTGAACAAAGCTACCCCATTTCTTCTTTACAGCCCTGTATGTAGTGGCTTTAAAGGCCTCACTGCCCTCCAGGCTCACATGGCATAGTGATCATTTCAGACTATACAAAATTTCAGACTTTCCCCTTGTATCAGAGAGTTTAAATTTTTGGAAAAAAATGTTATGTGATATAATTCACTTGAGCTCTGCTTGGCTTCATTGCAGTTAGCCTGACTGGCCTTATTGGGAGAGGAACCTATTATTTTATTCCTCCTCAAATGTCACAGGTTTCCTTAATGCCTCCAATGCTTAATTCAGAGTCTATATAATGACTCAAAGTCTTTCAGATTCAGTAATTCCCAAAATCATAAGGAAAATTCAGCAGCCTACGTGCAAGATCTTCTCACCTGCATTTGCCATGAAGATGGATGATGATCAAAAGCCCAAACCCCAAACCAACCTAGTGATATTCCCTCAGTTATTGATGGAAATTACTCACCTGGGGTGAGGGAATGAGTTAAACTTTGAAAGATGATATTAGTATAATTACAAGCCAGAAAATAAAATGTTATTATACCCCTTGCTAACTGATATTTCAACTATTAATGCTGAACTCCATCTAACTTACCTGAATGTTTTTGCATTGTCTCCTCCTCTCTATTGCTAAAGGCGTGCATGATACCATGAAGGAGACTTCAGTATATTGCAAAGGTTATATTTTAAGATGATATGGGATAGATGCATTTGACTTTTTAAATCTTTCCCACTCGACTTCAGCAATGGAATCAGCAACCTGTGTGGTTTTGCTGTACTGTATTTCTGGTGAAAGCAGCTCGATATTTTTAGTGTGAAAAACAACATATGAATTTTTGAACATTCATTAAAAGTAATACTGCATAACATTTCAGGAAATATAACCTGCCCAGAACCTTTTTGTTTACATCTAAAACACTAATACTTTCTCTCCCTCTAGAAAAATTATGTATCTAATAACAGGAGACTTAGATGCTAAAAGCACTTCCGATATTTTCAATCATTCCTATACACACTTGTGTGTATTGCACTTCTTTTAGTGGTAAGTGTAGTCCAACTTCTTAATAAACCAACTTTGAATTAACATTTAGCTTTTTTAAGATAATATTGTCAAATTGTTCCTACTCCCATTACTATAAGTGCAGCTTCCTGAGGCACATACAGCAGGCTAGTGACTGCATGGCCATTCTTAGCAAAGTACAAGAAAGGAAAGGTCTTGATTTCCATGAAGAAAGCATCTTTTGCTCCACATAGTCAGGCACAACAATTTACGAACAGGAATGAGGCCTTTCTGTTGCTCTTTCCTTGTTACAAACTGAAAACCTTTTAGACAAAAGTGTATCTGCAAGAGGAAGACCCTTGCAATTCACAGGCACCCAGTTTCTATAAAGAAACCTCTACCCCAAGGTGCTTTTTCCTTTAGCTATGGTCAACACCACAGAGACAGAAACTTACCTGGACTCCTCAGTTCCTCTTGACCAAATGCTGCATTTATTTATTTTTCTGCCAAAAAGAAATGGCATTCTAGTCTGCCTTCACTCTACATGACTCAGGCTTGCTCTGGGGAAGTCTTTTGGGATTGCATAACTGTTCGGAAAATAGATATTTGCTATATTTTTTGTGCTATTCAGAAGAAATAAGGCAAAATCAATCTTGGACCATAACAAAAAAAAAATCAGGAAGTAGAAACAATTACAACTGAAATGTTTTAAGAATTGTACCTAGGAAGAGAGTGACATAAAGTAACACTGACTGACCTAACTCCTCTCTCCTCTCGTGCTCACAGTAACTTGCCACATCGTACCTACAGCTTTCACTCCAGGTCTCATTATGGTTTCTGCAGCCATGGAAGAATTCAAGAGGTTAAATCATGAAGCAGAGCCGCAGCGCGCCAGCGGCTTGACAAACCCTGACAAAATAAGGTTAGTGCTCCAAACGCAGTTGTTACCAGTCTACTTTCTATTCTTCCTATGATTTGCATTTACACAGATTTAAAACATAAATGTATTTATAAGATTTATGGTATCTCTGTAACTTTTACATCAAAAAACAGATTAGTTAAATACCGACACTGTAAAAACATGTGAATTTAGTCTCTGTCAACGATACCTCTGATAACACAAGGAACCAAAAATGCTGAGGATACCCAAAGTCTGCTTTCTTCCTGAGAATAATGCGACAAAAGTGTCGTAACGAATGTGACCAACTGAATAAGCAGCAGCAGTGGAGTCACGTCACAACATGGATTAAAAGACCCTGAGAAGGGGCAACGCGGCCTCCCACCTGTGCCAGCGGCTGAGCGCCCGCAGCACGCAGAGCCATGAGGAGCCAGTTGTTGTAATGAAGAGCAGAGGTATACAGCCTTTATCAGATGAGAGGGGATTTGTCAGAGATTAATAGAATTCCATTGTAATATCCATATCTCACAAAGGCATACTCTGACAGGGGCCAATTACTTTCAACAAGCTGGGCCTGCTACACGGGCCCTCTGAACCGGAATGGCCCTCCAATCTGTGTGCTCTCGCTCAGACAGATAACACCAACGTGTTTCTCTCTGTGATCACTGCCTAACTTAAATGAGTTAATCTCGTTTTCCAGATGAATTGTTATTTTGTCTCCCGCAGGCTGTGATTACCGGATAAAAGTATTGTGTTAACAGGAGGGCTAGGGTCTTTCGGCGCGGATTCCGCAGCCAGATAAGCAGCCAGAGACGGCTTTCGCTGCCACGCTCGCTTGCTGGCTTTCCCTCCCCCCCCGCCTAGGTTTTTTTCTAATGTGAAGTAAGAGAGTGGCACTAACAGGAGAAAACTGTGAAATGACACAGAGATAAACCTTCCCCAATAATGATGTAACTCCGTACCAGGTCAAAGGGGCAGTTTATCTTCATATTTCGACGCGGCATCCCGGTGAAGCAATCTCATTCACAACCCACCTCTACATATTTTAAGATGTTATTTGCCGTTCAGTTCATGCCTGCCCTTTCTTTCTCTAACGGCCTTTGTTTCTTAAGCCGTTATAATGTTTTTGAGAAGTTCACGAGGGAGGCTATCAGAATATAAATATTTGGAAGCACTGAGTTATATCTGGGCAGTATCAGAAAATGTGAAAAAGAAAACAAGCCCAGGATTTCACAAGCAGTTCTCTTACACTGATGAAGCAAGAGCCATATGGCCAGAGTTACAGTCTGCAGTGCATTGTTCTGAGATAATGTATTTTCTCAATGACAGCAGCAAGATTCTTCATTTTCTTTTCTTGAATAAACATTTAAAAGCCCTACTCTAAAGTTAATTCTTGAAACTGACACTTCTCATAGAATCATAGAATCATGGAATGATTTGGGTTGGAAAGGACCTTAAAGCCCACCCACTTCCAACCCCCCTGCCACGGGCAGGGACACCTCCCATTGGATCAGGGGCTCCAAGCCCCATCCAACCTGGCCTTGAACACCTCCAGGGATGGAGCAGCCACCACTGCTCTGGGCAACCTGGGCCAGGGCCTCCCCACTCTCACAGGAAACCAAGATCTTTTCTCAAGATCTCACCTCACTCTCCCCTCTTTCAGGTGAAAACCATTCCCTCTCATTCTATCCCTGTACTCCCTGGTCAACAGCCCCTTCCTCAGCTTTCCTGGAGCCCCCATTAAGTAGTGGAAGGAGCAGGGGTTTAATGCACAGATGCTGGTAGGTAGTCATGCCTTGGTCACTAGGAATAACCCTTGAGGGTCTAGAATGACTCACACAGACCCCATCCAGGCAAATTCAAACCCACATCAACTCTGTGTTTCATATATTTTCACCTGTATAAAAAAACCCATGAAACTATTATGTTAGTTTAGTATCTAGTGCCAAAAGGTAAATAAAATTTGATCCCCAAATGCAGCGGATTTCTCCAGTGGCTCTTCCAGTATGCAGATCCGAGTTGCTCCTGAGGTGGGTTATGTCAACAATTTGGAAATAAGATGCAACACCCAATCGTTGGCAAAGAATCAAAGGCTGCCCATGGATGACAGTCGATAAGCTTATGAATGCTTCCTGACAGAAAGCAACAATTTTTGTCTGCAAAAAGCCAATGTCTTGAACAAAATATGAATGAATATCGATTCATGATGTGCGCCTGAAGCACACGGTGACTGTATCCCCCTCTGTGGGACAGGCCTGTGGCAGAGCAGCCCCTGCAAGTCTTGGGCCCCCAGTTTTGCTGAGCTGGGGACCTAGTGAAGCACACCACAGCTTCCTTTAGGCTCCTCTGCCCACGCTTCCTTCCACAGGAAAAGAGAGGCTGTGACTGAAGTGAAAATCAAATCTGAGGAATATCAGTCTCTACACAAATATTTGAGCTCTATCTTTCTCATGCAAAAAATAACCGACATCAGCAAGTATCAAAATCATTCATAGGTAGCCAGGTAAATTAATGAAAGGATAACACATTTTAGAGAGTTTAAATATTTCTGTATCTCATAATGAAGCGAAAAGTCTGTGCAGCTGGAACCACGGCCATCATATCACTAACTCCCATTTCGATCAAGTTGGCAGTTTTCTCATTTCCAGCCAGAGGCAGCAAGTTCAACCTCTATACTGGGAACTAAGTTCAAAACCTGTCATTTAAAGATCCCTGGTATTCTTCAAAATGGGTAGATGATAACCGAACGGTTCACATTCTCTTACGAGAAACAAGCTGTAGGATTACACAGTACATACAACAGAATGCACAATGTCCATACAGCGTAAGCAAAGAGTCAATCATACGCTGTTTCTGGAGAAAAGCAAAGCAAAAAATCTAAGCACTTAGGGTGTGAAGCCAATATTACAGTAAAAACATGTCTTTGCTCAAGAACAGATCGTTTTTACCCAGTAGGAGCCTCCCTCAGGTATAAAAGGAATCGCATTGTTTGCTGGGCTACAAAAAGACATATTCCAGTCATCTTCTCCAGCCAGCACTGCATTTTGTTCTGCTTAGCAGGAGACAAGTGGTGCAGCTAGGAGTGTGTGAAGTGCTCCTATGCATCATCATAACCTAGATAAGCAGAATTATTTCCTAAATTACAAACATCTACACTGACAACAAATCACTGCGAGGAGCGGGGACGCTGCGGGAGCAGGATGGGCACAAAGACCTGCTTTTAGCAGTGCTTATCAACACCGCTGCTGCTGGGGGAGCAGGGAGCTGGGTGGGTGACTTTGCCTCGTCTTTGTCTAGAGAAAGAAGGAACAGTATTTTTCTGTCCTTTTTTACAAGTGTTTTGATTGCATTGCTTCTCCTGACTCCGTCTAGGAAAGGGTAGGCCTCAGCAGAGACCTCAGAGGCCAGAGGTTCCCTGAGGTATATCCACAGCAGGAGGATTTTTTTCCCCCTTTTCTTGCTTAATTAACAGATCAGGTGTGGGAATCATTATGAATAAACATCAGGCAGTGTCATTTAGAGACTGGTCACTTTGACTAACCCGTGATGAGTCTATACAGAGCCACACAGGGGATTAAGCTCCCGGCACAGCTGTAACCAGGGCTGCTCACATCCTGGCTCCGTTTTTTGGTGCAGGACACAGCCCTGACATTCTGCTTGTTACACAGAAGCTCAGAGTTCCCAGTGAATAGTCCTGTTTTGGATCTCAATGGAAGGGAACACTGGTCCTACTCACAACAATAGCCTTTTCCCACACAAAACCAACTCTGATACAGCAGAAATGATGCTAGGAAGAAGTGATGTGAACTGGTAACAAAGCAGTTTGATCGGCGCGATGCAGACAGTCACTGACACAAACTACATCTCAGACACTAATTAATTTCTCATTCATTTTTCTGTACACTGGTGCTACAAAACACATTGCAAAAGTTGCATTGAGGGCAGCAACTGGAAATTATATTGTTTCAAGAGCGGAAAAGATTCTCTGCGGAGAAATTTTAAACCCATAAACTTTTCCTTTCCTTCCTTTTTAAAAACAGCACATCAAAATGCTCACAGTGCAGCTCTGCAAATTGCTACAGGGTTTTATTTTTTAAATTGCCAGTCTTTTTTATTCGGTGGTCTTACACACATAAAATTGATAAAATGGACAGCTTTCTTTCTAAGCCAGCTTACATCTCTCCTTTTTTGAAAGCTTCCTAAACATGCAGGCACTCCATAAAAAAGTAACTGGTGCATGCAGAAGCAATGCAGCTCACAAATGAAGCAGTATAATGTCAATGGTTTGAAATTGTTCAGTCTCAGTTGTTTTCCAAGTCAATGCACTGGCAGTCTTGCCTGAATGCAACTAGTCAATAGAGGGAAAATAAATAGAGCATTTCCAGAATTCACCCATCAGCACTGAAAAGTGTCTGCTTACTATTACACAGTTTTAACATGCCATAATCGTTTTTCACAGTATAGAAACCCTCCTTATACCTTGGACAAAGAATGAATGACTATTTTAGCACCCTATACATATCTTCTAATAGAAATTCCAAGCAAACTGTATCGATTATAGCACTGCAAGTGGTATGTGTTATTAAAATAGAATCTGAAGCCTTTAGCCTATTTTTAATGCTACGTTATGAACAAAAATTTGGCTATCTAAAAGCAGAGACTTCTGAACAGATTCAATTAGCGTTTCTCTAAGTACCTGTATATTGAAAGAACTGCCTGTAATTTCAGGTAGAGTTGAACATCATAATTTATGCACAGTATTGTTCCCATAAAGAATCCTATTGACGATTAAGTGGGACAGGTTTTGCTTGCATACGTAAAAGCTTTAGTGCCACAGCTATGTGGCTCTAAACACCCATACATTAAGCAGCAGAGAGATACAAGTATCCCCTACTCTTCTACCTTTTATTTCTCCCACGCCTCTACGACAAGCGCTACGTTACAAAGCACGAGTAGGCTGAGCACTGCACAAAGGAGCAGATCAGACAGCCACATGGCTACACTTGCCTTTAGAAAATTAAAGGTTATGCCTGCCTCTCCAAGCATCTAGATGCTAAATTGCATCTAAGGTGCTATGCTCACTTAGATAAGGTCCTTGCAATGCCACATAATTTCAGAGAAGATCTGCTATAGTCTGAAAAATAAGAAGTAAGTCTTTTCCTCTCCCTGCCTTGTTATCTGTCACCTGGATGGAAATCGTGGAAAAAAAAAGAACAGAGAGGGGGTGAAAAAAATCCCCTTCAGCCTCAAGAACACACTAATGCCCATGGATATAAATGTTACAATAAAAGAGCAGGACGAGTACTAGCAGAGCTTTTATAGCTAAACAGTATTTTGACAACAAATGTTCATATTTCATTTGAAATTTATGAAACCTTTGTGCCTGTAATCCCATGAGCAGCTACATGGTAAATGAAAGTAGCAGGCAGTCTAGATTAATAATATTTTGCTTCATACTGGAAGAGCATTCTAAGGAAAAGAAATCTTGCTTTATCTGCTCTCCTACTTCCTTGGATTTTTTATAGGCTCTGTATTGGAACAGATTCAAAGCTCTAAAACCTGCTTGCAAATATTCACAGATGCCTTATTAATTTATGAGAAACTGAAGGACCCATCACAAGGTATAAGCAAGCAATTTAGGAATAACAAGTAGAGGGGTATGATACATGGCAAAATACCACAGCTCCTGGTGTTAGAGAGCTACCAGTGGTTTAAATCAAGTTCAAGGGGAATACCTGGAGTAAGCTCCTCTACTTCATATTCTAATAAAAAAACGGCAGGAAAAAAATGGTTGCCCTATGAATCATAACCTTTGCTTTCACATTTTCACAGTTTAGACATACATGTATGCTAAAAGCTCAAGTGTGGCTTCTTGCACTTAAATGTCTAAGTGTCTTTTCCAACAGCCCTATTTATCTTCAAGCATATCCAAGACAAAGTGTTGGGGGGTTTTACTATTTTTAAAGTAGTCTCTTAGTGCAAGCTATGATGGCAAATACGATGTGGGCCAATTATCTGCCAAGAAAGTAGATATTTATTTTTATTAAAATTTGTATATGTTCTTTGAACTCTCCTGTGGACTTCTCTCAGGTGCACAAGGTATATTAGGTTGGTGAGATCACATTCTGATTTTTCAGAACTGATCTGGAAAACAGCGTATCTGAAAAACAAACACCAAATTTGCCATTAAATAAGATATACAACAATTCATAGGTACTTGATCTGTAAGTAAAGAAAGTATTTGCTAAAGAAACAAGCATTTAGGTTGAAAATGTTGCTCACTGGTGGGAGAAAGGCTGGGAAAATGTGGAGTGATGCAGACACAACTGGGGAAAAGTGAATGACAGAATGGAGAAAGAGCAATGTTATTATGGCTCCTGTGTCACTAGGAGACCCTGATATTTCCAAACTGCTAAAAAAATAAAATTCAAAAGGAATTGAGATATGTGGTTAGGGTATCAAATTTCCAAAAAAAAATAAAACATATCCCTTGTTACCCATGACACACAAACCAATAATTTTTTTCATTGACAGTGATTCAAGAAAGACATCGCCAGATTAAAGGTCCAAGACTTGCCATTCAGACCAAAACACTGGTCAAAATTTTGGCAGTGATCAAAGGAACATATAAGAAGTGTTCATGGAATATATGATAAAGAGAAGCTACTCTCTAATTCAGATTGGAGTTACAGTTTGCTATATGTAAGAGCGCTTTGAAAACTTTTTTTCTTTCATTTATTTAAGAATCGTCTTAAATGCTCATTATCGATTTTTGACTCATCTTTCATAACTACTTTTGACAAAAAAATGTGCTCACTCTTACATATATAATGTAAAGAAATAATGGTGTATTGTGCTCTTTCTCTTCAGTTAGTGACCCATCACCCATTAGAATTTTTTTCCCTTTCCTTCAACTATGTAAAGAATAACATTGGAGAACATGCATCTAATGCTTTAAAATATTTAACTTCTATAACACTGAATGCTTTCTCTTTTATTATGGAAATATGGACTATAGTTAAGCTTAGTAGATTTCTTTTTCATTTAAATCAACACCGCAACTCCTGTGTTGCAAATAGTATTTTCTTCCCAAAATAATACTCTCTCAGCATTATTCATGTAAGTATCCAGTAACACCAGTTTCTTCTACTGGGAAGATGAAGATCAAAACACCAGAAAGGAGACTATAAGCATCAATTATTATTGCATCTGAGTATCTCAAAGCTAGATTTCCAACCTTCTGGTAATTTAAAATGCCTGCTTGGCTGCTGCTTAATCCAAAACTGAACAGCATTTGTTCAATCCATTAGCACACTGTGTAGCTTCTGGGGAAACAAGCCCTGCAGACCCCTACCCCAGGCAATCTGCACAGTAGGCGTCAGTTTGCCTTTCAAAGGGCAAGTCATTTTAGTGGTTCACGACTTAGTGGTTCACCGAAGAAAAACAAAAACCCTATCACTCTTGCAGTTCTGTGTTTTCACTAATACACTGCAATTAAGATTTACCACCAAAACCAGAATACGAGAGTTACATTGTTTGAGTTCTTTCCTCATAAATACTCTTTGGATTGTCAAATATATTAGCAACCAAAGGAAGTCTTCCATCAGCATCTGTGCTGAGTGGATTCAATAACAGCCTAACCAATTTGCTATAAAACTTTCATAGAAGCATTATATACTTGCATCAAGTTCACAGTTTTATTAATTTACACAGATTTTATGGTTTCTTGAAGTTCTTACGTCTGAAAGAATGAACTGAAACTCAAAGAAAGCTGAGTCTAGTGAGAAAATGATCTGCTTAAATACCATTCAGTCTCATAAAAGAGTAACTCTACAGGAGTTATACCACCATCTACATTTCCATATTTATAAAAACTGAGACAGGTATAATCAGTTAATAACTTCTGCTTCTTCTAATGCACAGTAAAATAGGTTTTACTGATCAGCTTTGTGGTTTAACTGCTAATTTGGAGGGGAAGGAGGGCTCTTGAAGGAGAGTAGGGTAAGGAGAGGTTTAGCGGCTCTCCTTGCTTTCAAAAGAGAAAGGTTCAGGAAGTAATTGTTCTTCTGAGCTCACTGTGGAGAATCGCCAGAGCAATAAATTAAAGAGAGGTGTCTTCTTTTTTTAAAAAAGGGACTAAAACATTGACATATTTTGGTATTATTATATTTTATGAAGTAAAATTCAGTCAGAAATTGTGTGTAGCCAGCTGAGACCAAGAACCAACTTTAAACTTTGACACATTTGGCCTGAAAATCAGATATTGCTCAGTGGACATTACTGGGTTGTATTGCTTATGATACCAGAAACCATACAATTAATGAGCAGCTATGCACCTGTCCAGAGCCTAAAAACCAACTCCATTATTTGTGCTTACATAATAATTCCCTGATAATAATTCTCCTATAAAGATCACCCCACAAACAAGCACAGCTTACATTAACAGTATAGTTACAGATGAGCAGAATAAGACACGAGAACGGTGTGGAATGAAAATTTCCTCTCAAAGCAGAGTGGATCGTTGCCTACAGGTAAAGCAAATGGGTTTCCTGAGTATGAGGCAATTGCCTCATCCTCCCTGTACTGAGAAGTATCGAGCACATCGTTGCCTCAGAGTCTGAGCACTGTGACAAAACGAACGTCTGCTCACATCCTGCACCACGAGGAGAAGCCCTGCTGAACACAGAGCTGAGAGAGTGAGTGGGTATGGATCTATACAGCACATACCTAGCATATAGAAGTGTGTGTGTGTGTATATACATATACATACAGTATATCTAAGTGTGTATATACATGCTATATACAGTACTTCTATGTAACTATAAAAGTGTATCTATATGCAGAAAAGTGTGTGTATGTTTGTACATATACATGGAAAGGTGTGTGTACACACACACACACACTCTCTGTTCTGGATAAAGGAAGAGCAGATAGAATTTTTTAGGGGAATCGATCTTCATGTAAGTAAAGCCCTGGGATGGGACTGAGCCCTCAAACCTCTGTGACTCCTGCGACGGCTGCACTGCACCCTGGCACCCAGAGTCGTTTGTTACACGAGCCAAAACCCACCTGGAGGGCAGAGGGACTCCCCTGTACGGGTTTAGTGTCGTGTTTGCTTAGACTTAAAGTCTTTCAAGCTAAGTAAGTCAACAGAAGCTAGAAAGTTTGTTTGTGTATTTTCTATTAAAGAAAATAACCTGTAAATAAACTGGTAATGCTGGGGATTGAGTGTGCTTGACCCAGGCTGGTACAGCTGCTTAACCTTTGGTATAACCCCAACAAACAATCAAAAACTTCTAGTGAGTAAACAGTGTTCTGTGGCTCTTGTGGCTGTTCCAGAAGTCCAAGAAAGATGCTGTCATCATTTTGAAGTATCTTCATTCTAGATGCTATTTTTATCATTTTCACAACACCGTGGTTTTTACTAATACGTAGAGGTACACAATTTCAAAAGCAAAGCTACACTCAGTTACAAAGCCAAGCCCAAGTAATTTTGTCATGTTAATTTTCACCATAATTTCACCACACTCAAATCAGCTGAATCAAACTCAGCTGATTTCATATCAGAGTAATATCTTCAAAGGTGTATTCCTAAATAAGATAATATCCTGTGCATACTGTAGCTGCAAGCAGTAAGAGATCAGTAACATATGCTTCAGGAGAGAAGGGCATGAGGAGACCTGATAAAACTCACGATACCGAACCACAAATATACAGGGCCACAGGAAAGTCTTCTTAAAGGCAGGAGGTGGACAACGGTGAAGAAGTGAACAAAGTCTATAAGAAGTTTTACAGTAATATCAACTTGGTTCTTTTTTCTGTAGTGCATACTTGCATGAATCCTTTGTATATTTTATGATCACAGTTTTTGAAGGGTCCAATTGGATATTCCCTCTACTCCATGGCTGACCTGGGATTGCATTACAGGCTTTTCTGGTTTTAAACAAAAAAATCTGTCTCACTTAAGAATTATATTTATTGAAAAAAAAGGCAGAGACCCTTAATTATCACATTTAGTATGCTGCATCATTAATTTAGACATGGAAGACATCCAGCTCTAACCCACCTTCCTCTGCCACCCACAACGACCAGGACTAGTTGCTGACCAACAGGTAACAGTTACCCATCCAGAAGGCATTTAATGTATTGTCTCCCTTCATTCAACTTCATAAAGGCCAGATATAAACTTCCTAATAAAACACAGAAACAAAAAGACACCTATACTACAACTAGAGCACTCCAAAATCATAAAAATGTACTGACCTCTGAGTACCTGTTCATTTAATTCCAACTACATTAATTGGTTATAATACCTCACCACTTTAACATATTCAAGAGCTCTGAAGGCTACAGTAGCTCACATTTCTAATCTGATCTCTCTTTTGCAATTTCTGAGCACAGCAATGAAACAGAAACCCAGATGAATGCAGAATGTTTGGGTTTAAAAAAATCTAATAAACTTCATAAACACACATATTGCAGCTGTTCAGACTACAGGCTATTTGCATTTCCTTACCCAAGACTGATAATCTTGAACAGAAATACAGTTTCTATTAAAATATCATGAATGTTAGCTTTTATTTGTCTTTAAATCTCCTTTCTTTGTGTGTATTTTCCCAGGGGAGTTGGGGATTGCTCTGGTTTTGGCAAGCAGTTTAGCAGTAGTGGAAGTTCAGCTTTCCCCCATGTCTGTCAGACCGTACTGAAAGAAGTAAAAAGAAAGCTATGCTGAATTTTTCTCAGCAGAAATGAAGGAGATAACTAGAAATTGCTCTGAAAGTTCCTTTGACTTTAAAGCAGTACCAGATTTTGCTCTTTACACTTGACCACTGCCTTCTCTGGGAACCGGTGATGTGTCCCAATGTTCCTGTCTCACACATTCAATCATTTTCTGTTCTTTCTACCCATCCCAGCACCTCCAAAACTTCTTCATTTACCCAGCAAATTATCACCTTTCCCGTTTCCTCTGGATACTACCATGAGAAGTTTAAACTAACAAAAACGCAAGATGAAACTACCATGCCTACCATTAATCTTGGTTTGCAGATGTGTTCTGCTCCACTCTCCATTTTGCCAAACCAATCGACTGCACAAGTTAGCAGAGAAAGGTTATGACCTTTTACAAATGTAATAAAAAAAACAGCATGAAGGATTCTGCTTAAACCTTTGGCATGATAATAATTATAATAATTCATATAGTGAAATAATTGCAAAACTTAAGACTCTTAGTTAATTTTAGGTAGTTTTTGATGGAAGTCTCCTCTATCGTCCACATGTTTTGTAGCTAGAAATTTCAATTGCTGCCTTCAAGAACTTAAATAAGAAATTAAAGGCTAACAAGGAAAATAAAAATAGTCAGTTTAAATGATTTATCGACCAGGGAACCATAAGGTAAGTTGAGATATGCACGCTTATGTTACAAGTAACTCACAGCAGTCACAACTTCTCTTTTCTGGTATAGAATCAATATGTTACTGTGCTTCTTCAAGACAAGACAAAGCAAAATTAGCCTTTTGGAAAAGAGATCTTCTTACACATGGTACCAACAAATGAAGAACAAGGCAGATATAAATAAAATATATATAGTAGTTATTCTCACCTTCATTTATGTTGTACCCTATTTAATAGTGCTGAAGTCAAAAAAACCTTAAAATAACAACAAATCCCCAGGCGTCTACTAACAAGGGCACTACAGAGATTTAGAGGCCTCTAGTAATTTCCAGAGCGCTAGTTTGTGTAGCAGCACCAGACTGATGGTTCTGCAATGGAAACCTGCAGCCGACAATTCTCAAGGTATTTTGGCTTCATTACATGTGGTGGACAGAGTGCTATTTTCTATTGTATTAGCAGTCAGAGCCCAATTGAGATCAGTTCATATTGCTCAGTACTACAAGAACATAGAGAGCTGTCTTCCTGCTCCTGCCAGTTAAGACTCCCACCACTCATAATCACTCTTTCAGAGACACAAATGGCACCGCAACGGGCATGAGTGGCACATGGCAGGCAGCAGCATGGATTAGCACAGGCTCTGCGTGGGCACGGAGACCCACAGCCCCATTTCCATCCAGCTGGGCAGCAAACAAAGAGAGCAAGTTTTGACAGAGGTGGTTTTTCACTTATTTTTAGCTCAAGAACATTGAGGTAACACTGTTACAACAAATGAAACACAGGTGTGGTGAAACATCCCAGAATTTTCCTATTTAGATCCTCTTGTCACACCTGTTCATGATGCTCAGTTGGTTCAAATGTTATCATAGAGCAGATACACGTCAACAAATTCAACTGTTGTCTCCATCCTCCTAGCAGGTATGGCACACTCCCCATGTGTCATCTAAAAGCACAACAATAACTCACCAAAGCTGCTATTGAAAGGCATTTTGGCATGAGCTCTGACCAAAATATAATATTTAAAAACTACAAGTCAGATAGACAGAGCTGCTCAAGAGATATCATCATTCTGCATCCAGAATTCCTGCTCTCCCACAGCCTCCCCTGTAGAGCTCTCCGCAGCAAAGAAATCCACTCCAGTTACTGGATCTTCAATCTAAGAGCATTTTCACTTCTCAAAGTCATTTAGCAGGATGGGTAAACCAGACTAGGTTAAAAACAATAACAAAAAGAAGAACTAAACCCTTTCGCGGGATGGATTAAAGTTTGCCCTTCTTCTGAGCCCTACCACCTGCAGTGAAGCCGCACGCCTGGAACTGCAAAAGGCACATGTACGGCTGGCACAAAGACGTATCCTCAGTGCACAAGAATTCTTGAAACAACCCAATAGTTCCTAAAAAAAGCATCAAAGGGGTCCAAACAGCAACATGCAGAATAATATTTAGAGTCATATGTTTCATGTAGTGTACCAGATCTCAAACATTCCTGTTATTCCTGAAGAGGAACTCTGCAAGGAGATAAAATTACAGAAACTTTCCTGCAGCTCGGAGAAGAAACAAAGATGCTGACATTGTCTATAAAGCAATCTGATCCTCAAAGTGGTTTTTAATAATCTTTATAGCACTATTTTATAAACCCAGGTATTTTTCCTGACAAAAATAAGAACCCTTTTTAAAAATGTAAATTTAAACACATTTCTAAGAGGTTGCACCTTGTTATTTTTCATCTTTCTTTACTCTTTGGAAATTAGGAATATGTGTTGCAGTGTTTTCCCTATATTTAACTCATCCAGAAACGGATGATTTATAGTTTGTTGTTCAATACTACAAAAACATCTCAGTGCGGACACATCACTAAAAAGAGCTCAACTCTCTCTTTTCCTGTATTCTACATCCTGCCTTAGGCTGAAGGAAAATCCAGGCAAGGAAGCCTCTTACACTGCCAAACAGTTCCCCTGCGGTGGTGGCAAATGCCCCAGAGCAGAGTCACCCCCAGCTTCTGCAGGAACAAGCACACACAATATATGTCACCGTACACTTGAGGAAGTTATTTAACCTCTCAAGAAGTGGCTGGGCAAAATGTTCTAATATGACATTCCTACCTATGACAACGAGAAGAAAATACAAAATATGAGCAGTCATCCTGTATTTTCCACCTGAAACCTCCTTAAAAGCAAAGAGCAGCAGATGGTAGGCAAACGGAGATGGGATTTTTCTTGCAGTGTGTTTTTACAGCGATTGAGTCAATAGTGGTTGTTCAGTTCCCCTTCCTCTCAGCTGCAAAAAGATACGTAATCGCTTGCAAACAGAGATCAGATATTGGTTAAAGATGTGCACGGGGTGACAAAGGCAAAACCAGGCAGGCTGGTAACTGCCATCTAGTACTGTAAGTTCCCTGCAAAGAGCTGTGACGGTACTGGCACAAAAATCTGCACTGCATATTGCTGCAGCATAATTAATTAAGCCTGACAACAGCCCTGTGAAATACAATAGGTCTAACCACCAGCCCAAATCATCCTTATAAACATCCAAATGCCAGCGAGTGAATTTATGTCAGATTTACTATTCAATCGCAGAGGAAAAAAATCACAGATAGCTTAAAAAAAAAAAAAAGCACTTTACATTAAGGAAAGCGCTCTCTTATATTTTTGAATAGTAATAAAGAAATCAAAGGTATGACAGCCTTTTACAGGGATAACACTTCAGAACGTTAGTAGATAAATCTTTAGAGAGGTAAAAAGGATTATCAGGATTTCCAGTTGCAGAATCACACACTGTACTTGAGAATTCTCTGGCATAACACATAATATATAACTATTAATTCATAATGACAATCTAAATAATTAAAATAAGCTAAAATGTCATGAATCTCAAGATTTCGATAGCTGGATGGGTTAGGTGGTAAGGCAAAATGTTCTTTATAGGATATTGCGTCTTTCGGATCAGGTATCCCTAAAAACACCGAGACCAGCACAGGCATACGTTCCAACAGTAACTCCCGCTTGGTTCTTTATGGCTTTAGCTTGAAGGATTTTATTTTCTGTATAATCTTTAAAGTAGAAGTGCAGTCACTTGCTGCTGGCTGCACTGTTTATCATAAAGTCAGCTCACTTAGTGCTGTCCAATTAAAATAAACTACAGCTGCAATGGATCACTGTTTTTTCCAAGTATCTGAAAATATTCCTGCAAGGCCCAACCTCCAAAAATAAAACACAAATGCAAAGCAACAGTTCACTTGGCAGCCATCGAAGAGGGGATGTTATGACATTATTTTCTTGGTATTCGATGCACATTTTCTACTTAAAAACAAGAAGCTCCTGTCACAAATGATTTGTATTTTAAAACACTTTATATGACATAAAAAAGGCATGTAATGGGTTGCTGCTGTAACTTCTTATACAGCAATACAAACAATGTACTTTTCCTTTAATAATTTCTTAGATTATTTTGCTGTTTATTGCCACAGACTGAGAACACTTCACTGCTGGTCAGTGTGATACAGCAGCACTAAATACGATGTCCATACTCTACCGGACCACCTATAACATCACTTAGCTGTAAATTACTTTTCTTCTATTGCTCTTTTCTAGTTCTCTGGAAAAATGACAGACTGTAAAACTTTCCTTTATCACCTTTTAACCTACTATGCTTCCAAACTGATTTATTTATGTAAATCTGGGAAAACCAGGGTCTCCCAACATGCTTGTGTGCTTTGTTTCAAGCACGATGAAAGAAAAGCAAATAAAATACAAACTTTTTTCCTTTGTTACTGACTTTGTTCTAGTTCTTCCAGCCATCACACTTCTAAACTCAGGCTGCCACCAACAGACAGCAGCCAGACATGAGAAGGTGATGCTCATCTGCAATCACAGAGGTGAGGCAGCCGCAAGGCCTCGCTCAACAAACAACAGAATAAACCCACTGTAACCTTTACATCTTGGGCAAAATTCCTGTGTGGAAGATCTCTCGGGGTGGACAGCACTACAAAAATTACACAAACATCCTGAAACACCGATAGGAAGTCGATAACTAAAAGATTTCCTGTGGCTGGAGATGCACGAATTTTCTTATAGCCAATTTCTAAAAGTTAGACCGTATTTAGATAAAGACCAACACTGCACCTTTAAGAAAATGTTATTTTTCCTGAGGCCCTATCAAGGTAAATTTCATCAGTATTCAAAGAATGAGCAAAGCACTTCAACAATTTATTTCAATAAAAGAAGACTTAGCTGAAAGGAGTATAAATGATGAGAACTTGCTTTAAACTGATTTATTCCCTGCAGCAATAAAAGGAATGTTTCTTCACTCAGCTGTTTAATATGCAAATATGCAGAGCATCCAGCTTCTGACAGCACATCATTAATAAAACCTTGCACTAAGCAGAGCTCCCGATATTTCATCCTGATGAAAATACATGATGATGATTTTAGACTGTATAATTTCAGAGTTGGAACAATGTACTTTCCCATGATGGAAACTCAGCAATCCACAGTCCTAGTGTAGGTTTTTTAATAAGTTAACCTATTTCTGAAAGAGGGGACATCTGTTTACAAGAATTGTGAATACAGAGAATCCTGCCACAAACCCCTCTCAACTGGATAATCGAAACCTGAGGCGGGGAATCAGTACAAAAAAACCCATGTTACTTATAGAAGGACACAGGAGTTAATTTCTTTTTCAATCAACTATTTCCTCTCTTGTTTATGAGGTTTCACTTACTAAAAAACTCCCCTTTATCCGTACGGCCATCAGCCACTACACAATCTGATACAATTTCAGCAAACCTGGAAATTAACGTTATCCCTTAAAATTAACTAAAAAAAAAACAAAACCAAAAAAACCTAAAAAAACCCCAAACACCACACCTCTGCATTTTCACTTCTTCTTAGTAAAATCTATGAAGATGAACCCCTGCATTTGTCCAGGCTGCAGCCCTCCCCTCCTTGTGCTTATAGCCAAGTAAGTACATATCCTTTTTTCTTCGTTGCTTGTGCTAAAACTCATAAACTCTTTCCAAAGCAGTTTCTAAAAAGGTTAAAATCTATCAAACGTTCAAAACAGGGAAGGGAATATTTGCCAATCCTGTACTCTGAAGTCTTTCCAGTCCAAAGCTGGAAACTGGAAGCTGTACAGAAACGTTCCATTTTTGAAAGCATCCTTTTATGCAGGATTGATCCCCATGGGTGATGCAGAATGTCCATTTCTCCGCTGGAATTAATAGTCACACAGATAGTGCTGATCACTTTACACTGTCGAAATCTGAGGAGCACTCATTTGCTTGCAATAGGAGGTAACAATTATCAACTCCTTCAAGTCTGGTGGGCTTTTCTTTGGCTAAGATACATTGTTCTTTTGCCACTGCAGTGTTGGGTCAAACACAGCGAGACCCCTTCTGCACTGCAAGAACAAAAAAATATGACTTTGTGTTTTAATTCAAAAATATTTCTACTATGACCCAATCACTTAGTGTATTTCAAAGCAGTTTGAAGGATTTTACTTTGAATCATTTCCCACCAGGCACCTAGGAAACAAAACATCTTCAGGGCTAAATTTCAGGGGAAGTCCTGCAGGTTTTAGTAAACTTCTCCTAGTCAGTACTTTCTGTTTTCTGTGCGTGGCAATCCTCCCTCATAACTCAAATGGGATTAACCAATTAAACATTTCCCAATAGTCTCTAAAATAGCTGCTCTTGGCATGTTTTTTGCATGGAACAAACCTCAGCGGGAGGATATGATAGAAATCTTGCACTATTTAAATATAGAATTGGGACATCAAAGAAAGGGTTGTATTGAAATAACATGGATAATTAAGGAAGTGGAGAACAGTAATAACTGATTTACATAAAATGCTAATAAGCCTCTTGACTCGTTTGGCAATTTCTGCTTTAGGCATGGTAACCATGGGTTCAAATTTGTGTACTAATTTTATTTTAGTATTTTTCTTTTTCTTCCTTTTTCTTTTTAAGCTCTCTACAGCCAGGCCAGTCTGCACCTAGTACTACACCTTCTTCAAAACACAGCCCCAAAGAAATCAGAATCTGAATGAGAACTTGTGTGAAAGTTTTGTACATTCACATCCGCCCAGGCTTTCAAAGCACAAAAGAGTAAAGGCCTTTAATTACTCGCCTGCACGTGTACGGAGTCAGACTGCATCCCTTCCTGTTTAGCTCATTTTCATGTCACGCTGAATAATGTGCTACAAATGATCAATGACATATTAAAAATGTTAAACGCTCTTCACAATTACCAGGACTGACAAACTTGGAAAACAACTGGAGTGTAATGGGAAGAATGTGTTCCCATGGTGTTACGCCTCTTGCTGCTCGGATGGGACAATTAGGGCACCGTACCAGCACTGTAGGTTAGAGCTATTTCACACTGTACCCTTGTGCCATTCGCTCCTGCAAAGAAATGATGTGCTCTGAAATTCCTGTTTTATTTCACTCTCCTCCTGATCTCTCCTCGCAGTGCTACGGCGGCAGCGGCTTTGAGATGTGAATGTGAATGAGTGTCTGAGCCGTTCCTTCAGGACATGTCTGCGTATTGACCTTCAGCTTACCCTGTTTCCCTGTGAGCCCTCTAAGCATGATCCATCGCTTTCTCAGGCCATTCTCCCTTCACCCCATTGATGGGTTTCAGAGCTACTTAAATTTCAAAGTCCTGATGCGTTGCAGCGGTGGCCAGGGCTCAGCTTTGCTCACTTATAGATTGTACAAGGTCACAGTAAGGGAAGGGGAAAAAAAGCCAGAGCATTTATCAGGATGTATTGCTTTACTTTTTCTATCCATCACAAAGGCGATGATTCTATTTTAGTGAAAATCCATTGAACTCAGATCAAGTCAGATGGCTGTTATCATTGGAAACTCAAGAGCTGTCACACCATAATCGGTACAAATGATGAACACTGAAACGTGGGGCTTGGGGCCGCTTAATGGTCTTTAGTGAATTGTTTTCTGTTGCTTTTTAAACACCACAAAATTATTTCACTGAAGTGATTTCAATTTAAGGACACTAAGATTTTGTTATGCAAGCAGAGTTGATTGAACTACAGATGATGGGACAGCTATTGTGCTATTAAACGTTTTCTAAGAGTGTGGCCTCTCCCCCCACACCCCAGTACACACATCGACAACTCATACAGTCACAACTATTCCATAGAATGGTTTGGGTTAGAAAGGACTTTAAATCCTGTCCAGTTCTACCCCCACCATGGGCAGGGACACCTCCCACTGGATCAGGGGCTCCAAGCCCCATCCAACCTGGCCCTGAACCCCTCCAGGGATGAAGCAGCCACCACTGCTCTGGGCAACCTGGGACAGGGCCTCCCCACCCTCACAGGGAAACATTTCTGCCTAAAATCTCATCTCAATCTCCCCTCTTTCAGCTGAAAACTACTACCCCCCACCTTGTCCCTGCAATATTGCTTTGTCTTTTGTGAAGGAGCTTTGGCAAAGCTTCCCTGTTCTAGAGCTGCCCTGCAGGAAGGAGCTGCGAGTAAGCAGGGAAAGGGGAAAGCAGTCACACTTCATTTCTCTTTCTTTGTCTCAGATCAGAAATAGTGAGTGTTTTAATATTAAATTGGAGCTCTTGACCATACTTTCAGGCATCAGAAAACTTTCACTATGTAGCTCTAGAATTAATGGGTATTATTCAGCACAATTACAAGCATATTTCAACAGCACAAGAAACACAGTAGAGGGGAGCTCAAAGGCGCAGGGTACAGCCATCATCCCTGACAGAGCTCGCTCTTCCCTGCGATCCAAGCATGTTCATTATTCTCATATTTAGCTTTCATTCTACTTCCTCTCGGTGGTGACAGACTTGCCCTCACTTACTTGTTTTGATTTCATCACAGGCACATAAGAAAGACCAGCTATCCCAGCTTCTAGGGGACCTTGACAGATAATTAAAAATGCATCTCTAATTAAGAGAAAAATAGCAACAGACAACACCTTCCCTGCGCAGAAAAACAAGCCTTTCCACAAAATTGTTATTTGCCTACTGAAATCCCATAATACAATAATTGCCATCCAATTTTTGAAAGTAAAATAACAACCTAACCTTCTCCGCTTCCCACACAGATCCACTCCCCAGAGCGATGGTTTACAGCACTTAGTTAAAATAAACATATTTAGCTCCACAAGTACTGGCAAATCCGTGCCTCCAACACCCCCCTGCTCTGCCACACCCACAGAATATGGTGGAGACCAAATCGTTATTTAGGAATGTCCTAAGCTACCTGGAGCTTTTTATTATTTAATACTATGCTTAGATCTTCAGTTTTGACCTCCTCCCATAGAGCTGGAGCAACACATTTGGTACAAGAAGTACCTCAAACCTTGTGAGATGTCAGGAAGGAGTAAAGGGATGGAGGAAACAATCTTTCCCATTGAATGATGAAGAACAGTACATATTTATCATTAGTGCTGTTATAAAGCAGAGATAGCACCTTCTAAAGGGAATAACCAAAGCCTGCTAGTTAACTTTTTAACCAAGTTAAGTCGCCTGTCACTGCCACACAGTGTGGCCCCTCCAGTCACGAATGGCAGCTTCGCATCTTTCTTAGCACAGTTGCAGCTTCTAGCGTAGCGCAAAATTGAAACCAGAAATGAACCTAGAGCAAAACGGACCTGATGCGTGCTTCCTTCTCACCTTCTCATGGCATTTATTCCTAGAGCAGCCAATGTACTGTGAAAAACATGCTTTCCCATTCTGTAGTGGGGCGCAGTGGCTCTGCTGTCTCCTAAACGCATCACTCATGGGATTGGAGTAGATGGAGATCAGTGCACCTGGACATCTAATATAAACATATTCTGCCTGAATGAAATTTCCAAGCAAAGCCACAAGGACCACAGGCCTATAGTTCCTCTCCATTTTCACCCATCAGTGCTTCTGGAGGCCTGGGAGAGGACATGGTGAAGGCTGCACAACCTCCTCCAGAGCCCCTTTAGAGCTCCTGCAGAGTGGCATTAATAAGCCTTAGTGTAATGGAGAATCAACCCCCACGCTCTGTGCTTCAAGAAGCAGAAAATCTTAAATAGGCTGGTATTATGTCTTCAAATCTCTTTTCATAAACACTAAAACAAACACAATTTTAGGAAGCTCTACGTTTAAAACAGTGTATTTTTCTTTAATGAGAAAACTACACCTTAATCTTCAGCCTAATAAAAAATGATGATAATTTTTGTGGATATTTTAAATGTAGCAAGTAGCACTTTGCAGGCTTTTAGCTGCAGTCACCTGTGCATACACGGCACGCTCAGGGGATTTGTACAACATAACACGAGCTGTGCTATGATGAATTCTCAGCAGAGGAATACCTTGGGCAAATGACTGATTTCCTCTTACATTATAGTGGATATCCAAAAAGATGTAACAGATAAAAATATGCTTAAGATTGATATACTGAAAAACTTTTTATTGATCACTGATTTGCAACCTAAATCAAAAGACACCAGTGCCATCGCGAGCCAGTGACAGAGCAGGGACTGAGCCAGGGAACCCTGCCAGTGACCACAGTTACACAGAACAGTTTCTTCCTATTTCTTTCATTTGAACTCTGTTACTGCACAGGGGATGCCTGAAGAGCAGGATATGTGTTGTTCAACTACACCTGGAAGGGTTCTTTACCTCTTTTTGCCAGCTATCCAGGGCTGTTTGCGAGAGACACGTACAAACCAGACAACCGCATTTTTATTCTTTAAACCTCTTGCTTCCTACCCTATCCCAAACTTCTAATGCAGCTTTTCCTCCCACATCAAGGAAATACCTACCCTGTTTCCAGCAGCCCTGGTGTCTCCTGCTGTCGTTCTAGGACAGCGAATGGCAGTGGGAGGCACCATTTCACATGGGCCTTTAATTCCTTTGAACATTTCTATCTCTGGCTGTACAGAGCCAAGAACTGGATACACTCAGCTCAGGTATGTGCTTCACGGGTCCCACTGCAGCACAGCAAGGCCTGACTTCTCCAAGTTTTAATGTCACACAGTTTCCCAAAGAACAACGGCTTATCCAGATCTTAGTTCTCCTTCCCACGAAGTCAAACTTTTCACTAATACATCTGTAGAAGTCTGACTCTCTCTGGCAAACAGCGTATGGGCACAAACCCTTATCTTTCACTCTGAGCACAATTGAAATCTCTCTCTAATTAGGTAATTGAAAACCAAGAAGAAAAATAAAAAAAGAAAAAAAAAAGCATTAAACAAACAGAAAGCCTTTAGCTTCTATTATATATCAACAAAGACAGGCTGAGAGAGTTGGGGTTGATCAGCCTGGAGAAGAGAAGGCTCCAGGGAGACCTTAGAGCAGCTTCCAGTGCTGAAAGGGGCTCCAGAAAAGCTGGGGAGGGGCTCCTGATCAGGGCATGCAGGGACAGGATGAGGGGGAAGCTGAAAAAAGGGATATTTTGGTGAGATCTTAGGAAGAAATGTTTTGCTGTGAGGGTGGGGAGGCCCTGGCCCAGGTTGCCCAGAGCAGTGGTGGCTGCCCCATCCCTGGAGGGGTTCAAGGCCAGGTTGGATGGGGCTCGGAGCAACTCGATCCAGTGGGAGGTCTCCCTGCCCATGGCAGAGGGTGGGACTGGGTGGGCTTTACAGTCCCTTCCAACCCAAACCTTTCTATGGCTCTATGATCCTATGTTTCCATCATCCTGCACGTAGAGGTTGTGAATCTCAATTGGCCAACGTCAGTGAAGTGAAGTGAAGTTACTATAGGAATACGTTACACTTGGCACTGAGTCACTAAGCACAGTCCACAGAGAACAGGAAAAAAAGACAGAGCATAGATCCTGGAATAAAAATACACACAAGATTTTCAACAAGCTTAAAAACATTAAACAACAAAGAAGTCCCTCTTGAACGATTTTTGCTGGATGCAAAATTCACTGCAACTTCCAGCACCTAAGAGGTTTAATTTTTGTTGTGCCTTCTGGGTCTGTCAGGTATCGTGGTGGCTGCAGCCAGCGATGGAAGCGCTGCCCCCCTGCTCGGGAAGGGAGAGCAGCTACCCGGCAGCAGGGCAGGCACTCGCCCTCGAAGCAGGACTGACATGTCCCCATCCCAAATAACAGCTTTCTATTCAATTCCGTCCACTGGAGATGTCAGTGAGGGAAACAAGGTTATGTGGCAGCAGCTACCATGTTTTTTATCTATCTATATAAATACATTTAAACATGTGGGAAATAAGGTTAGGGGAGTGACCTTGAGGTATGGACTTTGAGGCTAGCAACTCGCACGTAGCTTCAACCCGAACACTGCAGCAGGAGGCAAACCAGCGTGTGAGAGTGATACATCTGCTAGAGACATCCCGGGGAAAGAATTAAACCTGTGCTGTGCTTAACACAGCCCCTGTCTGAGAGCTGGGGACGCTTTTGTGGTGCGCTGCCTCACAGAGCAGACAAGCTTCTTAATAACTGGATGTTAGGAGAATTGAAGCAAAACTTTTCTCTTTACCGTCAAATCTCTCTTTTCAGTCGCTAAGCCCCTTGTGAAACAGCACCACAATGCTCCTATTAGGTAAGCAAGGGACAGAGGGGATGCAAATCCCTACGGAATTAACGTGCCTGCTCCTGAGTCAGCGTAGGGCCTTCCAGCCTCGACCTTGCCAATCAGCATGTCTGGCTCTCCCCATTTCCCAGCGGCGCAGGGCTCATCTTCTCGCTGAAGAAATAAACCCCAGTATGTGGCACCTCTCCAAATTAGCACCATGAACCAGGGTGGGTTTGAGAGTCTAATTAGCATCACCAGAGAGGGCCCATTTGTCAATAACCTCCACAGTATTTCAACAAAGCAAATTAAAGACCGTGGCTGTACGAAGCGTACGGTCAGTCGGTAACGGTGGCTAGTGAGATGTGCACCTCCCAGCGGCTCCTCGCCTGTTCTGGTCAGTAGAATGAGGGTCTGAGGGCAGGATGTCTCAGTGAGGAGCTCCTAACGCACCGGTGAAGGGTCACCAACACAGCCTGACTTCGGATAGCCCACAGAGGTACCGAAGCCTCTCATTCCGCCACTATCTTTTGTCCCTATCCAGTTTACCTAATAGATGATGCGAAGAATTCACATTGGCAGTCCTTTGTAGTGTAATGAACACTGTGCGGTCTGATGAATGCAACCGCTGCACAGAAAACGTCAGTTCTTTCATTAAGAAAACCTTCCCAAGTTCATTGTATTGAACCAGCGCTCCGGCTATTAGGCTGATACATGACACAGTCAATTCCAGTTACACTTTAAGTGACTATTCATGTTCAGTGAATTCAATTTTTAAAGCTAATTTATCTGCGTTTAGATATTTACATAACGCACATTCCTTCCAACTTCTTCTCAGATGCCTTCTTCTGAGCTTTCTGTTATTTTAGTAATGGGGGAAGAGGGAGGGAATCACATTTCCCTCCTGATCCTGAAAATGCAAGGCTGGTGGAAAAGACACTGAAAACCAAAACAGCAGCTTTCTGAGAAGGTACTTGCATAGAACTCAGAATTACTTGTGGATAAAAAAAATTGCAGTGCATACATTTATTAATCTTAGATTAACTATCTGCCTGAATTTCTTTAAAAAATGACTACTGTTATTTCACTTTTATTTCTGAGGACCCATTTTCTGGTATAAGCCAATACTGTACCTCCTTGGATATAGCACCACAATTAGTGGCATGTAAACTTTTAAAGCAGATAATTAAAAAAGTTAAGCTGTTGCTGCTACTGAACAAAAAGCATCAGTTCTTTCGTTAAGGAAACCTTCCCAAGTTCATCGTATTGAACCAGGACTGTAGCTATTAAGCTGTGTGATGATACAGTCGATGCCTGCTATAGTATCAATTCAATTCAAGCATCTTTTTGTTATCACTAGCCTTTCTGTACCTTCTTTTAACTGACTTTGTTTATTGATAATTGTTAGAGGACCATTGGTTCCAAAAGAGAGACACATTTTCCTTATACATATCCTCTACAGCCCGCAGCAGGAACAGCGCTTCTGTACAGATCATGCTGGAGTCTTTGAAGCATTTACAGCGTGTGCAGATCAGGATACAGTTCTTTAGAAGTACAAAATAAATAAGGCATGGTACTGTATCATTTGGAAATTGAATGACAGATATTTAGCTTTCCATCATGATATTCAAAAAGAACAGGCTGTTTACTTCTCTGGAAACATATTACCAAAATGTTCCCATTAATGTGGATTTGTTTAGAATTAAATATAAACTATCAAGTCTGCTTTTCTACAATGTAAAAACAAAATCATTACACCTTGACTTTGCCAGGCTTAACATGGTTGTGGACTCTACTGCTTGGGAAATAAAAATTCCTTTCTTAATACTGCATTTCATAAGAGAAATTACAATTACAGGATGCAGGGGCTCTGTGGCTTGGTATATTTTGCAAGCGGAGAAGGGGGATGCCCTTCAAAGTTAGAGGGTAATCATTATTGACCTTGTGCATTCAAGACAGCATAGCAGGTTTCTATATAAAGAAACTTGCAGAGAGGTCATTGAAAGCACTAGTGAAGAGACATAAAGAAGAAGATAGGACAGAATATGGTGTCAGTTAAGCAGGTTAAAAATCTGACTATAAACAGATTGGAGAAGTAAAGAGGAAAACAAAAGAACGTTTTCTTTGTACGTGTCATGCAAATTTATGGTTCTGCATTAAATGTTCATTATCGGTTAAGTAGCCTTTACAATGTAATTATTAACTTTTATAGTTTCTGCAGTTCTTCTCCTTCCCTACACATAGCATGGAGCGCTCTGTGGTTCCTGAACGAAGGGGTGGCTGCTTAGGGCTGCCAGGAATCTGGGTTCTGCTTTTCCCTCCTTCACTCACTCTGCCTTTGTTTGAATTCACCTGTCTGCCAAAAAGGTACAAGAAACCCAGCAGACCTCTCCCCAGGGCTACAGCACACTGAGTTTGGCCCTTCCACAAGCACACCTAGCAGAGCGTTTTGAAATCATTGAATGAAAAGCATTATGTAATGAAAAAATAAATTACTTTAGTATGATGAAGTTGTTTGGGAAATGCTCATTTAGAATGCTCTGGTTTGGAATATTGAAACACCCAGTGGATAATTTTAATTTGCTTGGTTCTTTCAAACAAAATGTTAAGCTAAACTGTTACACAGAAAGGCCTCATTCACATGTATTCTCTGCTCCTGTTTAATTAAATCACAGTATTATTATCCAGTATTCTCATACTGTTTTCCCCTCTAGATAAAAAAAAATAAAGAAATTGAAAGAGAGATATAAAGAAAACAAATTTTTGGATTTTTTTACTTTTATATAGAGAAGACACAAACCTGCTGACCTTTCAGTGACTTGTGCTGTTGCTTTTCAACCTACAGCCTCACAACACCTGTATCAGTTTGCTCTGCTTGGGCAAATCCCCCTTTTCTCCTGGGTCTTTCACCTCAATACCACGTAGCTAGGAAACTGCCATCACAATCCACTGCAAACCTCCCCCAGAAGAACCCATCACTGTTATTAAGCGATGCCCACAGCATCCTAGGAACAACCCACTCGCACAACTCTCCTGCCCCTGCAACTTCTCCTCCCTGTCAGCGGAGAGCATGCAGCTTCCTCAAAATATGTTTCATTTTCAAGAGACAGATTTATTACAGCCCCGTTATCACATTCGAACCCTTCCTGAAAAGATAAAAATAAGAAAGACCTTACAAGAAGATGTTGTAGCAATAGCTAAATCATAAATACTTGATAAGGAATGGCTAAATCCAGACAAATAACTGTTCAATCCCACTTTGTATTAGGCAGATAAAGTCATACAGGAAATCAATGTGATCTATTGAAATGAAAAAAAGTCCAGCTTAGGGACTACATGGTATTATAGAATATGTGACATTATAAATGGGGTGCTTCCATAAGTGTTATACAATAAGAAGTTTCATAGTTTTATTTATTTTAGTGTTTAGGAATGTAAAAGCAGGATCTGAAAGTCACTATTTGTCAACAGGGCAAATGTGGGCAGCAGTGAAATAGGTGAGTATTCATAACCTCTTTATTTTTCCACTCTTGAAGGGAATACATAATCCTCTCTCAGGATAAAAGGATCTTCAGTCACCCGCTAGCCCAGGGCTCCTCTTTAGCACAGGCTGACAGATGTGCTAAAATTATAAGTGAAGTGTTGTGATGTTGACTCCTAAAGCAGCGATCATTAAGGTTGAAATTAGTACCCCCTCCCAGCCATCCAAATGTTAAAAAGTTCTGACACCAGGCATAATTGGACGACTTCACCTAGTGGGGATAGCACCGCATTTTATCCTACTGACTCCTTTCTGCCTTTTTCATCCCTGCTCCAATTTAAATGAAGCAAAACAACTCTTTATACATCTTTCACTTACACAAAACAAAACAAAAATCTGCTTATGCAGAAAGACATCTGAAAAGCAGACGTATGAGTTCACAACTACTGATACAGTAGTATTGTTTAAGGCGATACTATTTCAGCTGACAACAGGATTTTAAATAAGATGCAGTTAAAAAAAGACTGAAGGAAAATATAAACAGATGTCCTAATATGTATTAGCATCTGCTGAAAGAAATTACATTCGAAAATGTAAAATACACTTTTCTGCCTATATGTACTAATTAGTTACAGGCAGCGGTAATGTACTTTAATCTTCTGAAATTAAAGTTTTGCCTGTGCTGGATCGACGCCTGCCCGGATACGTCCCCAGCACCCAGAGCAGGGGCTGTAAATGGCAGTAAGTGGTACAAGATACAAGCAATCCCCACAACGAGGTTTCAGGTCATTTAGATCAGAGTGAACCAAGCTCCATGTTAATGTGCTATACTCGCTGCCGCTTCCGCACACACTGCTGAGTTGGACACGTTCCCTAATGGACCATCGCCGGAAAACACCGGGTGTGCCGGACAAATAACATCTCTGATTGTCTCTCCTGACGCAGAGCGGGATCCTGAGCATGACACAAACCCAGCAGGGCTGTTGTGCTATTGAACTGTTCTTGTGTGTGTGTCTAAAGAACAACGAAGCAGATGATTTAATGCAGTTTTCCAACTGATCTTCCTTCTGTATTTTATGAGGAAAAGCTCAAAAAGTAGCTCAAGGCCCACGCTGTAATGTTAAATGTGATAAAGCTGACTGGGAAACCTAACCAGTGTTCTAAAATCAAATAAAATCCAATGTTCAGGAACGCTCCACACTTCACTATTGAGTTAGAGTCACTTTGCAGAGGGTGACGAGCACGTCTATTATTGGCATGAACAAAGGAAGCGTTAATGCTGTGGCTCTCTCCCAGCCCCACGTTGCCCATCGAGCTGCCGGCTCCAATAGCCTCGCTAAGCCCCGGACTTCATCTTTCAGCTGAACCATGCAGACCACTTCATCCGCTGTGGGCTCCTGCCCACGGCCACTGCGCGTCTCCCTCGAACGGCGCTGGTCTCGTGCAGTGAGCAGACCCGCCTCAGCTTTGGTTGTGCCGCCTTGCTGCTCTCCTGCTCCACGGCAGCCTAACGACAACTCACTGGGGTAACGCAGGAGTCTTGCTCTAATTAAAGACGGGAGACAAGCTCAAGTGTACAACAAAGTTCTGCCTTGCACTGTAGCGCTGCCGCTGGGGTAGCGAGTGCTGAGCTGATGGAGAATGTTGGTAGTTAATGATTCATTTCCAAGGCAGTTGGTGGCCCCTTCTGTCCCACACCAGCCCACTTGCCGTTCAGCATTATTGAGCACACGGTTTCCAGCACTGAGCTACGAGTTGACACCACCGGCACAGCTCTTCTAGGCTGCTTTCTCTGCCTTTCAAGGCCACTAAGCGCTTCTAGACAGGGAGCAATAACACTATATCTGCATGAATGCCCCTCTGCATCTTGGTTTTGAAGATATTCTTGCCTGTTTCTTTTATCTTGTAATAAAGTTTTCTGACTTACACCTGCCATGCTCGGTCTCTCTAAGGATATGACTGGTCAACTCCCCTTCTGTGACCTCCTCCAGTGTTACCACTCGGTCTTCTAGACTTACCGTTACTGCCAGTTCACCAGAATTTATTTCTCACCCATGCTCAGATTTCTATTCTCAGTCTGTCTCTGTCTGCATCGCTGCCAGTTCTTTTTTTAATCTGTGAGACTTTTCTCCTGCACACCTACACAAAGGCCCAGCCCACAATACCTCAACCCTTTTCTCTCTGCTCCTCCACTCATTATGCTGGGCATCTTTGGTAGAAAACCTAATTTTCACAACAAATTCATCCTTTCCTCCTCTTATGCCGTAGTTTGTCTATATAGAAATCTTCAGTCTGATCCAGTTTACTCCAATTCGCTATCAACATGTCAACGCTCACCCTAGATCAACTTCAAGATAGTCATTTTCACTGATGACGTCCTACATTTTCAGACAAGCATCTCCATGCTTCCTTTTATTCTGCTTACAGATCTGCCCACAAGCATTTGCAATATTATCTCATTATCTTTTTTTCATAATCCACATTAAAATTCTCCTTTTCTTTTGTATCTAATCTTTTCCTTGGCATCGAAAAAAAATCCTGCCTAAAACAGGGCCTACTATATTGATTAACATTATCTCATTATATGCTTGTTCTTTTTATCTTTCTCTATCCTTGACTTTTTATTAACACTTAAATTTGAAGCACTACGGACTTGGAACAATTTTTTTGGTTTATTTTGCATATTTATTAATAAGGCTGGGTCCTCATCTGTGACTAACAGTCTCGGCACCGCACTAAGGTTAATTATCATCATCTTGTTGTTCTTTCTTTGTTGATATATAAGCATGTAAACTGGGTTTTGTTTTCTGGGTAGGACTGCCAGGGACGATCGCTAGGAGCTCTGCTGGAGGAAGAAACTCGAGCACTTCTAGTAATTGTTCTCAAACTCAAGGTTGTAGTCTTTTGTTTTTTTAATGTAAACTAAGGATGGGAAAATTTGCAGGGTAACTGTCAAGAAAAAAATGATTCGGAAAGTACTAATTAGAATGACTCTGTTATCTTGTCAGATAAGCAGCATACACATAATGTTTTTAGTAAACATATTGTAAGAAAATAAAAGAGAAATGAATTGCAAATTCTGCTTGTATCTGTAACAACAAGGACAGAGGAGCACAGAACAGCAAAGTGACAGTCGGTCTCCATGGAAGAGAGAGAACGCGAAATGCAGCCTCTCGTCGGCAAATCTGCCAAAGGTGAGAGAGGTCAAATGATGGGCGACCTGTCTAAGAATGGAAGCACCAGCATTCTCTTCCCAACTCTTCAGGAGTTGGAGGTATTAAATCATCCAGTCTGATGCCAGCACTTGGATTAAAATCTAACACATTGCCATGCACTAATTCTATTATCAGGGAATGAAAGAGGAGCAGAACATGCAAGTACATTACCATGACTGTATAAACTATATCTTTGTTTGGAATAGGAATTATTTTAATGACATCTGAAGCTCTGTTTTTCTTGCACGAAATCTGGGGTGCGAAACTGAAAAATTAGCAAAAGGGCAGAAAAGCTTGAAAACAAGCTGATTGTGACAGTCCTATCGAGCAGAAAGTGAAAATGCAAATGAAATAGATATTTTCTAAATACAGTTTAATTTATAAATAAGGCTTCACATCACAGATTTGTTTATCCTCATTTGGTGATAATTGTTCACAGCAGAATATATCAGAAAATTCTATAATAGGAACCACAGCCAGGAAATGTTAAATAATTAATCACCCTCCCAGCCACTTGCATTTCTGTTGATATAAATGACCGTATAATTCCAAACCCAATTATCACTACTTAGCCATTCCATTTTGTAGTTAAAATCCCACAAAATTAAAGTGCATCAATTGTTAATGGTAATAGACCAGACGAGAGATTAAAGATTATTTTAATGTTTATTTCCTGTCAGGAGTTTTTTTTGGCAGGAAGCACTACAGACAAAAGGCTGCATTAAGAGGAGATTCATACAATTTATTTAAATCTACTAACTTTTAAAAACCTTATGGTATAATTACTTGTTTAATCTACTTGCTCCCTGAAGATACCAACAGGGGTTTATCAAGCTAACTTCATTATATCTACTTCAGAGCAATCAAAATATTCTCTTTAACTTGGCAAAAAGCAGTCCAGCTTACCACAAACACAATCCTAACAAGAGCAGACCTGGAAAAGGCATGGGTTGTACTAAAATGTAATAGGAAGCAGCCTACTGTCAGGTCTTCTCCATGTAATATTTGGCTTGGTTCAACCCCTGCTACTACTGGCACTTTGTATTTGCATATGAGAATCAGTCCTCGGAAACACACTTAAAACCAACACTTTAATACCAGTAAAACTTCATTGATTACAGAACTTTTTTTATTTGTCACAGAATGGTGATTTTTCTCTACTTTTCAGAAAAGTATTTATGCAAAGGCATTATATTGAGAAACTCCTTAGTTCAAAGATTACTTTGTTTTCTTAAAATGCTTTATTTTATTAGAGGGCATTGCCAGCAAAACTGAGGAATATACATCACCCCAATGCCTGGGGCTCTGCAGAGCTGTGTGGGAGGGCTCAGGGAGCTGTGGAGGGGCTGTTACAGCTCCCTGTTTCCACTGACAGCAAGAGTAGGCTGGATTTTATGTGCTCCAAAAGGTCCTTCATCTGCATAAAGTTAGAGACATGCATCCATACCTCACGTCTTATGTGAAGAAACTGTTGGATTCAAAGCTGCCAATAACAGTGCCAGTTATTTTAGACTTACACTCATATCATCCTGCTCCCATTCACCAACACAGTTCTCCAAAATACCTTACTGCCCAAGAACATGATACAACTCTGTCTCCACCTTGTTTTGCTGCAGGAAACCCTCACCCTGCAAACACCCGATGGAATGACACATCCAAACCCTCACAGAGGCAGCACGGTACACAATCACTTCACACTCTATCAACAACAGACATTGTTTCTTTGCCTGTTTCAAACATTTAATTAAAAATGCGTTCACTCTCTGGCTAAAGTTGCTTCTCACACTTTCTCCTCTCTGCTCTACAGGAGAGAAAGCCAGGAGGACAGGGCTGTGCAGCAACACTTGGTGCCATCACATGAAAGGGGTTTTCAGCCTGAAAGACGGCTCAGGAGGGCAATGAAGTCCTTGCCCGGCAAACATATCACTAATTTGCGAACAGTGAGTTTATTAAATGCCCAGTGGAGTTAACAGCTCTAATGTGATCAGATGAAGGTATTGAGAAAGAAGCTTCTAACTCAGCCAGACAAAACAGCCGTTCATCCTGCAGTCCCATGGTTAAGGGCTATCACATGGAGGATGCACGGCTGGAGTAAAGGTGCGCTGCAGAATTAAAATTGCTTTGTAAAGGACTTTTCCCTTGTTTGCCTTGGTTAAAAAAAAAAACAAAAACAAAAACAACAACAAAAAAAAACCAAATAAAGAGGAAAGAAAACCCCTAAGAACGTTCAGTCTCTGTCTCTGCTGAGATTTGTTAGAGCAAAGAGACACGATGCCTCAACATCCCCACAGGAAAACATTTCTTCCTAACATCTCATCTCAGTCTCCCCTCTAGAGGCTGAAAACTATTCCCTCTTATCCTGTCCCTGCACTCCCTGATCAAGAGGCCCTCCCCAGCTTTCCTAGAGACCGTTTCAGTACTGGAAGCTACTCTAAGGTGTCCCCAGAGCCTTCTCTTCTTCAGGCTGAACAACCCCAATGCTCTCAGCCTGTCCTCATACAGGAGCTGCTCCTGCCCTTGCATCACCTCTGTGGCCTCCTGTGGCCTTGCTCCAACAGCTCCATGTCCTTCCTGTGCTGAGGACTCCAGAACTGGACACAGGGCTCCAGGTGAGGTCTCTCCAGAGCAAAGTAGAGGGGAAGAATCTTCTCCCTCGCCCTGCTCGTCAAGTTACAGACATGCCAGACATCCTTGCTTCTCTTCCCAAATGCTATCACTGTGGCAAAGAGCACAGCGGGTTGGGTGTCGAGACTTAAAATTTCACTGTAGTCTTCAACCATATCCAAGAATCCATCAATGAAATGAATTAATCTAACTCATGGAACAAGACTTCCTTCAAACCTCTAATGTTCTGCATCTTTATTTTTAAATTCTGGCGTTAATAACGGTCTCGGCGGCAAGTGGAGAAAATGTGTGAAATATGTGCCCTCTTTATAGATTTCCTGTTCCTGCAATTCCACTTGAAAAATGGCACTGCCCTGCCAGCTGGAGTTTTCAGTTTGTTTAACTCCGAGCAAAAGACAATTAAACAATTGAGAGTAGGCGGTCATGAGGCTGTAATTGCTCACCAGTGCTACTTGTGTCAGCTGCCATGGAGAGCACCAGCGGTGGGGTGTTTCTCGCCTGCAAGCCGGCCAGAGGTTACTGACTCTGGCGATGGCCTCACACCAAGAAGAAACTATCCCACAAGCAAAGAAATTCCCACAGCACTCTTGAATTAACACGGATTAAAGTGAAGATGATCTATGCTGGACAAGCAGATGCAAGTACAAGGTGCCTTTTAACATTATTTTGTTGGAAGCCAAAAAATTAATATTTCACCATCTATCGCATTTTCTTACACAGTTTCTTACAATTCTCCCATTTTCTAAAACAATTTTGTCTTCAAAAGTCCTGTGAGGAAATTTCTATCCAGAATCTCTGCATCTTGAGTTGTCTTCTGCAACAAAGGAGTTTTATGTAAGAAATGAAGCATCGGTCTTTTAATAGGAAGTTTAAAAACTTGAAGAGCAGATGATTCAGGTAAACGACAAAGATAAATCAGGTCTTTAATATCCTTCCCTGGGTAGAACTCATTCCCAAACTGGACTGGCCAATCCCCTTTGAGAGATGTTCAGTGCAGCTGTGTTTGCTCTCACAAACATTCTCATATCATCATATACGATGCTCAGAGTTGGTCCTATTCTGATATTTGTAGAAAAGTGACCTGTAGATGTGACGATCACTGATCAATATTTGCTCTGTCACTATTGACACCCTCTTCTACAGGCTGAAACAAGACAGAATAACTACGATCACCAGTGCACATCCAAACCATTGCAGTTAGTCCTACGCACTCGCAGCACAACCTGTTATCCACATCAAAGACAAAAAGCACATCATTAACATCATCCTCTGCAACAGCAATGCAAGGGAATGCACATTAAACGTTAGTTACGAGTAATCATGGTAGGCTCTTGGCATTGAGATGAGGAATATTAATTGTCCAGAGCATAAAAGCATAAATGACATCTGCATCTCTATGCAAAGCCAACACAAATCAACTGCCTAAATGCAATGTAATTCAAGAGTCTTGGTATAACAACAAAGAGACAGAACTCAAGAACTGGAAAACTAAGATCCCGTGCTACCGTCTAGTGATTATTCTGGTTTTTGTTGGTGTGCAAGAAAATATTGGGGTTTATAATGAATGCAAAACCAGAACACAATGCATATGTAAAGAGCTAATATAACACCTGGACAATAGAGCTTTAGAGTAAAAGGATAATTAAATAAATTTTAAAAGGGATGGAATAAAAACATTTAATAAGATTATGACATTCTAATCTTACTAATATCTGTACTGGATAGTAAAATAAGTTCTTACTTGCAGTTTAACAAAACTGTTTTCATGGATTTCTGATTTTTGACAATGTAAATAAATAGCTGTATACAACCTCCCACCCATCACCCATGTGATGTGCTGTGAGATGTGACTCTAGAACGCCAGAGCAGATCTCTCAATATACTGTCCCTCAGTGACCTCCAGAGCAAGCCTGCTCAGGGCCTGACTGAGAGAATGTTCTTTTGGTTCGCTTCTGCGTTTCTAAAGAATTGCTAGCTCTATGAACTCACTGTGGAACTAGAATAAAATCCAATCCATTCTTCCATATGTTGGCCTAGCGTCACCATGGAAAATAAAACACTAAGTTACTAAGGAGAGCAGTTACAGCAGTAAGATCGCTCTCAGGACTAAGATACAGTAGGATAAAAGCTGGGTTTATGTGGTAATCCTTCTGCCTAGAAGAGTCTATGGAGAGACCACACGCAGGAAAGAGCGGGAAGTAACAGAATTCATTCAGCAAGAATACTGTGGGGCACAAGTGCTGACAAAAGGCTTACACGTAGCCCTCCTGACTAATTTTCGATTGTGCTAAAACATGCTTGTGAATATTAAATATTTATTCAATTTTTCATGCTGCTGCCTTTTCCTCCTTCTCATATTTATTTACTTATTTTCTTTATAAACATTTAGAATTTACCTTTGCTGAATAAATAAATTAAAAGAAGAGCAACCACTGAACAGACAAAAGGCTCTGGGAGATTTACTGCTGGCAACAGGAGGAATTGCTGTTCATAGAGGAAAGGAGTTACCAACCAAGGTGGAAATCTGGCAGAATTCTGCAATTAGAATCACAGATGCAGGACTTCAGCTTCGTGCACAGAGGTTTTTCTTACACAGTTGATTCTGTGGGGTGATTCTGTGGGTTTGGCAGCTGGTTTTAGTTTCCCCTCTGGCCATATCTCACTGTTCCGAGTTCATTGGAAATAACCAATTGACAGCTTCCCAGCTCTTCTATCAGCATCAGTGAAGTTCTCAGACAGCAGATTGTCATCACGGCTTGAGAGAGGTGGTGGATGCCACATCCCTGGAAACATTCAAAGTCAAGTTGGATGGGGCTCTGAGTGACCTCATCAAGTTGAATATGCCCCTGCTTACTGCAGGTGGGTTGGACCAGATGATCTTCACGGTCCCTCCCAACCCAAGGCATTCCATGATTCTATGGTCATAAGACAAACTAATTCCTGGGCTTAACCTTATCCAAAATATGAAGTAAATTCATCTGACCAGGTTCAACTCCATGTATTTGACTCAGTGGAGTAGGTAGTAGAATTGTCTTTCATCCTGAAAGACTTTATTTTATAATTCTTCCATCCAGGACTCTGGGAAACGTTAAGATGTTAACTACCTGACAGAGTTCAAATCAGTGCCAAGTAGTTTATTACAGCACAGGTTTTATTCCCTGATTTCAGGGGACATGGACTTCTGATGAAAAAGGTGGAATAATTCTTGCCTCAGTGTGTAAAATCAAGATCAATTTAGTAACTCACTCCTCTAATACCGTATGTGCAAAGAAATAATTTAGACTCCTAGTTAATTTGAGTATTGAACTGAAATTCTGCAGCTGCTTTCTGCCAGTCCTGAAAACAGAAATTAATTTCAATGACCAAGCCGAATGGAGCGCTGCTCTGTCAGGTAATTAGTCATCGTCTTCTGCTGCTCAGGGTCTATCACTGTGCTAATCCATACATAAACCCCGGTATTCCCCCAGTCACTCACCATCTAAAGAGCTGTTTAACTACCTATTCCTCCCATTCAATCCTACCCCAGATATCAGCTGCAAAATGAGCATTCTTTCATGTTTAGCTTTCTTCCTACTATTTACTGCCAGCAGAATTAATGCAACTGATTTACATTTGCTTTTTTCTGTTTGATCAAGTCTGCTGTTGATTAAGTAGAGCTTAAGGGAAAAAATTATACTCATGCAGCTTTCCTACTTGACTTGCCAGTTTATTAATGAAAGGAGCAAGGATATTGATGGCCCAGAAACTACAAGTGCAGCAATTAAAGGGTATGTCCTTCCAAGCTTCTAATTAAAAAAGAGTTCTTTTGTATTAAAAGATATAGTTTAGTGTCATATTTATATCTAATGCTCACTTCTGCCGTTTTGCTTTTTTTCCTTTGTTTAATCTCTTTAAACAGAAACCTACTGGGAGAACTCCGATCAGGCAGAATAAAGAAACTTTCCCCGGCAAACAGTTCTGGAAGCTTTGTTCCCAAACCACAGTCCTAATGATAAAATAACAAAACCAATCCCACCACCCCCCAGATCTTCCCCACAGTACCTACTGGGTTTGTGTGACAAGGAGGGGGCTTCAGGGGTGGATTCTGGGAGAAGCTGCTAGATGCTTCTCCCACGTATGATAGAGCCAATGCCAGTCATCTCCAAGGCCAAGCCAACCAGGGCTGGTGGTAGCCCCTCCGTGATAAAATATTTAAGAAGAGGGGAAGGGTAATTGACAACTTCAGCCAGAGAGGAGTGAGAACATGTGAGAGACAACGAAGTCAGTAAGGTACAGGGTGCAGTCCTCCAGGAACAGACTGCTCCAGCATGGGGCTCCCATGGGATCACAAGTCCTGCCAGCAAACCTACTCAGTGTGGGCTCCTCAGATTCAAGAGAACTGCAGATCCTCGAGACAAGTCCTTCTGGCCATATAAAGATAACTTGACCCTTCCCTCCTCCTAACACTCAGTATCTAAATTCTAGATTCACGGTTTTTTCATGTTGGGTATTTATATGACTGATGTGGTAGAGTTTCTTTCTGCTTCTTATCCAGCTTGATTTTTTGCAATTTCTCCTTCAGAAACAACAGAAGCTGTAAAATTGCCACTATCTTCTCATTCTGTTGAGTCAGTCCCTTGCACATTGATAGTACGCCTTCAACATCAGAACTAAGACAAATAAATGACGCCTATTTCCGTCTAGGACTTCGGTTTTGTGGTGTGAAATTCATCTGAACATGTGCAACAGAAGTCTAGCATGTTCTGCTAAATTGAATTTTGCATGCATACACAGGTTGACTCTACAGCGCCTGTGGGGAACGTACAGCACAAAGATCAACCTGCCTGACCCACATCCAAAGCATCCTGCATGCAACTCAACAGTATTTCCCTGTCTGCACATCACGTACCTCTCCCAGATCTCTGCACAGCGCCATGCTCCTCTCATCTAGGTACCAGGCATTTAGAAATCCCTGGGAAATTGTATTAAAAGTAGTTACGAGGTAAAAGTTATAAACTAGCATCCCATACGAGTAAGGGCAGGTACTTAAAGCATTGAAAATGACTGCGTCCTGCACTGATGTTCAAGAGAGGAAGAGAAGTAAAACATCTTCAGCCTGATCTAGTGGGACATACCCCTGCCCATCGCAGGGGAGTGGAACTAGATGATCTTTAAGGTCCCTTCGAACCCAAACTATTCCATGATTCTATGAGTCTGTGATCTCCCCCCTCCTTGTCTCTGTCTCTCCCTGCCGAGGGTGGGGAGAACTGCGACCGGTTAGGGAGCTCATCGTGTGTATTATCCAATACCTCACAGGCAGAGACACCTGCATATTCAAGGCTAATGAGCTTTACTTAAAAGAGGTACTAAAGTGCATCACAGAATTTCCCAGCGCTGGACACAACTACAGAGGGATTCTTCCTTAGGGCTAAGGGAGATGGTGCTGCTCTGCCAGAGCTCTTCCTGAGCCACCCCAGACATCCCTCTTTCTGTTTGCCCAAGAACCCCAAACTCCTTGGGGGGGGGGGGGGAAGTTGTTCTAAGGGACCTTTTGTGACAGAGATTTCTCAGTCAGTTCCAGACCTAAGGTGACTCCCTAGCAGTGGTGACCCTCCCAAGTACCACTTGAAAGACACAAAAGCTTTAATCTCTCTCAATGGGATCGGAAGAGCTCTTATCTCTCCTCTGACCCTTTCTCCCCTCTAGCCTCACACTCCTGACACCATTGAAAAGTCAAAACCATTAAGTTGGTGTCAAGTGGCTGTGCTATTCATATTCTGTGATAGTCAATGACAATTAACAGTGCCATTCAGACCAGCCAGGTACTGTATTACACAATTGGAAAATTGATCTTATCTGGGGCTCAAAAATCAGCAATGTTCAGCCTCAACTCCCAGGCAAAAAGAAGAAAAGGGTAAAAAGCCGGGGGAGGTGGAAAGTGCTGACTGACCCGGAGCCCACCCAGCCCTGTGCAAGGCTCAGACACAGCTGGGAGGTGGGAACATAACCTCTGATCCTTAGCATCCAGCAAAATGATGTTAGAGAGGAGAGTAGGAATTCAACTGAACACTTGATGATCACCTTCAAAGTTGTTATTGTAGGCAAAACGCAACATCCTAGCATAGCTGACACATCAGAAAACCCCTGAGCATGTCAATGCCAAGCTCTTCCCAGCTCATGCCTACCGGGACGTGCCCCGCACCTACAGCATCGTCCCCGTTCCTTGCACAGGCACGGAACGTGTATTGTCATCAAAGTTTTTCCTGGAAATGAGAGCAGTCGCATCTTTCTTCTAATGAATTACTCAATGGATCCAAGAGGAGAGGATTAACAACTACCTCTCCACTTTGGAAACGGAGAACGTTTCCCTACGCCAGTGGCTCTCAGCATTAACTGCAAACCGGTACAATAGTTGATTACAGTTTAGTCTATCAGCTTGAAACCACAGGGGGAATTTCAGATAGCAAAACTCAATTACCTAGCTTGAATTTAACTACAGCACCTGAGCTAAAACCTTTTCACACAAAGAAGCTGGAAGAGGGGAGATTGAGATGAGATTTTAGGAAGAAATGTTTTCCTGTGAGGGTGGGGAGGCCCTGGCCCAGGTTGCCCACAGCAGTGGTGGCTGCCCCATCCCTGGAGGGGTTCAAGGCCAGGGTGGATGGGGCTTGGAGCCCCTGATCCAGTGGGAGGTGTCCCTGCCCATGGCAGGGGTGGAACTGGATGGGCTTTAAGGTCCCAAACCATTCCATGATTCTATGATTTTATGGAGGAATCAGGAACAGCTCCAGCCCACCAACACCTTACTGTTTTTTACATCTGCCCTTAGAGGGCATTGTCCCACCTCACCACCAGCCTGGAGACACTGTTTTTTAGCAGAATTCCAAACCAGAGGAAGCTGTGTTGAGTCAGCAAGCCATTCTGTCACCTGTATTCCCCACTGACCAACCCAACCTGCCAAGTTCCCATCCTGGAGCAGAGTGCATCTGCAGAGTCACTACTGCTCTTCAAGCACACAACTGAAATTCTCTGCAACTAGATGGGAAAAATAAACAAACAAACAAACAAATAACTGGTATTCTTCCATTCCAAACGCTGAGCCCTACAAACTCAATGATTGCAGAAGCTGATGGACACGATGTGCCATTACTTGCAATTCCACTTCAGATCTGTTCTCTAGGCCAGGACCAGTGAGGTCCTTCCTGGACCTGGCCTCTCTGAGATGTCTGGAGCCTCCGTGATGAATGTAGATGTTTTTGTTTTCCCCTCCCTTCTCTCCAGGAATAAGGTACCTGTACTAAATACCAGAGATCAAGGCCTTACAGACACTGCTCTAGAGACCCACGTTCAGATTCATTCCAGAGGAAAAAATCACAGCCCCAAACCCACCTCTGGCGCCCCCAGAGGAGAAGGAGCTTGGATTCCACCAGATGTTGCACCTGATGCCAAGTTTTCCTGGGGAACCGAGAACAGCCCTATGACTGTTTATCATTTTACCTCACAGAATACAATACGAAACCATCAGCTGGCGTCAGTTCCTGGGAAAAGTCTCGGATTGTTGCCTTAATGGAAAACATAGAATAGGCACAAAGCCACTAGAGTTATACTTAAAAATCAATACTCCCTATTGGCCTTATAATTTGTGTACCAAATATCTGCTTTAAAATGTGCACAAGCCTCCAAATAAAAGCTAAAGGGTTTATACCTCAGACTTTTAAATGTTTTCTACAGTTTTAATATTTGCAAAATAACGTGAAACATACTGAAGGATTCGCAGCTTGGCACTGAGAGTCTATTCTAGTTTTTATTTCTTTTATTGAGATGTAGAATAAAATTCCCAAGCTGCCCCAGTGCAATTAAAATGACTTTTATTCATACAGTTAGCTCTCTGTCCACCACAAGCATCCCACAATACTAATCCTTTTAGGCCCTGCTCCAGCAAAGCACTTTACTGTGCCTTATTCTTAAAATTACAAGTCTCCCAGCTGATTTCAGTACAGTTATATTAGGGATGAACTTGGCCTACTGTAGCAAAAATCATATTAAAAATACAGTTTGAAAAACAAGCAGGGAAATTGAAAGCCTAAGAGACTTCAATATTTCTCTGGTTTAAAGTAAGGCATTACCGGCGTGCATTTGAGCACAGCCCAACGAGGGGTATTTCTGTACAGTTAGGCCACCTCAGGTAGGAAGCCTTTTTGTATCAGAGATGCATTGATTTCAGATCTAGATGGTTTCAATAAGCTTCTTACACCCAATTGTTACAAGGACAGGGACATAAAAATGTCAATTACATAAATAAATCTGTAAGTATTGATAAACACCCAAAATTAAATAAAGCCACTTCACTCTAAGAGACTTCGCAGCCGATATGGTTGTAAAACAATAAGAAAACCATCATAATTTGCATTTTTATAGCTACATTCATCAATAGCTCAAATATTTATCACAAACACCACTACAAGCAGGAACTGTGTGATGGTTGAGCTCTGCTTTCACTGGAAAGACCCTGAGCCGAGGCTGGACACTCGGCTATAATCAAAGCTTTTTAAAATGGCTTAAATGGTCATTGTCTTTGGCTACTTTTTTCTGCCTTATTTTTGCTGGTGCAAGACTTTATATGAGCATGCAATGAAGTGGATCAGGAAACCAATCTGTCTGAAATATAAACCAGCGAAAAGCGCTGACTGTAATGAGGAGAGCAGCTCAGGGCTCTGAGCGTGCCTAAGATAGCACTGCCCCAAAATAAATGTGCATCAAACTGTGTGTCCTGAGGTTCAGAGCAGCAGCTGGAGGCAGAACCATGGGTTTCACCGGTTTATCCACGTAAGCCATGGGGGTTCCAGACTGTTTCTCCAGGCTTACCAGTCAGCTTCCCTACCTGGCTCTCAACAGCACTGCAAAGCATGTGCTTTACTACCATCTAAAGCAGCACCCACGAGAGAGACGGAGCTCATTAGGTACGTGAATTCCAGTGGACATTGAGAAGGAATAATACCCTCCTATTTGGTTTATCCTCGACTGCAATAAATGTGTTTTTTCCTTCAGCCAAGGTGCTGCAGTAACCCAAATGTCAGTCATATTACACTTATAAAAGACAACTTTAAAAAAGATCTTACTGCAATAAAAGTGAGGGGTTTTTTTTCCCCTTGGCATCCCAGCTCGCCATAGAAATGAGTGAGTTGCTGAATTTCTGCCAAGTCGAGATGGTTCAGCGTGCTATTACATTAGTCTGTTTATACAGAAACAGCCAAAAATAGGAAACACACAGAAGCTATTAAAGATATTGTCCTGCGAGGGAAATATTTGAATGGTTTTGTTACTGCAACTGGGAAATAAGATATGAGTCAGTATTAATGTGATAAAGAAGTTAATGTGTTCTAAAGCAAACAGTTAGTTTCCTCAGCTTGTCTCTGAGTTGACAATAAAATAAATGTACAGACAATTATGTAGGGTTGGATGAGCCTGCAAGTAAGTGTATCCAGCTTAAAGCTCCGTGCTGCCAGTGGGTTAGAATTGAAACTCTGTTATCAAGTAATGATATGCTAACCCCAGGTAGTCTCCAAAGAAAATGGATGATTCAAAATGCCATGCATCACCGGATCAGTGGAAGAATGGTCAATAGTGTTTAAGCTATTTGAACTGGGCGAACAGAATTCCATAGAAAAGTTCCTTTGCCTTCACCATTTCGCAATGGGTTTCCTAAACTGTTTTCAATTTTGACATAATCAATGAAAAATAAAAGCGCCTTGGGTTTTTATTCCATTTTATCTTTAGTCAGCGCAGTGGCAATATCTCATAGTGGTTTAAGAGACGGGTGGACGAGGTGCTGAGGGACATGGTTTAGTGTTTCACTCAATGATCTGGTGGGTCTCTTCTATCCTGGTGATTCTATGATTCTATGATTTTCCCAGTGTTTTAAAGAGCCAGCACAGAGGAATTTGCCCATCCCACACGTGACACTGAGCAGTCATTCCTGAGCAGAGCCACACGCAATCCTGATGCCCTGATCTCCTTCTCCCACCCCCTCCCATGTACTAACAAACCCAACTAGTTCTTACATGGGTTGTGCTGCCTTAAAACAACTAACATAAAGTAAACAGACTATTCTATGGTATATTCTATTGTATATATATACATATATATACAAATAAAGGGGGTACGTCTGTTCTCTGCAGTAACCCACTTCTTCCACAAACCTGAAGACCACATACAACGTCCCTTAAGGGCAAACATATTTGATCAGTGAAGAATTACAAGTCCAAAGCTAAGTGACTCTCTCACTGAGAAGTGCCCCTCTGTGGTGTCTTCTTTATTATGGGGAGAGTGCCCTGGGCCGAGCCAAGCATCTTGCCTGACCTAAGCTCACTTACTGGGACATGAGAAGAGGAGCAGCGTCTTAAATGTGCACAAGGGAACTCACCCGGGTCCATGCAGAATGAAATGTTGCAAGTACCCAGAGGCACTGGATTAGCAGGGGCCTCAGAATTCTACACCTCATTTCCAGAGGGGCTGGAAACCTCACCTGGAGTCACTCTGCCCACATTATACACACACAGACATGAGGCACAAGCATTCACAAGAGGAAGCAGCTGCAGAAATCTTGCCAAGGTACCACAGTTAAATAGGTTTGCATTGAAAAGGCAAAAAACTGCCGGTGGTACAATGGTATTTACAGCAAAATGCGAGAACTTGGCAATAACTAGCAGCCACTTCTTGGATTCAGGCATTTCCCTGGAAAACACTTACTCAAATCCAAGTCAGGCTGTTCCATTAACAAATCTAAAGACTGTTAGTGATTTTGGGGCCATAGTTGAAATGTACCTCTGGAACGAGTATAGCTTACCATTCAACTCCACAGGAACCAGGCTTGTTTATTATTTCTTGAGCCTAATTCCTTACTTCGGGCAATGGGAAGCATGGCTTACACGTCCCAACACCAAGTTGATAAGGACAATAGTGCTGCCTTGATGCAGAGGACCCTCCAAAGGGCATTTGCCTTCCATAGTCTGTTCCTGTGGTGAACAAGCAGTCTATTTCTAGAAGGGGAATCTCTTTAGCTGGAGAATAACTTTGCAACATCCTTGCAGTATTTGCAGCAATGTAATCCCAATCCAAACATTTTAGAGAGCACATTGCTGTTCTCTATGTATTCCTCCCCGTGCTTAAAGCACGCATTGCTGTTGTTTAGACAGAACACTGGAGTCTCTATAAACAAACAGATTCAATTTATCACTTGTGATCGTGCACTAAGCATCTGTGTTTTTCAGATGGCATAAACTACCCGCAGAGACATAGCAGTGACTCTGAAATGAAACAACAGACACAGGAAACATAATGCGCCTTAAAGATGTACAGGAGGTTTAAAAATAGAGAACTTCCTTTTGCAGTAAAGGGACAAAGTTACAGAAAGATTGAGCAAAATGTTTGTGCTTAGAACTGGAAGGAGGAGAAGGAGCCAAGGGAGTTTTACTGGACACGTGTCTCAAACCAAACTATGTCTCTTGAACAAAAGCACCTCTCTTGCTGCGTTTCATTTCCAAAATGCAATGTCTGTATAAGACAACGGCAAAGTTTAATCTCTCAAAAATAAATGCTGAAAACAAATGCATTCAAAAACACCCAGCCAAAGCTGTGTTGGTGACACAAATGTGAAAAATGGAATTGGAATAAACTGTGCCAGAAATCTATTTCTAAAAGTATGTCTTTACAGTAGTGATATTTATAAATTTGACATACTCTAAAATTTAGCTCACTAAAGATTATTTCTATGCAAATACGCATTTCTCAAACCCCATAAGCGTGCGAAAAATCCAAAACACATTTCTTGAAAATCAATTTCTGTGCAGTACAAATGTATCAAGTTAGCAGCAGCGTGCTGATAAATATTAAAGAGGTCTGCTTTGTGCAAAATGAAAACTTAGACCAGGACACGGCAGCACAGGGCAGGGGGAGAGGCACAGAGGGAACACAACACAGCCCCACAGTTTCAGCAGGGCTCTGTGGTCTGACCTGAGTCATTTGGGTCTCGATAAAGGATGCTCTAGAAGGTGCTGCCCACATTATGCAAATCACTAACCACTTAATTTCCTTCCCACGTGGTAACACTCAAGCCTTTTCCCTGAACGTACGGTGCTCATTTTCTTGTAACCCTGTGGTTTCTCTGCAACAGCCTGTGAACGCCAGCAAGAGAGAAGGTGTCAGTAAGAAACTCAGAAGTTACTCAATGATTCCAAAGGTTACAGGAGTGCTTTTTAGATACAGATCTGAACATAAATTCTAGACATCCACAAAGCATTCGTACTTCTAATAATACCCCATTAGTTGCTTCAATT